>NC_081197.1:13712406-14081781 GCF_902713425.1 Acipenser ruthenus | reverse complement strand
TGAAATAACTTGAAACTGATAAAAGTAATTGCCATCCACCATTGTTTATTCCATGTTTAATAGAAATCAGACTTTGCTTTTGATTTTTTATTCAACATAATATTGTAAATAAGAAAACAAATGAAAATGGCATGGACAAAAATGATGGGACCGCTAACCTAATATTTTGTTGCACAACCTTTAGAGGCAATCACTGCAATCAAACGTTTTCTGTAGCTCTCAATGAGACTTCTGCACCTGTTAACGGGTAGTTTGGCCACTCTTCCTGAGCAAACTGCTCCAGCTGTCTCAGGTTTGATGGGTGCCTTCTCCAGACTGCAAGTTTCAGCTCTTTCCATAGATGTTCGATAGGATTCAGATCAGGACTCATAGAAGGCCACTTCAGAATAGTCCAATGTTTTGTTCTTATCCATTCTTGGGTGCTTTTAGCTCTGTGTTTTGGGTCATTATCCTGTTGGAGGACCCATGACCTGCGACTGAGACAGAGCTTTCTGACATTGGGCAGTACGTTTCGCTCCAGAATGCCTTGATAGTCTTGAGATTTCATTGTGCCCTGCACAGATTCAAGGCAGCCTGTGCCAGGCGCAGCAAAGCAGCCCCAAAACATAACCGAGCCTCCTCCATGTTTCACTGTAGGTATGGTGTTCTTTTCTTTAAAAGCTTCATTTTTTCGTCTGTGAACATAGAGCTGATGTGACTTGCCAAAAAGCTCCAGTTTTGACTCATCTGTCCAAAGGACTTTCTCCCAGAAGGATTGTGGCTTGTCAATATGCGTTTTAGCAAATTCCAGTCTGGCTTTTTTATGTTTTTCTTTCAAAAGTGGAGTCCTCCTGGGTCTTCTTCCATGGAGCCCACTTTCACTCAAAAAGCGACTGATGGTGCGATCAGAAACTGACGTACCTTCACCTTGGAGTTCAGCTTGTATCTCTTTGGCAGTTATCCTTGGTTCTTTTTCTACCATTCGCACTATCCTTCTGTTCAATCTGGGGTCGTTTTTCCTCTTGCGGCCGCGCCCAGGGAGGTTGGCTACGGTTCCATGGACCTTAATAATATTTGCAACTGTTGTCACATGAACATCAAGCTGCTTGGAGATGGTCTTGTAGCCTTTACCTTTACCATGCTTGTCTATTATTTTCTTTCTGATCTCCTCAGACAACTCTCTCCTTTGCTTTCTCTGGTCCATGTTCAGTGTGGTGCACACAATGATACCAAACAGCACAGTGACTACTTTTCTCCATTTAAATAGGCTGAATGACTGATTACAAGATTGGAGACATGTGTGATACTAATTAAAGAAACTAATTAGTTTGAAATATCACTATAATCCAGTTATTTATTATCTTTCCTAAGGGGTACCAACAAATGTGTCCAGGCCATTTTAGAATATCTTTGTAGAATAAGCAATAATTCATCTCTTTTCACAGCTGCTTTGCTTTATTCTATGACATACCAAAGGCATGCAAGTATACATGATAAAATAGCTTTTAATTTCATCACTTTTCAGGAGGAATGAAGCATTATTTCAATGAGCTGTAAGGGTACCAACAAATTTGAGCACGTCTGTATGTTGGGGAAGGTCCGTGAACATTCTGTCGGGTGCATCCCATGTTATCAGATAGTAAGTATGTAACAACAACAACTGGGGTGTAGGCTGTGTGCTAGTGCCTATAAATACCAAATGAAAAGAGGACTCCTTTGTAATTCACTGTACTGCGGAGTGTTGCCCAGTCTGTTGAATGCAATGGTATTGCAGTGCTGTGAAGATTTCTACTGAATTAAAATGACTGCATTTGTCTGCACCATTTCACCTACATTTGTGAATTCAATTGAATGGATTACAAACAAAGCAAATGTTACAGCAAACAGATGCAGATCTGGAAGTTGTATTGTTTAGCTATTTAACAAAAAGGAGTAACAATTACTATGACATGGCTGTTTTAATTCCAGTTTTTATTTTATATAAAAACAGTACAGTAACACGATATTAGATTGTGCTGTAATAGTGTATTACTATGTTGAAATAAGTCAAACAAATATAAAAGTACCACAGAAGATTTGTGAATGTCAGAACAAGTAACTTCACATAAAAATGTCTTGGTTTTTTCTTGTCCTTTTACCTTTTTGTGTGGGGTTTTTATATATATATATATATATATATATATATATATATATATATATATATATATATATATATATAAATAATCATTGATTTGCTTGTTATTGCAATTGTTCAGATATTGTGTTTCATTTGTTTTTCATTTTGTATAGATCTGTGTTAAGGTTTATTTAACTGAATTCAGGAGCTGTTCTTCAGGTCTCGCCATAAATCTAGATGATAGCAAACATCGCAAAAAAAAAAAAAAGAATGTAATTTGAAGCTATTTGCTTTTTGAATATGACTGAACTTTGTCTCTAAATGAAACTGGATAACTGTATTCATATGATTCTGTTAATAATCTGCTTTCTGTTCTAAAACATGTATTAGTAAAAAATATGTGCTTCCAATTTTTATTCAATTGATTGAGAGTGTGTACCACTGCTGTAAACTCAAGCATGCTTTATTGGATAGATGCTGTAACCAGAAGAGAGTGCTTTTGTATTACTTTTATAGCAGTTCTTCAAATGCAGGAGTGCATTCGCTGATGTGTCACTTGCTCATGGCACACAGCCTGAAAATAAACATCTTGCGCATGGTTGCATCAGGCAGTGTCTTAAACCCAAGATCATTGAGCAAATAGACAAGCTCTTGAGATTCCTTCCAGGTGGTTTTCTTCCCATGGCCACATAACTGTCTCAGCTGTCGCGGTCAGTCAGTGCATGGTGTGCTTGATCTGTTGCAGTTTGGTTTCACAGACCGCAAGGTAGCAGTAACACCGAGCTGTGCCTTGTTGAAACCGGATCTCTTTGCCAGTAAAATACTTCATATTTATTGTAACTTCTTTTCATCTTGAACAATAAAGGTATAGGTATAAAAGCAGATAACAAAGGGAAGCAGTTAACTGTGTTTTCAAGTTTGACGACTTGACTTGGTTTCTAAACCAAACCATTTCCTATCATGATAAATAAACAATGAAGCACTTCTAGCTTCTGGGAATTAGCTGTAAAACAGCTGTGAATTATCAGTGTCCTGTCATTTTTCAGTACTTGTCATAATTTGGTACATTCACATGCTCAGCTTAAAACTAAGAACTCAGCACCCAGTTAATTTTACACATTCGGACAACATACCTATTAAAATGTGGTCTATTAAAAAGTGTGTGGAATATTGATGCAGTGCTGTCCAGCCTTTTGGGCTAAAAGACCTGTAATACCAAAGGGACACGTTTCTAATACCTCCTTAGAAACCTACAAATATATATATATATATTAGTGATGAAAAGAAGAAAAAAGAAACAGACTACATCCTTCACTAAAATTAAGAAGCTGACTAAATAGTAGCAAAACCAAACTACATTAACACAGCACTTAAGTATTTTTCTGCATGTTAGCTTATTCACTAGTAAACTAAACTAGCGACATTAAGACAGCACGTCCGTATTGTTCTGCATGTTTAAACACAACATCAGTTGAAAACCTAAAATGGGATACTTTTACACCTAAACCAAAACAGACATATAGTTAAATTAGTTTGCACTACAAATTAATTTGCTCAATAATGAAGCAGCTCCATCCAATTAGCTCTTTGCTGGTATGAAATGGCATACACCTGTTGACTTGAATTGGTCTTGAGTGAATTAGTTTGCTGCAGTTTACATATCCAGGTAGGGTTAAATGTTTTTAAATGTGATCTTCTGTTTAAGAAGTGACAAATCGGTCAGCACTGGTAATTATTATTAACTGTCTCTGGGGTTTGGCAGCTGCGTGACTTCAGTTCCCCTTTTCTATGCGGTGTGTTTTTTTCTGCTCTATTGTGATTACAGAACTGCAATTGTGTTTGCTTTCATAGTGCTTTGTGCATGAGGCATTGAGCAAGCGGGTGTGTGTTTTAAGCTAAAAGTATTCATTCTAATTAATGCCACATTCTCAATAACTAAATAAGTGTACCACATTCTCACAGCCGATACTTCACCTGACCCAGTTCAATCTGAATAGAATTTTTGTTTTGTGGCTAAAGTTTTCATTTTATACCCACTCTGTGAAAATGTAAATGTAAAGAAGGGGATGAGGAAAAAAAGTTACAAGAAATCATTTATTTCAGCAATTGTTTTTTGCAAAACTCCAAAAATTCAAAAGTATTCATACCCTGACAAGGAAAATGAAATGAATAGCTAGTTGAGGCACCTTTAGCAATAATCATTTTTTAAATGATTAGGATATTTGTCAATGAGCTTTTGGTATGATTCTTTAGTGATTTTTGATCATTCTTCAACACAAAATTTTCCAGTTCATTCAAATTCTGAGGACTTCTCTTGTGCACAGCCTTCTTCAACTCGTACCAAAGATCCTCCATGCTTGACAGTAGGTATGGTGTTCTTTTCTTTGTATGTCTCAGCAGACTTTCTCCAAACGTAACTGTTATCAGCGTGACCAAATAGCTTGTTTTTTGTTTCATCACTCCACAAAACCTTTGACCAGAGCTCACATCCATCATTCATATGCCGTTTTGCAAACTTTAAGCGATTGTCCTTGTCACGTTTTCCTAAAAGTGGCTTTTTCCTTGGTCTGCGACCATTGAGACCTTCACCATGCAATACCTGACCTATGGTTGAAATGGAAACCCCAGTCCCACTTGCAGCCAATTCACTTTGAATATCCTTGGCAGTCACTCTCGGATTGTTATTAACCTTCCTCACAATTCTTCTACTTGTTCTTGGTGAAAGAGCCTTCTTTCTTCCAGACCGAAGGAGCGGTGTGACAGTACCATGAGTCTTGTACATCTTGATAATAGAAACAATAGTGGAAATTGGGATACTCAAATGCTTGGAAATCTTCTTGTATCCTTCTCCAGCTTTATGACAACAAATAATTTTCTGCCTAAGATCTTCAGATAGCTCTTTACTTTGTCCCATATTGACGTATTGGTAATGACAGCAATCATCCTATGCCTAACTCTTTTATACTCTCAAAGAATGTTCACCTACAATCTAGCATTTTCTAGACTTTTCTAGAATTAGGTTCTGCTTTATCATACTGAAATTTGTGGCACCTTGTAGATAATACTACCATAGCATCTAGGTCTGTAAATCTACGTTTAATTGACTACACGTTTAAACCATTGTTAATCCGGTTGTTTAAACGGCCATAAATTTAATGTTTCACTCATTTCATATTTTTATATTTTACTTCCAATATTTTAAGTCATATTTTAACCTCGGTTTGTTATTCAAAGCGCATACCATATTAGCATCAAAGGGTATGAATACTTTTGAATTAGCATTTTATCTATTTCTTGTAACTTTTGTTCCTCATCCACAAAAGCAAAACTTTTGCTACAAATGCGTTTGACAATGTGAGACCTAAGAAGTGAGAGTCATAATGATCTACTGGAATTATTTTGTTTTCTCTGTGTCATTTAACTTACTCCCCAACTGTTGAGCTAGAATCTGAAACAGGGTTTTAATACAATGATGTTTAGTTAACAGCTTGTAGGCGTGAACTTTGGTTGCTTTTACCAGTCATGTTTCTATTTCTGAGTTATCAGATCAAGCAGCTTCTATGTGGTCATTAGAATTGCTTACTGTGTGCAAGCGGTTGCCTGGAACATGGTGCAACTGCTTGCAATGCTTGTTACTCAGCAATTCGCTTTGGTATAGACCTAGCTTAAAGGGCTCAGTATACTGTCAGACTGTATTTAATAAATGAATCCCATACTTTATTAAGAGAGCTGTATTGCATATAGCTCTGAGCGTGCTAAAGAAAATCATTATGAGATCATAAGCGTGCAAAAGAACCTTTCAGTCATACTTTTGCTATGAGAATGGAACACACACATTTTCACTGTGGGCCATGGAGGGAATGCTATTAAATGTTAAAAGTATTTAATAACTTCAGATTTCTTGCCATTAACTGTCTTGATTACAAAAAAGTTTGACATTGCTGATGAGTGGCAGACAGGACGTTCGCTCTGTGCTGGTTGCTAGGCAGCCAAGAGGAAGCTAGCATAAACATTGTGTGGTGTGTTTTAAAAGCTTTATGTACTCTAAATGCCTCTTCTAAAAAAGCTGATACTTTTCAGATTAGTTATTCTGTGTGTGGAATGTATATACTTTGAATCTACCTTAAGTTGAATCCACTTCACTCTCCTCCACAGCACATGTGACAACTACAAAAGGCTCTATGCAAATGAAAGGACTAACATTAATGTTCCTTCCTCAGCGCAGTGGAAAAATAAAGTTCCACACGTTATTATTATTATTTATTTTATATTTTTTTTCCAACCCTGAACTGAATCATACTTGCACTCCAAATAAGTATTGTGACACACATGGCCACATTTTGAATGGTGGTGTGTATGTGTATGCTGTAAGTCATATACAGTAGCACCAGAACATTTAGATACTTACTGTAAGTTTTAATGTCCATATATTATAGCTATTGAGTCTCCTGTCTCTAATGTCTTTTTCTCATACATTTGGTCCACTTGCATGATAAAATCTATTGAATCTCACAAAAACAAGCTGTCTGGAAGCAAGCTAATTTTGCACCTCTTCATATGGGACGGTACTTATTCACACTATCTGAGTTGTGGTTTACAGAGTTCTGCCCATCCAGCTATCAGTACACTCCACTCTCAACATTGCCATATAAGCTGACTTTAACCTCCTATGACTAAGCTGCCAAAAGTTACAACAGCTTGAAATGAAAAATGGAAGATAGCAGACCACATAATTTGTAGAAGTGGCAACATAATAGTTTTGAAACTAAAATTGCAGTTACATTAGCCCCTGCACACCACACCATTCCAGAAACACAAACACACAATTTAAAATGAGTGTAAGAAGATAAACTACAAAATGTATCTCAACAGACTTTAAGTAAACTTTGGGTCACATTCATGCTTACACAAGTTTTTTCTTACAAAAGAAAAACTGCTCAAGATGCCATGAGCTCCTGCAGGTAACTTATCACAGTAGTTTCTTGCTTCCTGTAACAGTTTGTGTTTTCTGTTGTATATAAATGCTGCTTACTCTGAACACTGTACGCTTTGTGCATATGGGCCTTTTTTTAAATGATACAAAATTAACCGTTGCAGACAGTTTACAAAATATAACATGGTTCATTTCTATGCATTTCTATCTGCCTGGAGATTAACATTTTTAGATGCATGAGTGTGGTTCAAGGAGAGTGTGCTTATTTGCATGTATTTGCATATATCTGCATATATCAGTCCTACATGTCAGTGTTATTGGTTGCATTGTCTGGGAAAAGCTGTAAACACAGTGAACATTCATCTAAAATTTACATACAGATTTTAATATGGACTTTTGGGGAACTGAGTTTCCTGAACATTTACATTAATAATCATTTATTAGAAATGAGTTTCTGTTTTTTTAAAGATGTGCCATTACCTGAAAATGACAGTAAACGGTGATAGATGGTGAATAGTTTGCACTTTGGGTACACTTCGGGAAGACTTGATTGTAGATGTATAAGGTGGTGTTTTGTCTATAACTTTTATTCTATATCTCACAGTACTCTAAATTGAGGACTTTTCTGTTCATTTCAATCAAAGCACGCCAAAGACAATGTATTCTGTTTAAGTAATATGTTATGATCTGATATTTTAGAACTGTGAACGTCTGTATGAGGGAATGTCAATATAACCCATACACACACGATTGCTGCCCTGTGATTACTGTATATACTGTACTACTGTTACATAATCCAAGTGTTTCTAATAACAAATCTTGATTTAGTCCAACTGCTTGCTGTATGTAGATGTGTTTTAAGGTGAATTACGTTTTTGACTTGTGTAATTTGTGATGTTGTGGCATACATCACACAAAACAGGGGTTCTGGTTGACTAAAGGAGCTGTCTATAGGGATCATAATAAAGTGGGCTTCCACCACCATTACGACCAAATTGAAAACTTTTCAGATTATAATATTATTATATGGGCAAACGTAGTGCAATAACTGTCGTATTTTACACTCTTTATATTTCTAATTAGTTTTGTCTGAATAATTTGCTAAAATATACCCATTTTACCAGGCAGGTAACAGTTCTGGAGAAGAAATAGAACTCAAATAAATAAATAAAAAGCCAGGTTAATTTTATTGGTTGCATTAACAGCGTGATAAATGACATTGCTTCATGACTTTGTAATATAACTTCTATTGCAGAACAAGCTTTAAAGTTTACTCGGACGCATGATTAAAGGCATTGTAATTGACAAAATAATCCATAAATCTTACCCATCATACACTTGAAGTATCCTGTGCAATTTTAAAAGAAACATGTATTTTCTTTTTTTTTTTTAAATGAATCTGGTACTGTACAAGGTTAAATAAATCTCTTTTTGTAAGCCCTACTTTCAGACAGTCTTGCATTTCCTCCTTGATCATTTTCTTTCATGTTAACCAGCTGCTTCCCACATTGGTAGACATGATCTGCAGCCAGCAACTTGCAGAAACCTAAAAAATACATGGAAAATAACCTAGGAAGTGAAATAGTAAAAGACTGCCTGGAAGTTGGTACCAGAAATCATTTAAAAAATAATACAGATGTGGTTTCAAAACTACACTTTGAAACCTATATACTGTGGTGGATTCAATTGCAGGTAATCATTTTTATTGTGATTAACAACAGGTTTTTTAGGGGATGAGCAGCAGTGCTGATGATGCCTTGGCCAGAGTCTGAATGTACTGCTTAACGTCACTTCCAAAATAGTCGATGAGGAAGTAATTGGCAATTCCAACAACAGACATGAGAAACAGGAAGGAAATGATGCGCTTCCCAAAAAGGTAACCTGGGGTACTGCAAGGGAAAAGAAAGGGGAACAAAATAAGCTGAGGGGAGGTAGCATGATGATGTCATAACATTTTTTTAACTCAGTAGGTTTTTAGTTGTAAAACATATATGTACATACTAGAGTTAATAATAGAAACAACTTCAGTATGTAGCACACACATGTGCAAAAAGGCTGTCCCACATGACAGCTTAATGGTAAGTAGCTTCAAATACCCTTTTAATTGCTTTTGTTACATTTCGCTCACTATTTTTATGGGGTTTTAAATCGTTGAGTAGTTCTGGGTTCTCCTCCAATGCTGGGTTACAATGTGACCCTTCAACTGCCAGCCCCACCTACAGAACCACTCCGAATGATTTGCAAACACTGAACAAAGTAAGGGAAATGTGACAAAAAAGCAATTCAAAATGACTTTTCAAGTTACTTACTATTTACTGTAAGCAAACCACATCCCTGCCATGTATTCTGTAATATATAAAGGGACCCACTGCCAAGGCAGAGGGCAGTGCCATCATGATTGTGGTCCTACACTCTATTACCAGGCTATGCCAAGAAATGTAATACAGGTTATTTTCATGCCCAATGGACCTTGGTGCACACCCTAACCTGACAACTATATGTGTGGCCCCATTAAAGTAGGTAAACAATGACAGCTAAAAGTCAATCTTTCCAATGGTGTTAGGAGAAACATGTATCTGCCTGACATTTCTTCTTGGTTTACTTCAAAACAATACAGCAGGAGATCTGAGCACATTTTCAGTGGTATGTGTTGATGTTAGATAAATACCTTTGAGATGTCTCGCCCATGTAGCCAACAAAGTATTTTTGCCTCACAAACAGGTACATCAACCCAGAAAAGGCTGCAGGGGCTAAAACAATTGAGAATAAATGTCATTTCCAAAATAAAGCAACAAAGAACAAACTGTACTCTAGTCCTGGTATTTAATTAATGGGGTTAACTTGTCAGTAAAATTGTGTCTTTGCAAAGTCAAAGAATAGCGTAAATGTAAGAATACCAAAAACAAAACATTTTTAGTTCCTAATAGCATTTAGCAAAATCCAGTTGCTGCAGTAAGTTCTCGTGATGGGTTTTAATGGTTACAGGTAGAGCTAAAACACAGAAACATAAAAAGCTAAAATAATGACAATGTATTTCATGTGTTTCTGCTTTAGTAACCTTTGTACAGTACTTCAAAGGTCACATGTTTGCTTTACCTTGACTGCAGAATATCCCAGCACTCCACAGGACAGCAATGAAGGTTGGATAAGCATCCATGCAGTTTTGGCTGAAAAAATAAATCAATTATGCTTTTTTTAATTGATTTAATTTTATTTAATTTTATTTTTTTGCTGGTCAAGATGCATACAGATGCCAAATCTCATTGGTTTGAAAAAAAGAAAAAGATTATTGTTAGATGTCTTATTTTGTGTATTGGTTTGGTTTATTTTACACTTACAATGCTCACTACATTTATGGTCATTGCATAATGCAGAAAAAAAACCCTACAGATTGAATGGCATTCTGTAAGTAATCAGACAGTCATGTGTGTCAGTTTGAATGGTGAAACTTCAAGAGGATAGTTACTACATTGTGCAATATTTCTTCACTCCTTTCTGTTTTTACTTAAACAATTTCATAAGTGTACCCTTGGCTGATACTTCCTTTTTTTTTTTTTTTTTTTTTTAAATAATGCAAAGATGTAAAAAAAAAAAGGCATTTTTACAGCTTAGGTTTATCTCTCCCTAACCAGGATTTCTCTGGGTCCCTTCTTTTCTTGCAACTAATCTATAAAGATCATGACACGTGCCAAAGGAATCTTGAGCCAACCATGATGACCTCTAGTAAAGAATAAAACGATGATGTTATGATTATGTTTTATGTTATAAGGTGCCGCGATCACCTATATTAGTAGGCTGTATATAAATGTGTCTTCAGCTGTTGTATTTCTGGTGAATGTTGATTTCCATATTGAAAATGATCAGGTCACTTCCTCATCCAAAGAAATGGGAGTGAACACATTTCTGCCAGTGTGCATTCCTAACTGGACCTGACTGACAGAGTCACAGTAATCCTGTTCTGTTACCAGTGGGAGACTGTTTTCTAATGCTCTGTTAACTCCCAGTGTCAAGGCTGGTCTTTAAAACAAGTAATACAGAGAGATTGGTGCGGCTCTCCCTCGGTCACTGGAGACTGGTGCTGCTGTCCCTCGGTCACTGGAGACTGGTGCAGCCCTGGTGTGGACGTGCCTACTGCCTGTGGAGTTTGAGTAAGCGTGACTACTCCCGATAGTAATCAAAAGTGGCAGCATTCCCATATCTGCAGCCAAGTAGTTGATTACCATGACTGCGATGTCTGAGAGGGACACTGGGTGGTGTTGCAGTTCCCAGGCTTCCTATTGCTCCCCATCTCTGGCCCACAGCAGGTTGGCCATCATTGGGAGGGCCTCCTGAAAGTTCCCCTTAGGGTCCATCAGCCAGTCAGAGATCTCCCTCTTGGGTGTTGGACAGTTGGGCTCCTCCCTCATGGGCACTGGAACGTGCACTGGCTTCTTCTGGGGATGACCGCTCCTTCCCTTTTTCCTCCTTCTTCCTCCTTGGGACCGGCAGTTCCACCTGCCATGGAGGGGGTTGGTTGGGTCATATGTGTCCGACCTTGCCAACGGCAAAGCACCAATCTTCCTCTTTTAAACCGGTGAGGCAGACGTCTATCCCTTTCTCCCAAAAATCGCCCACAATTTTATTTTTATTTTTTATTTTAAAACAAAACACCCGCAATATTGTTCCTGGCCTGTGTAGTGAAGGCGCTGTTTATCCCACGTCCTAACACCAAGTGTGACATGGATGGCTTGTGGGGACATCAGACCAAGAAGTGACACAAAATGGTGAGTGAATGTGCTGTTGCGCTGGTTTATTGCAAAATAAAAGGTTTAACGAAACAAAACACTCAAAATAAACGACACGATGGCCAAAACAGACAAACACAACAGACACGGAACACACGTAGCAATTGTTATGTTTAAGCTTTTACTTTCCCTTTCACTCACGTCTTGTTCTACCTCTGAACGCACTAACCTTAATCAGCCAAAGCTGCGGGTTTATATACATGTGACCATCTCCAAATTAATAATAAATTAATCAGTCAGTCTGGAGACGGACACATTCTGCACGAGTTTAGCATGGATGGAAAAGTTTAACCCCATCCATGCTGCAAAAAAATTAACAATACAATTAAGTGTTTTTACACACATAAACAATATGTTTTAAATAATAATACAACAAATAATATAATACACACAGGGGCGGGGTGAACCCTCTAACAGTGCCACAATATGAAGATTACTTATTATCTCAGTTTATCTTAAAACAACTTAAAGACTAAATAGCTGATATCATCATTTTAGCTCCAATGTGCATTTCCCTCTGTTGTAGACTGAAGCTAAATTCACTGAGCATTGAGCATGTATGCAGCCTGCATGATGTGCTTGAGTACAGGTAGAGTTAAAACAAGTTCAACCGCATGGGCGTTGCATTCTTTAGTGTTCTCAGTAGTCCACAGAGGAGAATGCACCTTAAATAATAAATATTATTATTCATTTCTTAGCAGACGTCCTTATTCAGGGCGACTTACAATTGTTACAAGAGATCACCTTATTTTACATACAATTACCCATTTATACAGTTGGGTTTTTACTGGAGCAATCTAGGTAAAGTACCTTGCTCAAGGGTACAGCAGCAGTGTCTGCTACCAGGAATTGAACCCATGACCTTCTGGTTAAGAGTCTAGAGCCCTAACCACTACTCCACACTGCTGCCCCTACAAATACAAATAATACAGACGGATATGCAAAATCATTTTCCACTAGTCTGTGTGTTAAACTTGTATAAAACAATGGGAGATTGTATCTGCTTCTGGTTACTCTTCACTGGCTTGCAAACATATTTACATCAATACCACAGGCATAATAGTACTTTGAATGTTTGAATGAAACAAGATCTTGGTAGATCCACCAAAACACTGCTGTGTTTCTGCTAAACATGGTTTGTTCATCAATGTACTGTATTTCTAATAACAGAACATCATTTGAAACATGATTATATTTCCAGAGATTGACGTATGTATTTGTGCTGGTGCTTTCCCTGTTTACCATAAGCCCAATGCAGTACATGAATACCAAGAAGACATTATGAAATATACAGTTACAGTATACTAAATAGCAACTTGCTACTGGTCTGAAATATCACGTTATCTTAACTAATTTAGAATCACATTTTTTGTTTCAGGCATCACAAACCTCAGGGGTTCGAAGCTCCTCATTGGTCACGAAAGGGCTTTCAAACGTGTCTTCTCTCTCTAAATTAATCTAGTACGCTAAACCAGATGTTTAAGAATTACACATACATATTGCGGTACAGATTATAAACACATTGTACAATTTGTTTTATTTTGGACTATACTCTGGATGCACAAAAAACAAGTGTTATTGACAAGGAAGACCACTGTTTTTGTGACTTACTTTGCACAGTAGACACGCTCAAACGCAGGGGTTCCTTGCCTCAGGAAACTTCTAGAAGTGTGAGTTTTGCCTTCATGTTCCACTTTCTGAGCAAAGAATACTAAAATGAAACAATCAAGATGTAATACCTTGTTTGGTCTACGATTTCCATGTTGTCTTTTCATATACATATATGAAAATGAATAAACCATGTGTCCTTTTCATAATAAACACACTATTATTAAATAATTCTAAAATATCTATATATATAAAAAAAGACTTGATAAAAGAAATACAAAGCATTTCAGTACAAAGCTGGGATATGAGTTCACCTCAAACCCTACCTAATACTTGAAGTTTTATCCTAATAGTACAGCAAAAACAATTAAGCAATAAATATACCTACTTTCTAACAGAATACAACCTAAAATTTGACCAAATAAAATGATAGCCATTACCAAAATATAACTGCTACATATTTGTTTGTTACTACATTTTAAATTATATATATATAAAACTGTAAAAATAAATAAATAAAGTCCCATCTCAATTGCAACTTTCTAACTAGCAGAACAGTCACAAATGAGGATCATGTCTTACGATTTTGCAGAGCACTCAGCAGAGTTACCAGGGTAAGCAGTACTATATTCTCTAGGATGTCCTCGTCCATTTTAGCTGTATATTCAGAACCAGTGGAAACACTTTCTGCTTCACTTCAGTGTGCTGGTGGTGGTATCAAATGCATGAAAAGAGGAAGTGTATTTATCGTTCATACTGCGGATACGTGTGTTTCCTTTGTAAGGCTGGGACACCACTAGAGGTATTCATTTAGTCAGATTAACTTGAACAGCAACATTTGTCGTATAGGTTCTCTTTTTTTCTATTTACTCCCATTTAGCCTCTGTTTTATGCAAATCTTACATATATTATGTGATGTATGAAAGCTGTATATCTATCTTGAAAGTCAGTTTTACTCACAAAAGACAGCTGATCTGGTTGGATAGCAGATGCTCACTTGGCAGGTGCTTCTAAAGAATTCCTGATGTTTCACAAGGAACCGTCACATAACCCTCCAGGACAATTAAAACACCTTGAAAAGAATGCTGTTGTGGATGCCCACTGTAAGATTTCATATTTTTTGTAAGCTGAATTTTTAAATATAAAATCCTATTTAAATTACATGATCTTTCTGTTGGCACCATCTGCTCTCTCTCTCTCTCTCTCTCTCTCTCTCTCCCTCTCCCTCTCCCTCTCCCTCTCCCTCTCCCTCTCCACTCAACAACTCAACTCAAAGTAAACTATACATGGGCAGCTAATATGAAGTGTTGTAGTAGCTAATCCATCACATTTACCCAGTGGTTCTCAACATTATTATTATTTAAAATGCATACGTGACATGACATTCTTTTAGATGGCGCGGGTTGATTCTATGGTAGTATCTGCGGACCAGATACGCCTCTGCTATATATATATATATATATATATATATATATATATATATATATAACATTTCGGACAAAACCCCTTATTCTTTCTACACTGCTGAAGAAATGTCCTGAAATACATGATTTTTATAATCATTTAAACCTTTTGTGTACATCCAAAAAAAAAACTTCTTTTTTTTTTTCATTTTTGTACATTTCAGTTATAGTTCCTTCCTCTAGGGCAAGTATTGCATGGTGAAGGTCTCAATGGTCGCAGGCCAAGGAAAAAGCCACTCTTAGGAAAACGTCACAAGGACAATCGCTTAAAGTTTGTAAAACGACATTTGAATGATGGATATGAGTTCTGCTCAAAGGTTTTGTGGAGTGATGAATCATAAATTGAGCTATTTGGTCACGCTGATAGTCGTTATGTTTGGAGAAAGTCTGGTGAGGCGTACAAAGAAAAGAACACCATACCTACTGTCAAGCATGGAGGTGGTAATATCCTTCTATGGGCTGTTTTTTCTCTAATGGCACACAAAACTTAGTTCCAATACATGGTAAAATAGATTCATAGCATACCAAAAGATATTGGCCAATCATCTGAAACCCTCCGCTACAAAACTTGATTTAAAGTGCAACTTGACGTTCCAAAACGACAGCTATCCAAAGCACACATCAAAATCTACTTCAGAATGGTTAAAGAAGAATAAAATCAGTCAAAGTCCAGATCTAAATCTGATTGAGAATCTTTTGTATGAGCTGAAGAAGGCTGTGCACAAGAGAAGTCCTCAGAATTTGAATGAACTGGAACAAGTTCAAAGCAAACTGAAAATCAGTTTAAGACAGAGACAGACAAAGAAAAAGAAAAAAACTCAAGAGTGGGACAAAAGTAACCAAGGTGATTACAAACATCATAAAAAAGGAAAGTATATAAATATCAACATAAAGCAACATATACACTACTTTGATACTAGAAAGTGGGGTCCTAATACTCGCGACACAGGAAGGAAGTATTTAGTGCGGTGGAAGGATAAATGACTTGACCAGATCAAAGTGAAACTACTGCCTTGAAAACCAAATTTAAAAAAAAATTAAAAGGAACTTGGTAGTGACCTCTTTAATGTGGAGGGACAGTGAATGTGTCATTGATTTTGAAGTGGTAGATGTCATGGTTTTTGTGATATTTTGTATGTGTTTGTTTATAAACTATAACTGTGTCTTTAGTTTTTCCTGTCTAATTACAGTACTTGGTATACTATGCAATACTATCTCTACTATGCAAGACCTAATATAATAATATACACTTACACTTTTGAAAAACAAACTCCAACCAAAATCATTGACGGGGAAGTGCACATTATTGTTGAAAGCTTTATTATTACAACATTATTGTTGGGTTGGGAGTGCTGATCATCTTGGATATCTGTTTCACTTGCAGTACCCATGACATTTTGCTTTATCAATAAATATATGATCATAAAGTGCAAACCTTGTCAGGGATAGCATGGGATTATTTTAAAACAATGTGACACTATTCAGTTGATTTTACCCTGGCGGTTGTAGTGGCTCACAGTAATTATTGAGTGGTGCTCTTGGTCCCTCTTGTGGACACTTTTAATACTTATTGTTGTTGCCAAGTGGGACATGGCCTGCTCTAGACCACAGTAAGGAAGGGCCCTAATAAAGAACACAATGTTCCAGGATTTAGATCTATTAAAGGAAATTCTGCTCCATTCTTGTGAAAGGGAAAATACAACTGGTAAAAGGTTTTTGTCCTTTTAACTCTGCCAATTACTCCTCGTTCAAGTCAGGTATCCATGTATTCTGTGCTGTATAAAAAAAGGTCCTGTATCAACTAAGAGGATGAAAAATATACTTTGAGGTTGTATTCATTAAGGAATGGTCACATCTTAAACCCCTTGCAGACCTGTCACATTAAGTAAGTGTCGTCTTGGCTGCCTGGGATGACTCTGCCCCCTATTGAAAATGTTATGATAGGTGTATCAGATTTCTTTTAATCCCTGTATATATTAATTATAATAAATACACAAACACATAAACATGTCTGTCATTAACATTTTTGAGTAACAGAAACAAGGGGTTGAATAACATCTGTATGTCTGTCTGTCCAACCGTCCGAGTATGTCATTTTCTTTGTACATATATCCAAATAATTTTTTAACCAATTGTGATAAAACTTTGTCAAACATTTTTTCATGTTCATAAAGTGGATGTACAGGTAGTGAACAAAAAAAAAATGGAAACACCTGGGTAAATGAGGGTCACCAAGTATATTGAAAGCAAGGGCTTCCACACAGGTGTGGCTCATGTGTTAATTAAGCAAATAACATCCCAGCATGCTTAGGGTCATGTATAAAAATGCTGGACAGGCCTGGTTGCCTATAATTATGGCTAGCATGTCTGCAAGAGGCGACCTCCGTGACTTTGAAAGAGGGGTGATTGTTGGGGCGCGTTTGACAGGAGCTTCAGTGACCAAGATAGCTCAACTTGCTGATGTTTCACAAGTTCATTGAAATTGTAATTTCCTCTTTTCAGCTATATATGTATATGTTTTGAGATTTAATTTTTACTCTTTAGGATCCGCCCAATGTTACTGCTGTGTGTGTGTGTGTGTGTGTGTGTGTGTCTATATATATATATATATATATATATATATATATATATATATATATATATATA
Organism: Acipenser ruthenus; assembly: GCF_902713425.1. Taxonomy (NCBI): domain Eukaryota; kingdom Metazoa; phylum Chordata; class Actinopteri; order Acipenseriformes; family Acipenseridae; genus Acipenser; species Acipenser ruthenus. The sequence goes on along the minus strand of NC_081197.1, from coordinate 14,064,252 downwards.
TATAGATATAGATATAGATATATATATATATAGATATAAAAATATATATATATATATATATATATATATATAATTTGCATGGCCAATACAAATCTGACAGTGTATAATGAAACTTCAACAAGCAGAGAACATGTAATAAAAAAATAATAATTTGAACAAATTCGATAATAAATAAAGGAGTTATGGCCATATATATATATATATATATATATATATATATATATATATTGTAAGACCGCAGGGAGGGGGTTAATTCCTTCCTGCGTAAAACATGTGCGTATGCACCTTTTGTTTAATGAATTTGTTAATTATTTTATTATTAATTATCCCCTGCACCTGGTGGTAATTGTAAATTAGAACCAGGTGCAGGGTATTTAAGAGAGGCAGTCAGTCTGCTCTGGCCTGCGGTGTAGAAGGAAGCAGAAGGCGATGTGTTCTGTTTCCAGGCAGTCACTCTTGTGAGGACGGGGTTATTATCGTGTATTTTGTTTATGCCAGGTAAACGGCTTAGTCGTACTGCGAGCTAGTCAGGGACCTGCATACTGTTTAGTTAGTGCTATATATATATGTCGGCATGGAACTCCGAGGGAAAGACATCATCAGCAAAGGGCAACAGTGGGCGGAAGCGCATAATCCAGGATCGTGATATCCGTGCATTAATTCGAAGTGCAAAGCAAAACAGGCGAGCAACTGTAGATCAAATGACTGCAAATTTCAACCTGGGGCGCGAGCAGCCAGTTTCATTAAAAACGGTCCCCCAAGAACTCCACAGAGCGGGATACCATAGTGGCCCAATGCCCTATTAAGTGACTTTACATTGATGTTTCCATTTTTTTGTTCACTACCTGTAGGTCATGATAATTAACTTTTAATACTGATAGTTCAAATTGTGTATGTACAGTTACAGTGGGGGTTCTATTTACTACATTACTTGTTACAAGTAATTAACAGCTTAACAATTTACTACATTACTTGTTACAAGTAATTAACAGCTTAACAAGGATGTACATAACAAGGAAGTGTTTTTATCAAGTTTTGCTAGGGCAGGTCTTTTTTCTTCTAACTCATGCTATCTGTAGATCAGGTTCATCCACTATTATCGTGCAAGAGAAATACACAAAGGTCATGGCACTGTTTCTCTTAAACACACACAAATATCTCTTTCACATCTACAATGGAAACCCTGGCCCTCAGCTTCCTGGTGCAGCTGCATTGATTCTTGGTGGTTACAGGCATTCCTACGTGTTGTATGAAAGAATGAATACAATTTTGAAACCACAGTCACATTGTGGTTTCGGCTTCAAATCAAGCAGGAAGGCTTGTTACTGGATTCCTCAATGCCTGGAGTTAAGTATTCAATTGTTTTTAAGTTTAGCACTAACAGAGACTTTTAGGTTACACTGTTGCATACAGTTTTTAATTATTATGAGACATATTTAGAACTAATTGTTGTCTTATGGAGTAGTGGTTAGGGCTCTGGACTCTTGACCGGAGGGTCGTGGGTTCAATCCCCGGTAGAGGACACTGCTGTTGTACCCTTGAGCAGGGTACTTTATCTAGATTGCTCCAGTAAAAACCTAACTGTATAAATGGGTAATTGTATGTAAAAATAATGTGATATCTTGTAACAATTGTAAGTCGCCCTGGATAAGGGCTTCTGCTAAGAAATAAACTATAATTATTATTTCATTTGATTAGAATACAGCCTTAGTCAGCATTACCAGGTCCCACTCCCCATTCTGGCACGCACTTGCCGATTCTTCCTGAGCAACATCCGAAGAATCCGACCCTTCCTCACCAACTACGCCACCCAGCTCCTGGTCCAGGCCTTGGTACTCTCCCGCCTAGACTACTGCAACTCCCTCCTGGCTGGCCTCCCTGCATCTGCCACCCGTCCGCTCCAGCTCATCCAGAACTCCGCTGCCCGCCAGGTGTTCTCTCTGCCTCGCTTCTCCCACGCAACTCCACTACTCCGCTCACTCCACTGGCTACGATCACCGCTCGCATCCAGTTCAAGACTCTTGTACTAGCCTACAGATGCCTTGACCAGACTGCACCCAGCTACCTTCAGACCCTCATCTCTCCCTACACCCCCACTCGACCTCTCTGCTCCGCCTGCACTAGAAGACTGGCTCTACCTCCTCTACGCTCCCCTGGCTCCAGAGGCCGCTCCTTCTCCACCCTCGCTCCGCAGTGGTGGAATGACCTACCTACAGATGTCAGGACCGCCCAGTCCCTGACCACATTCCGGTGCCTCCTTAAGACTCACCTCTTCAGACAGCACCTGAGGAACTCCTCTGTTTTTCCCCTGGGACACTCACCCTTCCTTAATTGCGCTTTATTTGCTCTTATCTGCCCCCTATTTTACTGCATTTAATCCTGTACTTCAGAGTACTGTAATCTGCCAAGTGTTTAATCTGTAGTATTTTGTAGTTAATCATGTCTTGCAGATAACACTGTCACTGTTATCTGCTGTAGTATTGAATTGTATTTTGTCACACTCGTACTTGCTTGAACCAAAGTCATTGTATTTATCTTGCTCTTATTGTATTACTTGTACTGTAAACTTGAAATGTATTTGCTTACGATTGTAAGTCGCCCTGGATAAGGGCGTCTACTAAGAAATAAATAATAATAATAATAATGTACTGTATGAATATTTCAGTGGAACAGATTACATCTGAAATTTAACTAAAGCTAAATGTGATTTTTTGGCATAGTTTATTTTTCCCTAAGATATATATTTTTAACATCACAAACAAAGTGACCATGGCAACGTTTTATTTTTTTTAGCATTAGTAAGTATTTTATTGATATGTAATTACCTATGTATTCATCTGCAGTTTTATGTTAACAAGTAGACTGCCATTACAAGTTTTGTGTTCCAACACATCTTTAAGACATAAAAATACATCTAGGTAAAACACTGGTTATGTTTGAATTATAACACTGACATTCGTTAGGTTAGATGTCTCTATTGCATATCACATGACTGAACTTCAATAAATGGGTTGTTGCGTGTCAATTAAATACTTATTTATACAATAAAGCATAGCCATCAGCATTTTGTGTTTTCAATGCTTTTTTTTTCATTTTAGGTGTCACCAGTGTTGCTAAGCCATCATACAAGCCTAAATGTCTTAACTGAACCCCAGCTAATAAACCACCTGATAAAATAAATTACAATTAATCAGACAATCACACTGTCAGCAATAGGTGGCGGAGGAACAGAAACATGGACCCCAGTGCAGATTTTTATTATGGGCCCCCCTACCTCAAATTGAATGAATAACACTTATTTATACACATTAAACATGCCAATTAAACTGTTCAAAACTTCATAACATTTAATTATCTAAATACTAGCATCTGTGAAATAGTATATCATGACAACATATAACGCAGAAAAGTCTTCTCACCTTTTTGAATCGCATTTTGCGTGCCTTTCGTTCTGCAAAGTCATCAGTTATCAGTGTGATCTGGCAACAAATTCAATCAGCTAAAAAGGAGAGGAAGGAGCTCCATGTGACATTTGGCTAATGCATATGGTTCAGTGCCACATGAACTTCTTTGGGCAGCTTTTGATTTTTTCAGTGTACCGATGACAATAACAAATTTAGTGAAAGCCTACTTTGGAGATTTGCAATTTAGTTTTTCAACTTCAGAATTCAGCACTACATGGCAATGCCTAAAAGTTGGAATAATGGCAGGATGCACCATTTCTCCACTGGCTTTTACCATGGCAATGGAAGTAATTATTAGGGCATCAAAATGGGTGGTGGGAGGAGAGCACTTGGCTTCTGGAATGCAACTACCACCAATTCGAGCATACATGGATGACATGACAACAATGACTACAACAGTAGCCTGCACTAATCGGTTATTGGGAAACATTGAATGGGCATTAATGCAATTCAAGCCCACTAAATCAAGGAGCATCTCTATAATTACAGGTAAAGTAGTAGATAAAAGGTTCTACATTAATGAGGAGGCAATACCAACAGTGTCTGAGAAGCCACTGAAAAGTCTTGGGAGATGGTACGACGGGGATCTAAAGGACACAGTTTGTGTGGGAGAAGTTAGACAACAAGCAGTGGAAGGGTTGAAGTGCATAGACAACAGCGCTTTACCTGGCAAACTAAAACTCTGGTGCTTTCAGTTTGGTCTACTGCCGAGGTGACCACTGACTGTGTACGAGGTTTCTTTGACAACAGTAGAGAAGCTGGAAGCTTTAATCAGTTCATACGTAAGGAAATGGTTGGGAGTTCCACACTGCCTCAGCAGAGTGGGACTTTATGGTAAAGGAATACTGCAGCTACCAGTCTCCGCTGTAACTGAGGAGTTTAAGTGCGCCAAGGTCCGACTGGAAATTACATTAGAAGAGTCACGCAACAAATGCGTAAAGGAGACAGCACCTGTGTTGAAAATTGGAAGAAACTGGGTGGCAAAGAAAGCCGTGGAAGATGCAAAGACTGCCCTTCGAATCAGTGATATCATGGGGCAAGTTCAGCATGGAAGAGGGGGTCTTGGTCTCAGTTCAGCTCCTCCTACATGGCACAAGGCAGCCCCAGCTCAACTGAGGGAGCTAGTAGTCAACGAGGTGCAAAAGCATAAAGGCCGTTTCCCAGGCCAAGCAGGGAGAATGGATGAGATGGGAGAGTGTGGAACAACGCAAGATCGGCTGGCAAGACCTATGGACAGTGGAACAGTGCAGGATCAGTTTCTCATCAGGTCAACATATGATGTTCTCCCATCACCACAGAACCTAAACCTCTGTGTAGGAGAGAATCCCTAATGTCCTTTGTGTTCATCACCTGCAACATTAAGGCACATTTTGACAGGATGTAAGGTGGGTCTTAGCCAAGGACAGTTTACTTGGCTGGGGAGGCAAAATAAGATGATCTCTGGAGCTAGCATTACACTTCAGCCATCAACACCAGGCTGAAGGATGTCTATATCATCAGATGGAAGGAAACACAAATGGATGGAGACGCAGCTGGATCACATTAGTTTACGGTAAAGCTATGTCTTAGTCGGTGCTTATCTTGGTGAGAGACGAGTTCAAATCAGCAAGAAGTTTTAACATCTACACTCATGTAATGGAAATCTTGTAGGTTCAGTTTTCTGGCTCGTTCATTTTCAATGGATAACGCTCCCAATCCATGAAGTCTGTCCTGTCCCATTGTGCTCCTTAGGTAGTTACTCTGAGTTTTGAAAATAAACGTTCAGCACTTGCCACTGTTACTGGGATGGTGAGAAACAGCAGAAGTACCATACAAACCTCTGGAAAACTAGATGCTAACGCATTGTTGTCAACAATTAGTACTTTTGCCAAGTCTTAGACTGATGATTGCTTTGAGATTTCAGATTGTAAGCATGATCTCAATGAAAGCAGCTGTCCAGGAGAAATGTCTTTGCTGAAATGATGCAGATCATCATCACTTCCATAAAGAAGCGCGCTTGGCTGGATTACTCTGAATTTATCTGGGACTGCTTGTAAACTTTGAAATCGATTGAAAAGCTGTGCAGTTATTATATCTAGGCACCTATAGAACACTTTATAGAAAAAAGTGTAGTCTTTCGATCACATCATAGAAATGCTTCCCTTCTGGTATTCTTCTAACTGAATCATTCAGTGTAAGTTGTAAGTTGTGTCCTTCTTTGATATTCTTGCTTGCACACCAGAGTACACGCTAGTTATATTAGAGGCCCCATCATACCCCATGTCCACAACACTTTGATAAATCTAAACCTTTTTGTTCAATACAGTCAATAATTTTCTTTTCAAGTCCACTGGCGGACTGATCAGAAATGGCCTGAAAACCCAGGAAAGATTGCCACATTCCTACGTACATATCGAAAAATCTGGCTCAGCTGATCAGTCTTGGGAATATCTTGGCTGGTATCCATTATTACAGAGAACAAAGGTGCCGCCTTTATTTCATTAACAATATCCCCCTCAGTACGTTTCAACAAAACATCAGTGAGTTCATCCTGTATTGTATGACTAAGATACCAAGCATAGCCAAGTAAGCAGCAGTTTAACTCCTGCCATTGTTGTAATATCATAGTACGTTGTGGAGAAACAACGCTCCTCTTGATTTTTGTCTCGTGGAAATGGCCCATTGGGTTTACATGAACCTTGCGATATTATATATCGTTTTACTTGGCTGTCCGTAATTTCTAAAGGAAAATGACCTCTGCCTGTGGGGTGTTCGTCATCAATGGAGAGAAAAGCAGGTTCATCGATGTTTAAGGCAGCTCTTGTTTTGCAAGTTCTTTTTTCTCCAATACACTTTTGATGCCTCATTCTTGTTCAGGTGTTTTAGCGAAGTTTATTTCAGCACTGTCCGTCTCTGCCGGGGTACTGGTACTAGGCCCACTGACATGCTCTGTGTCGCCTTCACTCTTATTGTCAGCTGGGTTTGTCGGCCGCAGTCACACTTTGGAAAAAAACATTGATTTTAGGAAGCTTTGCAACCAACAGCAATTCATCCTTCTTCAGTTTACACTTTTGTGCTCCACTTTTGCGTTTTGGAGGCATATTTACATCCTAAAATATACTATTGTAAATAGTACAGCAAATCACAATTCCACACCTATGACGTAGAGTTGACCTTGAACCTGTAATGTATTTTAATTGCGCATTGAGTCCCGACCCTTCCAAAACTGCAGGAGGCAGAACACAAGCAGGGCCCTGTACAATGAATGAATAAATAAAACTTTTGAGCCTGCCGGGAGCCCCCTAAGTGCGCGGCCCTGGTGCAGTTGCACTTGGAGTAGTGGTTAGGGCTCTGGACTCTTGACCGGAGGGTTGTGGGTTCAATCCCCAGTGGAGGACACTGCTTTTGTACCCTTGAGCAAGGTACTTTACCTAGATTGCTCCAGTAAAAACCCAACTGTATAAATGGGTAATTGTATGTAAAATAATGTGATATCTGTATAATGTGAAATAATGTATAATGTGATATCTTGTAACAATTGTAAGTCGCCCTGGATAAGGGCGTCTACTAAGAAATAAATAATAATAATAATAAAAGTTGCACCTGCTGCACCTGCTATTCCTCCGAACCTGTCAGCAATGCAGGATGCAGAGCCAGGGTTTGCACACTTCTGTAATTACCAGTCACTGTCTAGTCTTGATTTGTCTACTATAATGTAAGCCTGCTGCTTCAATGACAACATTGTCTGGTTAGTAGGCAGGTAGCGGTCTCCTGAACTCACAGGCTGATTCCCAGGCTACTAAAGCATTGGCTGGGTTATTACTTGAGAAAATGCTCCTGATTTAGGTTTGGACAATTACTGTCAGCTAAACCCACACAGTCACAAACCTTAATTACAGTAATTTTCCTTGGCCCAATTAAATTATGTAGTACTTTTCTGGCACCCACCAGTACACTTTGGACCAGGTATATCAAGGTCTACAACTTAGGGATTCGATTGAGATTATTCACATTTACTTACTCTAGTAAATAAAATTGCATGTTCTTGGCATTGGCTCCCAGCTTTGGCAATAAAAGAACATTGACTGAACTCCCATCCACACACTTGGTTACAGAGCATACATGCATCACACACATACTGTAGTTGACATTAAATCATTTAAAAGTCTACATTATTTTTAAACTTTATTACACAAGAGATCAGTACAATTGTCATGCATTTTGCAGTTTGTGTTTGCATGTTTGTTGTTTAGATTGCACAGAAAACTTCAAGTTAATTGTGTAAGGTCCAGACTTATCTAAGTTTCAACTGTGGAGTTGACGTTACCTGTCCCTGAGAGTCTGAAAACCTGACACTAGGTCACACTACATCCGGGCTTTAATGTGCTCAGAGAATATTTGGATTGGCAGCACATTATACAGTATAATGAACTATTCCATATCAAAAGACATCGGATCTGCCGTACTGCTCATGCTGCCCTGTTAGATTCTGCCCCTATGGGCTGTGGTGTACAGCACATTAAGGAGCCAGGGGCAATACAACAGGGTGAGTCACAACCTGTTAAAAGTGATTCTAGCAAACAAGAACGAGAATGAGACGGTTTATCATTTATACTGTGCAGCAGCTATGTGCTTACATTAAAATAAACAGCTGAAGACGAGTGCATAGGCTAGAAAGTAAAATCAGTGGAGAGGGGATTTGGTTGAAATTCTAGATCTTGTACCTTAGAGCAGTGGGATGCTAGAAATAAAAATACTGCAGACAGCATAAATATGTATTGGCTTTTAGAATCGTTTCAAGTCTTCCAGCAGATTTTTTTTTTTATTATTTCTATGGGTCCTATCAAGGTGCTCCCACACATGCTCTGTCAAATTCATGCCTGATAACTGCACTGGGAAAGGCGAGAGGCATTCCAAACCCACCAAAACCACCAATAAAAGTCTAACATGAGTTGATACTAAAACTGAAGCCCTGTAAATAAGAATTACATGATGTATAAGCCTAATAATACTTTGATTAAAATATTTATAATTATGAATCTGTTTAAGAATCATTCATTTATCCATCTGCATCCAGTCTGTTTATTCACCTCAATTGCAGAAACATGTTTTAATGTTTTACACTAGGTGGCGCTAAAGTATTTTTATTTTGTCATTTGCAGACATGAACAGACGGTGACTCAGATTATGTGAGCGCAGACATTTAGCACATGATTATTTTGGTCTGAACTGCAAAGGGAGCTCGAGTTCAGCAAAAGAATGATTGCAGTTGACTGTTTTAGGATCTCCAACACATTAGGACGAGAATACTAAAATTGTTCAGATGCTTGTGAATGTATATGAAACTAAATACAATACCTTTTACAGAGGGATCTAACTACTAAAGTAAAAAAAAAAAAAATCTTAATATGTATTGTGGGTGATAACATATTCAGGTTGTTTTAATGAGCATGTTTTAGTGACATTTTTTATTTGTTATACTGAACCTTCACAAAAAAACACTGAAATAACTGTATTAAGCTTTATACTGTAATTATGTTGAATTTATATGGACAAATAGAAGATTTCAAATTATGGTACTGTTTGGAAAAACAAACGTCACAAAGGATCCCCTTCTCAGCAATAAAAGGCCTGCCACTGAATGACTGATTGCGTTGAAGTCGGACTCAGAAGACAGAGAAGAAGCAGCACATAGCATCCGGTACCTCTGAAAGGAGAGCACTTGTCACATAATAAATGCAATTAGACATTGCATCCTGTACCGTCTCCCAACTCCATTTAGTATTTGTTATCCACTTGGAAGTCTGTTCATTGTACACTTTGGGGCTGATGTAAGGATAGGTGCAATGCAAACAATTGTGGCTGCAAAATCCAAATTGCCTAGTGGGCAGACAATTATTTTTGCACTGCGGCCTATGTAAACATAAAGAGTGCATAAGGACCTTTTTATTTTATTGTGTTACATGTTCCTATGTGTTGCTACAACTGTTTACGTGTGTGTATTGTTTTATTGATCTTGAGGCAGGGAATGCAATTTAAAAGTTTAAAAAAGTGGTCAAAATGTAAAAAAATAATAATAATTAAAACAATACACACACCTTACGTAAACAGTTGTAGCAACACATGGGAACGTAACAATAAAATAAAAAGGTCCTTATGTACCCTTTAAGAGCAATGCAAATTAATCAACATGCACAAATAATGAGCTTCAATCACGATAACGAGGGTTGCAATGAGCGCTGCCTCAGCCTGTGCATCGGGCTATTTAGCAGGTGCACTTACAGACCAGCACGAAAATCAAACCAAACAAAAAAAATGTCAGAGAAAGGGCAGCAAAGTCCTCTTGGCACACAGAAAAGTACATTTTTCTGAGGAGCTGAGTCTTTACAGTTGAGGTCACTCAGCATGAAATTAAGTTATTTGGAAAAGCCTCAGCCAACATCAGTTATGCTACCAAAGAGGCCTTATGGTCCTATATAGTGGAGAAAGTCAATGCTGTCGGTGTTACCAGGACAGTCCCCAGGTGATGAAAAGGTGGCAGGACCTGCATTAACAAAAGCGAAACTTGCAACGCAGCAGAGGACGGCTGCCATCCACATCACAGCTGACACCGCTGGAGAGGCAAGCGGAGAGGACAATCCATCCCAAAGAAAGTGACCCTGGGTTTGAATATGCTGGGTCTTCTCCGTCCTGCCCGTCTCCTCCGAAGGTTTTCCTGCCTGTCCTCAACAAGAGCCAAGCGTCGCCACATCAGGAAATGAACCACAGTGCCACCCTGAAGCCAATTACAGGTCTCTGAAGGTGTGTGGATTTATACAGCTCGTAATTACTTGCTTCTACAATGGTTTGCACCTTATGAGAGGTGCAAAGTTTTTGGGGTTTCAGCAGTTGCCCAAGTGCAAGGCAAAATCCTTACATCTCACTATGTTTGCGCCCGCTTAGTATTCCAGATCCCCACCCAATTGCTCTTTTCCTCATTTGAATACATTTCAATATCATTTAAATGGATTAATGATGGCAAAATGCTAATTTGATAGCGGGTGCAGAACGGCAGGTGAAAACATTCTTTACATACGCGACGCATTTTTAGTGACCAATAAAGTCCCACTTTACAACAGCTGAACACTGTTTTTGGTGGCAAAGACATCACAAGACATCAGACGGTGCTTTTCTTACATAACTCAGGTTCCAGATTTTTACCTTTCACTACACCAAAGGTGTCAAGTTCTCATCATAAAGACAGTGTATGTTTGGTATATATATTCTCTGTATTCAGTTCATAGAATACCCAAATCAATTCTCTAAGCTTTAACACATATCTGAACAATGTAAGCACAGCATTCCACAACACACATATTGTAAGGATTACAGGAGTATACAGACTAATGCACTACTTGCATGCACCACTGTTTAAACATACACATACATCTTGTTTCCAGTGGGATCCAGTTTGCTCTATTATAAATGCAAACTACTGTAGCATTTACACTGGAGTACTAATGTCCACATTGCTCCACTTAGGTATATTCTTATCTGGGCAGTTGATTCAGCCATACTCTATTACCTGATAGTAACTGAACCAGTTAAACCTCTATCAAGGTGTTAAGCAAGTACTGTTATATATATATATATATATATATATATATATATATATATATATATAGTTGCAAAATGACTTTATAAACAGTGCAGAGATAAAAAGTTAATTAAAAAAAAAGATTTATTTACGCCAGAAGCTCTCAGAAGTTCAACAAAAAACAGCTTCAATTTGTATGCTATTACAGAGTGGTATTCAAAGTAAAAGAACAATTGTATCTTATGATACGGCAAGAGAAAAATAAAATAGAAATAAAAACAGACTGGAAAAGAAATACAACTTGACAAAATTAGAACTGTGCTGTGCACTACCATGAAAACCTGCAACTTTCAATGCCATTTTACAACCCCCTTAACTGTACCAGGCAATGTTAGTGGCCTATGAACTACCACTAAACTATACAAAAACACTGTACAGTTTAAAATGAAACCTCATAAAACAACGCCATACAATTATTATTATTTTTTCTTTTGTTTAACTTTTTAAAGGAGTAACATGTGTACAGGGGGGTTAAATGCTTTACAAACAAGAAATTACACTCAGAGAAGCCAATCTATTCATCATCGTCATCATCTTCCTCATCATCGTCGTCTTCATCATCGTCGTCGTCATCATCCTCTTCGTCCTCCTTCTTGCTTTTCTCAGCCTTTACTGGTGCTTTTTTAGCACCTTCAGATTTGCCTGTAGCACGGTAAGCTGCAACATCCTAGAAAAGTATCAAACAGTATCACAATCACTACGTATGCAAGAAAAGTGACAGGACAAGTTTTCAAGTACACCAAGCTGAGGTATTTTATTTGTTTTCTAGTACGCAGAAATTACACCCATTCTTGTCAAGTGGAACCGAGACTCAGTCGGAATTGTAAGCGGGATCTGTTGACTACCAGCTGCTTGAACCCACCACTTTTGGCAACACTTCAACCCTCATTCAACTGTTCCATTTGATGTATGCCGTTTCTATGGTACCAATACTTTATAAAGGAAATTAAATAAAAACCTTTTCATATTTCTCCTTCAGTTTTGCTGCCTTCTTTTCGTAAGGCTGTTTATCCTCAGAACTAGTGTTGTTCCACATCCCTCCCAATTTTTTGGCAACGTCACCAATGGACAAGCCAGGAGTTTCAGCTTTGATTTTAGATCGATGGTCAGCACAGAAGACGAAAAAAGCAGATCTAAGATGAGAGTGAGAGAAAGTTGTTAAACTGCAGGTTACATTTTTTTTATTATTAATTTCAAACAGATGTGTAAAAACTTAACTGCACTTCCAGAATGTGGTTTTCCTTAATTTTACATAATTAGACAACTTTGAAACCAGAAACGGAATACTTACGGGGGTCTTTTTGGAGCATTGGGGTCCTTTGTCCGCTTCATCTTTTCACCTTTTGGTGGTATGTAGGTCTTCATCTCCCTTTCATATCGGACCTTGTCTAACTTAGCTAGATCTTCAAACTTTCCCTTCTCCTTACTGGACATGGACTACAATTTTTTTTAAGGAAAAATAAATAAACAACACTTTATATTTAAACTTTTTTTTCTGAATACTTAAAAGCCTAAACAGGTTAGTAAGCTCATCTTATCCATTTGCAAAATGCACTTAATGTTAACAAAGGTTGCGGAGAAATACTAACACTACAGAGAATTACACCTAACATTCACATTTACTGTTTTAACAAGTTTTGTTTTTCAACATAAATTATTTAATGAAAAATAAACACAGGTTGGTAAACTTGATTTCAATGAGTTTTGGATGTTACCTTCCATCGCTCTGAGCATTTCTTGGAGAACTCGGAAAAGTTCACCGATGCCTCAGGGTGCTTCTTTTTGTGCTCAGCTCTACAGGTCTGCACAAAGTAAGCATATGAGGACATTTTGCCTCTTGGCTTCTTAGGATCTTTGCCCATTTTGAATGCAAGACAAGTGTTTTTATAATATTCCTAAAAAAAAAAAAAGAAAAAAAAAAAAAAAAGATTAAATACATATTATTATTGTGCATTGAATATACAATATAAAGCTCATTAAAAAATAAAAATGATAAATGCCTTAAATTTATAAAGGCTATTGGAGTGGTTGACTCATAACTAACAATAATGTAACATGTATTGTTACTATAAATACAGTGATAAAAATACAGAAACATTTTTCGAGTAGGCTGTGACAAATCAATTCCTAACTACTTGTACAAGTCTGCCGCCCAGCCTCTTCTGCGGCGTTCCGTTTCCTATCTGCTGGAGCTTTAGGTCAAAACAAGAATTAAGTTCTCTGACTAACACGTCCGGTTTTGTGTTTCAACTAAACAATTAGAAACGAGCCAATAAGAACAAAACTCACAATGTCAAAATTGTACATGTTACTTTAACACCCCTACACATATTTTGAAAGAGCTTCAAATCTAGTGTATATCATTCAATAAAGTGTTTTCTTCAAATGTCACGGGCAAATTAAAATTCATATATATTTATATATAAATATCTCGGTAACTTGTTTTAAAAACCTTTGATTGATTTGTAATCATCGACAGAAAACGGAGCTGTCAAAAGCGTGAAGACTGTATACTGTGTGTCCTTAAAGTTCACACTTAACAAAATATTTATTAAAAAAAAAAAAAAAAAACTTTAAATCTAACTTGTCAGTAAGTACGTAAGTTGAAGTATATTTTTTACAGCAGCATCTAAAGTCGTATTTTAAAATAATTTAAAATGTGGTAAAACCATACAAAAAGTTTAGAAAATGTCAGTAATATTGTATTAAACGCCCCAAACAGTGCAAATATCCTCAAAATACATATATATAACTAACCAGTAAAAAGTTAATTTTCTAATATTTTTTTAAAAAATGGCCAATTTTAAATAAATGTTTTTATATTTTAATATTCCCTATTAAATGATGCTGTTTCTGGATAGACCCGTAGTACTGTAAAGCAATGGCGCAAACAGCTCTCTCGTTGAGAGAAAGGAGGTCAGCAACGACAGCAATATTTCTTCTTCCATTTTGTGAGAAAGGCTTCTTCATGAAAGAAAGTCCCCTTCAAATGTCTCCAGCCGCCTTCATGCGAGATTTAATATTCGGCAAATTTGTTAGAAACGCGTATAATCTTGTATATTTTTTCTCCGAGGAATCCTATGCACTAGTCTCGGTGTATAGTAATACATTGGGTCTGTACTATGTGTGGTTTGTATTGAGTTAGATTCCTATGAGCTCGGAATGGCCGCTTGTCTTCATCCACTAACATAGAGAAAGGCTCCTTCTCTTTGTGTCAATACACAGCCATTACAGACGATAGAGGGCAGACCGGCTCTACCCACCTCTTTTCAAACCGCGATTTAAACCTTTTACCAAATACCAAAAATAAATACAATTGGTCGGTTTAACAGAAGAAAGGTTGAATTTTTATTTAATGTGCTCAAATCCCAAAGTTTACGAGAATATTTTGTCAAAAACACGGTTTCAAAAAGTTGAACTCAACTGCACTTTCGCTTCGAGCTCCCCTTAACTGGCTCTGCCTTGTTTTCTATTACACACACACAGTCAGACATATTACAGTAAAGCGCAGATCCTGAGGTAATTGTGTTTGTTTTTTCGCTCTCCAACTTGGAATAGTAACATCAACATTGCCTCAAAATACATATTTAATTTGCCATTTCTTAACCATATTTTTTCCCCAGGTTATCTTTTTTTTTTGCATTCGTTTTTGTAGTTATCTGGGTCTTGGTGTACTTGACAGCCTTCTCGTACTGTGTTCTGCAAATTTGCTGGTGTGCTTCAGCCTATGGTATTGTGAACGTAATTTCACCACTGTTATCTTCAGCCAACAATAAATTTATCACATCTACATTTCTTTAAAAAAAATAAAAAAAATAATAATATATATAAAAATATTTTTATATACAAATTTATTTTTTGGTAACCGAGGTATTTTACAATGAACGTCAAAAGCTAATATATAGATCTTGTTTTTAATGTTTTCGTAATAATACATGATCGTTTTTAACAAAAAATACTACTTTAACAGACCATATTTGTATTTCCCTTATTTGGTGTATTTTTATTTTCTGCTCTTCTCCTATTCTACTTACCTACACTTTGAAATTTCTCTATATTACAGTACTTACCCAGCGCTGTCACTGTATCTCAATGTACTGCAATGGCTGTGTATGTGGGAACTGGGGAAGATAGCGATACGCAGTCTCCTCAGTCTGCAGCTCTGTAACATTACTCTCAGTAGGACTCGCACCCTATTGGCTACCGCCAACTCTGTGGGTCTTCTGATTCGAGAATGGCTTTCCATTGTTTTAATCAGAAGCACATTGTGATTGGTTGTCTATAGAAAAACGTAAACAAAGTTTTAAACGGCGCGTTTATATGAAAAAAAGTTTCTGACTTCAGGCTTCAGGCGGACTGCTGCAAGATAGTGTAACTAATGTTTACAATAGTAGAGTAGTATCTGTGTTATACCTAGATATTAAAGGAAGTGTAAACAGTAGAACAATTCAATGAACGGTAAGCTGTTTTGTAGGTAACTTAAATTTGCCACACAGTTTCTGTTTCCTCTGACAGTTTTCTGGATGTTTGTAATCCATGTAAATATTTCTTGAGGATAATAATATTAGTTGTCAATTAAAGCTAAACCTCACGATAGTCTTTGATTTAAAAAAAATGGCAGGTGCTTACTTTGTTAGTTTACTTTAAACATTAAAATACCTATGGCACTTGCCTGACCATTTTATAAGATTTTCAATGATGCAAACGTTAGTGATTTAATACTGTGCTGGAAGTACAGAACTCACTATGGCTAGGATCATTTTTATTATTTAACTTATAAATGCTGTGTATGCATTTAAATGCAATGCATTTTAAACCTTCGAAAAAAATATGGCATTAATTTTCGTGACTTTTGCCACATCTCCCAAATTCACTGTATTTGGTTTATCAGATGTTGACCGGATCCGGATTTTCCGAACCTTTAAAAATCTCTCTTTTTTCTCTTCAGTTCTGATCTTAATCAGTCTAACCCTTCCCAAATTGTGTTTTTAATTCATAATATGAACTTTTAATGTTCATTTTTTTTAATTATATAACTACCCACCATTCACTAAAGGCCAATACAATGTTTATAAAGTTTAACGCAGAAACTTGGTCCATATGGTCTTTTTCATGACTACTCATTTATTCTACATTTGGTAAATGTAACAATTTGTAGGCTAACAACTCGGGTTAGCATATTGGCAGACACCTTTTCAATCAAAATACTATTACCTGCATCAAATACTATTACCTGCATCAACTCGACAGCGCTGAATCAATATTTTATTGACTGTTGTATTCTTTTCGTTTGTACTAAAAACACACGTGTTTTATTTTAGTAATATTATGTGCCGCCAACGATAACATATGCGCCCAACCGCTGTAGTGTAAGGGGAACACATCCGTTGTTTTTAGCTTATTTAACGCTGGTGATGCATATCGCCGCCGTGGTGTGAAGACGGACACTTCGCTTTTGCACAGCTAGGGAACTGCTCGTCTGATAATCACAGAGCTTGCCACTTTAGCACAAGTTATCATATCACAATCTCACGGTGTCTGGGGCTGTTTGTCTCATTTAACTGTAGTTTTGTATGTCATTTTAGAGTTTGCTTATATAACGCTTGTCCACTTGTAATTAAACTTGTGATATTCACAAGTTATAACATTTTCTAACCTTTAGAGACCGTGTATCTGTCTGTCAGATTGTCTTTCCATAGTGCGTTTTAGACTTACATTACAGTATTTATAGCACCACTTGTCCCAATATACCTATATTTGGAGACTGTATGTCACTTAGAACCTCTGTTAGTTACTGAGTGCATCATAACCTGGGGTGTATGGAAGCTAGCTAGCTGTCTGTCTGTCTGTCTGACTGCCTGTCTTTACATTTTTATTTATTTATCTAGTAACTATTTCTCATTTGAGAACATTCTTCATCTGAAGTTATTAAGTGTAATCTGAGGGGATTTGGAGGCACCTTGTTTGTCTCTGTCTCTGATGGCGATCAACGTGTTCATCTTACTGATGGCTCTCATTTGGAATTACCAGCATTGGCAGGCATATCTCTGTATATATTGCATAACTGGATATTCTGTTGAATTGAAAGTAGTTCTATTTATGTATTTGTAATTAGACCCTGTGTCAATTACAATTATACTTACAATTATACTAAAAAGTAAAAGTAAACAACTACCCACATTAACATGTTTAACTGGAAATAACCAAGCAATAATCCCAGGTATACATACAGAAACATACTGTATAACTTATTTTTTCAAATAAATGGGGCCACTAAAAGTGGTTGGAAATACCATACAAGAATGATGATTGTATGACAAATAAATGCTACTTTAACTGTAATTGATCAATGATATGGTATAATTACAATTACAGTTGGTGTGCCAAGGTTCAGTTACAACGACAATTACATTGTAATTACAATCAATTACGAATTGCACAATTACAATTGTCTCAGGTCTGTTTGTAATCAATAAATACTCAGCACATACAGCATTGGACTTTTAATACAGAAAACTTAACAGACAATATACTGCAAAAATAATGTTGCCTTAGTCTAAAACAAACACCTGCATTCAAAGTTAGGCGCACATGTTGGCAGGATGAATGTCAGTGACATGTGTGTTACCAGTCGCACATTCAAATGAATAGAAAAGATTTTCCTATATATGCCCTGTTGGAGACACTGGGAAAGAGACATCTACTGTATGGAATATGGATTTTCTTCCTTTTTGTAATTGTTTTGTCTTTCCCATATTTCAAATGACAATAACACAAGGTACCATGACATTCAAGTATTCAACAACACTTGTATAAAAACATATAAATACATTCATACTTTCGTGGTTTACATACACTGAAAGTCCGTAATACATTTTCTTTTAAGTTGGCTCTGTATTCCTATAATGTAGACATTTCCAAACAATCCCAGATGCAGATATTAGAATCTACGATGCCCCTGAAAGGGGAGTTGGTCAGTCAGATATAATAGATCTGTTGGAGAGAACCTATGATTTACTTAAAAGTGGTAAAGAAATAGGAACGAGTATTTTAATACCTACAATAAGAAACACCAATAAGTAAGGGGAGAGTAAACCAAATTATGAAAATGAAATATGAAACTATTTATTAAAGTCTTTAAGCTATAACTAATTATATGCATCTTATTTGTTGTTCACTTCCATTCGATCTATGGGTCTCAGATTTGCAATTGTGAAAGAAACACATGTTTATAGCAACCCTTCTAAATGTTAACCACAGTAAAAGTAGAGCAAATTGCAATAAAGCATAGTCAAAGCATTGTAAAGCCCAGAGAGGTAGCCAGGGTAACAATCCTTGTCTTGCAATTCCTTGGTCGTTCAACGCCTGTTTTCCTGTCATGAAACAAGTGGTTGCTTCCCGTATTAATTATTATTATTATTATTTATTTCTTAGCAGACGCCCTTATCCAGGGCGACTTACAATTGTTACAAGATATCACATTATACATTATTTCACATTATACAGATATCACATTATTTTTACATACAATGACCCATTTATACAGTTGGGTTTTTACTGGAGCAATCTAGGTAAAGTACCTTGCTCAAGGGTACAACAGCAGTGTCCCCCACTGGGGATTGAACCCACAACCCTCCGGTCAAGAGTCCAGAGCCCAAACCACTACTCCACACTATTAACTGACGTGCTTTGCAGCCACATTTTGCTACAAGGTGAAATTGCTGCCATGTTTTGATACCAGGTGAAATGACCTAGGAAGTGAAACAGCATCAGACTCCCTGCAAGAAAATGGCAAACTTTCTTTAATCTAAAGCAGTACCACAAATCGTGTTTATTATTATTTATTTATTTATTTAGCAGATGCCTTTATCCAACTATGCATCAGCTGCAGAGTCACTTACAATTACGTCTCACCGGAAAGACAGAGCACAAGGAGGTTAAGTGACATGTTCAGGGTCACACAATGAGTCAGTGGCTGAGGTGGAATTTGAACCGGGGACCTCCTGGTTACAAGCCCTTTTCTTTAACCACTGGACCACACAGCCCCCTTTAAGACTACACATTTGAGACCTGCATAGAGAATGGAAGTAAAAGACAGGTAAGATTTACTGAGTTATTTTGTTTGCTACAGCCAGAGAGATGTACTCTTGACAAATGATATGTTATGGAAAAAAAGTGTGTCAGTGGTATACAATGTGATATACCGTATATGTTTTTATATGGCTGAGCATTTTTTTCTCAAATGTACACCCAGATTCTTTATATCATGGAGCAGGCCAATGCATAATGGGGCAAAATATTATGCCATGCTTTACCAGTCTTCTATAATGCTATAACCTGGTATCATACTTTACCATGCTATTTGGACATGCTTTCATTGCTTTCATTGCTTTACTACACATACACTTTATAAGGGTAATCAGAGGACAACATATCTAATGGAGTTCATGTCATGCAAGAGAATTCATACAAACCAATACCACAAAGGGTAGATTGAAGTCAATGGGAAAATATGTCTATCTATATATGTGTGTGCTTTATCGATACAGTGCCAGCATTATGTATTTGCTGGGTCTGAATCACAACCTGATATAGAATTGTAGTTCCCTAATGACATTATGAATTATATGACATTTCTATTCAAGCCCCTGAATATTTGTCAGCAATATCTCAACACTATAATGTACTCTGTGATTACCAAGACATATTTCAGCTGTGCTCCCTATAGAGAAGGACCAGCTACATGCTATAACATTTGAACACACTCAACATCAGATAGGCTGCCTTGAGGGAACAACTGTTATTTTTATAGTATACAAATTGAACACAAGGTGGCTGCTGGCGTAAGTGAAGCCTTATATGTGTGTTTAAGTGGTGTTAACCTTTAAAAGACACAATTCAAAGCAGTGTACTTAGTCATTGTCACCTACTGAGAAATACATTTTTCATCTCATTTTACTTACATGTTGCTTCTATTGAGATGTTACTTCCTGTTTCTTTTTTTAAAGGGGGGGGGGGTGTCTTGGGTGGCTGCAGGTAATACACACACCTGTCTCCTTTACAATTATTGTACAAAATTATTGCTTTCAAAAAGTCATGAAAATAATAATATTAAAAACATTCAACAACTAAGCAGTGAAATATCCAAGCACATCTACTTTGAGACCCAAATAACTTAGAGTAGAGACTTTCTAAATGTGTAATGGGCAGTGTTGTGCAATGCACTGCCATTGTAGATTCTGTCCACTGTCGGTGAGATGAGGTTAAAGGCATTATAATCACGAATGCAGACCAGTTCATGCCCAGCTTCTGCAGGGGTGCAAATTTGGCAGCAACATTAAATTCTTGCACATTTAAACATGTTTATTTTTTTTTTCTTGGCATCCATAGATGATGATAGTTTCTCATTTGGTCTGGACTGCCCACATGACCCACCCACAGAATGTTTGTGTCGTGTGGGAAGTTGTGAGAGTGCTTGATTCGGGTGGGGCTTGATAATTTAGCACCAGTAGGCTCTCTGGTGCTAAACTTTCAAAATAGTTTAGCACCAATTTTCAAAACGATTTGCACCCCTGTTCTGCCCTGCTACATTTGTACACGCTTAAAAGAAGCAAAATGTTATTACTCCCAATTAATGTCTTCAAATAAATATCCGACACCCTCCCTACTTAGGAATACCACAAAACATTTGTTGTATTTTTTTTTTTTTAGGGATTAGGGAAAACATTAGAACCCCTGTGATATGAAGCACAACTGGAGTAAATAGGATGTCTCTAATGAGATACATGCAAATTGAATAATCCTTGATATACACTACCAATCCACGTTTGGTTTGGGACACCATTTCCTCTGATGACAGCACTTCACACAACGTGGCACGTTATACTCAATTTGTGAAGACGAATACAAGTGCAAATCCATCCAAAACACATTCATTTGGACTGACATCCGTTGATTGTGGTGGCCATGGAAGATGCCTGAAGTCTCTACGATGCTCCTCAAACCATTCATGCAAAATTCTGGCAAAGTGGACTTGATCCACAGCGATTCGTTCAGCCTTCCAGAGTAATCAAGGGACTCAGGGTATACCTGGAGAACATTCTCCACACCAGGGCAATGTCAAATCACATTGGGTAGACAGGACCAAATAAAGTGGAAACTGAAACTCCCTGTTGCCAACCGGTTTCCGTCACAATGGGCAAGACAGCAAATCTAACAGACTTTGACAGAGGCATGATAGGGTGTTTCTGTATCAGACTGTACAGATTGATGATGTTTCAGGAGGACTATTCTCAAAGTGGTGGCTCTGGGCTATTCTGGAGAACAGACTGCCATAGAGTTCACACCACCTGTATGTCAAAATATGTACAACACTGCTTGTTAGTGATTTAAAGCTTAGTGATTAAACACTTTTAAAACATTTACATTTTGGCATTTTTCTTTCTTTCTTTTTTTACTCACTGCGTCAAGCTATATTTCTCGACGTTGTTGGCGTGGTTTAACCTGATGGATGGATGCTTGCAACCTCTCGCTGCTCTGGGCTAAATCCCGCCAGAACTGAACAGGTACAAAATTACCGTACACACAATTTGATTACCCAGTACCCTTTTTTTTCACTGCAGGTGCCATGAACTAAAAGTGGTTACTAACGTTATTTTGACAAAAAGTATTTGAGTGTCGCGCTACATGAAGTGGCTGAAAACTGGGACCTTTTGAAGATTTTAAGCAAAATGTCGGGACACCGGGACCTTTGATGAAAAACTGGGACTATCCCAGCTAAACCAGGACGCCTGGTCCTCCAAAACAGTTACAAGATGGCACAGGGGTTCTTACTACAAATGTGCTTTAAAAATTACATAAACATACAATGTACGTGTTTATTTATATAAAAATTAATAAATTAAAAACGCGTATATTGCTTATTGTGTACAGAAAAATGACAGTTGTAAATTGTAAGTTCGTTGTTAGTGAAAAAAATAAATAAATAAAAATCCTTCATCAGCAATACATACAGACACACACTTTTCACGTACTTTAATATCCGGAACCAGACTAGGAAGCATTGTTGTGTGGATTGCGGGGGAAATTCTTCTAGGGAACGCCACCGGAAACAGAACGTTTGCAAGACGTTAAGGCGAATAGTGGCACATGGTGGTTTGATTACAGGATATATGGACACAGAACGAGCAACGGGTGGGTTCATAAACCTGAATTGTGATAGAAATAAAATCGTTCCATAAATCAATCTTCCATATTATCTGACGCTTTGTGGCACAGAACACGCAGGTGAGCAGCAAATTCAGTTTTGGAGACAACTTTGTGATTGGTGATTATTGATTGATGTACCGGTATGTGATTGTAATGTGGTCATACCATTCTCTAAGTCAGTATTTATCAACTATTATTAAATCTTTACCTACATTTGCTTATGGCAATTGTTCTTATTTTCAGTTTAAGAAAAACATAGTTTGTTTGTATTGTAATGCAGGTACACATGTGAATGATTGATTTAAAAAAATATCTATTATATCAGGACGTTTCTGACAAGTCCTTTTAACTGGATGGAAACAGCTCTTGTAAATAAGCTGTTGTGTTTTTAATCCAGCGAATGTAACGTGGCAGTTCTGATTTATTATTATTTATTTGTTTGTATTAATAAAAATAAGTTGTTGCCTAAGTAAATTTAATATTGAAAAACACTGTTACAGGTGTTCCTGTATATTATAAATACCAAATGGCTGCTGCCAGGCTACAGTAAGTAAATGCATTTATGTACACTGCAGTGTAAAAAATAAGTCTTTTTTTTTTTTTTTTTTTTACACATGTAAACACTTTTAGGTAGTGGAGTAAGTAATCACCAATCACCACAAATATAAAAAATAGTTTTATGTAATAGACGAATCCATAAGGTATATCCATAGGTTAATAAACTATTTGGACAGAGTAAATAACTGTAGTATTTCTACACCTCTTTGGGGTTCTATAGTTTTTCTTACAAGTCTGTAATACAAACTTTAGTGTGCATTTAGTAGTGATGGGATTGTAATTCCTAGAACAATGGTTGCGTTTTTTGTACTTCTGATATGAGCGATTCTATTCTGACAGCACACTGAATCGGTGTAATGGGCAGTGTTGTGCAATGCATTGCCATTATAGATTCTGTCCACTGTCGGTGCGATGAGATGAGGGTAACTTAAAGGCGTTATAATCACAAAAGCAGACCAGTAATATCGGCGCAGCACACTGAATAAGAACGAAATGAAAGAAACAGCAGTCAATATTCATTAAACCAGAAGGGTTCACGTTTGGCAAAAATAAAATCATATATTATTGAAGGTTAGAATGACAACTTCAAGTTTTTAGAAAGCAAAACCGATATTTTCACTTTTGACAGTGATAATAAAAACAGTAAATAACAAGCCCATGCTTAATTCTTTCGCAGTAACTTTGGTGACATCTACTCTACTATATAACAAAATCAACAAAGCTTGCAGACAGGTTCCCTCTCTGACATGCTGATTGAAACAACTTGAGCTAAATGGAGGCTGTGTGGTCCAGTGGTTAAAGAAAGGGGCTTGTAATCAGGAGGTCCCCGGTTCAAATCCCACCTCAGCCACTGACTCATTGTGTGACCCTGAGCAAGTCACTTAACCTCCTTGTGCTCTGTCTTTCAGGTGAGACATAATTGTAAGTGACTCTGCAGCTGATACATAGTTCACACACCCTAGTCTCTGTAAGTCGCCTTGGATAAAGGTGTCTGCTAAATAAACAAATAATAAATGATGGTTATACCTTCTTTAAAATAATTTCATTTGAAGTATTTGTTTGTGACAAAAGCATTGGCGCCCCTGCTTTGGTATTTTCTGCGACCTCTTGTGTTAATTACAGCTGTCAGACATTTTATGATAATTCAGCCAATATGTTACGTCTTGCTGGTGAAATCTGGGCCCATTCTGTCGTGCATGTTTCCACCAGTTCAGACAGATTGGATACACAATGCTTGGTTACAGCTTTTTTCAGATCAGTCCAAAGCGTTTCTATTGGATTGAGAACTGGTGATTGCGAAGGCCATTTCTAGAACTTGTATTTTGTTTTCTTCAAGAATTGCACAGTTGACAACCATATGCTTTGGGTCCTTGCTGTGTTGGAAGTTAAACTGTCTGCCAATCAGCCTAAGAGCAGATGGTATCATTGTACTTTTAATTGAGGAAATGTACCATTGGGAAGCCTTTGGCTATATAACTTTTGAAATGTTACACCAAGTCTTCAGCCTACATTACAGTGCAGGAGGGTGTGTTTAAAACTGTAACACACGTAATGTGGAATAGGCCATGTGTTCCTGCTGTGGAGAATGCTAATGGTTAGATGGCAATTGTTTTCTTCCAGGTAGTATTCCATAATCAAGATTAAGCAAAATATTTCAGTATTATCTAGTAAAGTTTTTTAATCACAAGTACATTAAGTTATTTTTTTAATTTGTTATGTCTAAAATCTTACATCACTTATGATAAGTGAGTGACTTTTTGCCAACATGTGTATAACCTGTGTATTTTCAATAATATTTTTCAAGAAATGTTTTTTTATATTATTCTAACATATTTTCCCATTTGTTTTGTAGTGTTTGCTGAGGTGTGTCTGACTCCAGTGATATGGTAATGTTTAGCAAATGGCTAGCAATGGAAGCTCACCCGACAACCTGCAGTGATTTGCCAATGAGTGGCGAAGGCATTGATATAGGGGTACCTTCCCCCAAAAAGGCGGGGTATTTGGGAAAAGTCAGTTGAACTCAATATCTCTGTCACTTGTGCAAAGCTACTTAAAGAAAAAAAAAAAGAAAGAAAAGTACATTGAAGTTTTGCTTTTCAATTTCTTTTCATAAGACACACAGAAATCTAAATATGTAAAAGGCGAAAGATTGTTCTGAAAGATGTTTGTGCAATCCACAAATTGCTTACACAAAAGCTTACGTGTGTGGTAATGAAAACGAAGGCAAGTTTAAATGTAGTGCAAGGATATAAAATGGTAAGAACTGGCTATTTTGATTGGGCACCCAAATTAATCAGATTGAAAAATGAGCTTTTAGCTGCCAACCTTTTGAATTTGCTTTGAACTGGTTAATAAATCACCCTATAGCTGCTTGGACAGCTCCCAAGTTGTAACCAGTTAATTACCAGACTCCAATGAGATGTATTACTGTTAAGTGTGAACAGAGCTGATTTAGTAGAGCCTGATGTGCTCAAATTATGTTACCTGGTTGTTAATCTCAGACCACGATGAAGACAATTTAACATGTTTCTCAACGGCTCTTATAAAAAGGTATAAAATCGTAGAACTCTTCCCTGCAGATCTAAAGTGAACGGTATACCTGTTTAGGGTTTTATGACTTCTGCTCCTGGCGTAACGCATTTGCCTTCGTTTTTATGTTGGGTTCCCCTCTGCATTATAAAACTTGCCTTCATGAAACTCAAAAGAAAAAGGATCACATTGGTTGTGTCCCTGCTTGGGGATGTCTTTTATTTCTTAGTTAATGAAATGTACCTTTTTTTCCAGAATCTAGAGCGATTTCAATTGGAAGTTGAAGATAAGTGTCCTTTATGTGCTACAAAGGGACGGACGCAAGCTTTGCAAGTGTACCGCATCAATCTTCAGGAGTCCATTGCTCTTTGTGGAAATCCACAGGTAAGTACATTTCACACTTAACAACAGAAGAGCCCAGTAAAAAAAATAAAAAAAAATAAGTCTCACCTTTTTCCTGCACTATTTTGGTAGTACCTTTTCGGGTAGTGTGGGTTTCTCTGTAGTTTTCCTTCAGGCAGAGAAATGAACGCAGCACTTAATAAAGAAACACATACAAAACACAGTATGGCAAAACCATTACACATAGAAACAAAATGAATTGAATGAACTTGAATAAAATTTATTTAAAAGAATACCATTACACACTGGATCATACCGGAATTTTACTGTAAAGTTTATGGAACCCAAACAAAAAAAGAATACCGTATGTACACAGCACTATGTACTGATACAGCAGCAATAAAATAAATATATCTACAGTGCTCCCTCGCTATAAGGCTCTCGGTTATAACGCACCTCGGATATAACGCTCCTACAGCATGTCCCCCAATTCCCTATACTAGTGATTCATGTAATATTTCTACAGTAAATACAGTACTGGCTAAATAAATATTAGGCCTATTATGTGGTTATCTTTCCTAATGTATTTACTTTTTTGCTGCGAGAGGAGCTGCGGCTTTCTCTGGGAGACGAGACGCCTCAGCCCCGCTCCGGCAGCCGAACCTGGGGCGAGCCCATTCCCTCTTCCCCTCTCCAGACCCGCTCTCCTTCTCGCACTTGGTTTGCTTGTTTGTCGCTTAGAACTCCTGACCGCCGTTTAGCCAGGCTCTTCGTAGTTTAAAAACTGCTAATTAAAATTATTCACGAGTGGGAATGTGAGTGTTTAGTCGTCTTTCTGATTGAAGAGAAAGAAATGCAGAAATAAACTCCCTCAAATACTGCGATAAAAAATGGTGCCTTTTGAAAACCATAGTACTTCTAATTACCGCTGCCCTTGAATAAGCGCAGCAGCTGTTTTTAGCAATTTTAAATAAATAATTTAATTCAAAGTAATACAATATATGAATGAATGACACGCACACATATATACAGGATGTTCTTATTGATTCTTTGTTTTCTGACAGTGCATCTTTCCCCTTGGATGTAAACCCCTGGCTGATGTTCTGATATCTGGCACCTCAAAAGGAAAGTTGTCACAGTCTAAGGCAAAGAGAAAACACATCTGCACCAGCCCTGGGAATACACAAATTGACCTTCCGTCAAAGCATCGCAGGAGAGCAGAGGAAATCAATACAGAGGAAAAACCAGAGTCTGTTTTTGAAACGCCAGTAAATGGTTTAGCTTGTGAACCAAGTGCAGTTAGTTTAGGCAACAGCCAGCTTTCTGGACCTTGCTTGTCAAAAGAGAATCTGCATGAAGTTAATGGGGCAGTCGATTCACTGCAAACAAATGAGGACGTCGCTCAGAAACACACTCTTAATACATACGTCCTTGGCAAGGAAGAAACCCCACCTGTTCAAGGTGATCTAGAAGAGCTTAATGAGAGAAATCCAGAAGAATGGGTTCCTGTGCCTCGCTGTCTCTACTGGAAGAACAAGCATGCACTCTGCTGGCTAGACTGTATCATGGTGGCTTTGGTCCAATCAAGAGCTGTGAAAGAATGTGTAATAAATCTGAACACTGAGTCTGCAATCAAGAGGTTATGCACAGTGTATGAGAAAGCGTGTACGCTTTTAACGGAGCAAGGAAAGGAAAACGAAGGTAGGATTTGTGTTTGTGTGAACCTGTCTTCTCACCAATGGCTAAATGAGTCTCCTAGCATTTCAAACATTTCATATCATCCAATTAAAATGAGTATATATGGTATTGGGATGGAAGCAAGACTCCTGTTGCATGGCAGTTTTATCCATTCCTAGTTTTACTATGAGTTTAAGAACACACACCTGAGCTTGTTATCTATACACTGTGGTTAATCAAGCTTGTATTGAAATCTGGAATTGCTGAACCTGCTATGCAATAGGAGTCTTATTTCCGTCCCTGTGGTATAACATTGCTACTGATTTGCTGTGTTCTAACACGTTTTATATCGTCGGAGCTTGATTTACGACCTTACAGACGCCTTTATCATCCTATATTTCCAGTTTCAGTGTAACTTTTTTTTTTTTTTAATACAGATGGAGTCATTCAAGCCCTTTCAGGAACCGTTGCTCTGGCATACAGTTATCTGGATGACATCAGGCTTTCTATCTTCAATGTTCTACAACCCAAGCTACGCTGTACATTAGGTAAAAGTTAATCTTTGGATCTGTTTGCATTAGGCTGAATTTTTGCTTAAATAGTATCAAACCAAAATAATTTGCTTTAATAAAAGTACAAACATTTCAACTCAAACGCATTGAGAATGATTGCAAACATCATGAAATGGTCATAGATTCTGTCATGAGATTTACATTGCTGTGAAAAATGTATTTGTATGTTGTTTCATTTAGGAGAACAAGAAAGCCCAGTATTTGCTCTGCCACTGTTTCTGAAGCTGGACCCTCAGACAGAAGAGCTGTTTAAGCACACATACTGCTGGGAGTTTGAGTGTGCTGTGTGTGGATACACCTCCCAGGACAGGTAAACTGGAGTCTGATATTGGAGGATATCATAGCGTTTAGTGCTGGGGCAAACAGGTTATTTTCATGTTCGGATATCCGTTCAAGATTCGGACAGCTATTCCAATATTTGGTCATTTGCAAAGTGCTAACAAATCTGTTCTGTAACGCCAATACACACACATGGCGGAACAGAGAACTTACCAGTTTGTTTTTAAACAATGATGGGGGGGGGGGGGGATGTACAATACTAACTGTTATTACCCACTGACACAACCTTTAACCCTTTGCAGTCCATTTATTAATCGCGCGTCAGGCACGCCAGGTCTAATTAATTTTCACACGCGCAGTTAATTTTATACGCGCTGTTTAAAAGTATTTTTTTCACAGTCAAACAGGTTTAAATGGCCCTGCATATCAACAAAGCACTCACTAGGCATCTCCAGCCCCACCCCACCTTTTCGTTTGCTATAGCGTTCAGCTATGTAAGAAATAAATAATAATAATAATAATAATAGTCGTACATACCGATCGATCATCTCCTGATCACTCGTTTTATCAACAAACTCCTCAATAATGCGATCCAAGTCATTATTTTATTACTATAACATCTGAAAAAAGCTCTGCAAATGTCCATGATAGTCTCAGTGCGCTGACGCACTCAGCCAGCTTGTTTACTATGAACGCCCCGTTATCTGATACCTGATACCATGTATGACTATTCATGAGATACGCCTTTTTTTTTTTTTTTTCCGACTTGTCTCGGCTCCTGTCGCTCCCACTCGGCAATTGAATGGTTTTCTCGGCTTTTTCCGGAGAAAAAACGACTAAACACCCGTTTATTGCGTTGCTATAATGTCGGACCCAGTCCGACAAAGGACCTGTGAGGAATAATTGCAATGTCGGACCCAGTCCGACAATGGACCGCAAAGGGTTAATGACGTTGCTGGAATGTTGCAATTTACTTATGTTGTTTCTATAAGTATATGTGCAGGCAGCTTTTTCATGATTGCATCTGAAGTATTTGCAGATGTTAGTGATTGTGCATAATAAACGGCGAGACTCCAAAAGGCAACAGGGCTACTGGCAAATATTGTAAATAAACGCTGTGGCGTTTAATGTTTTACGATTTTTTTATATATATATATATATATATATATATACATATATATATATATACACACACACAAAAGTTTACATACCCCAATGGAAATTCTATAATTTCTAGATATTTCTCAAACTAATAATTTGAGGGAAAATATTTTTGTAGCAAAAAAAGTTTTGCTTTTGTGGATGAGAAAAAATGTTACAAGAAATAGATGTGTACAATTATTTATTTCAGATTTTTTTTTGCAAAAATTCTAATTCAGAAGTATTCATACCCTGATAAAGAAAATTTAAATTAATAGCTAGTTGAGGCACCTTTAGCAATAATAACCTCTTTTAAACGATTAGGATATTTGTCAGTGAGCTTTTGGCATGATTCTTCAGTGATTTCGGACCATTCTTCAACACAGAATTGTTCCAGTTCATTCAAATTCCGAGGACCTCTCTTGTGCACAGCCTTCTTCAACTCATACCAAACAGATTTAGATTGGGACTTTGACTAGGCCATTCCAGAACCTTGATTTTATTCTTGTTTAACCATTCTGAAGTAGATTGTGATCGTTGTTGTGTTGGAACATCCAGTTTTGTAGCGGAGGGTTTTAGATGGTTGGCCAATATTTTTTGGTATGCTATGGAATCCATTTTACCATGTATTGGAACTAAATTTCCTGTGCCATTAGAGGAAAAAAAGCCCCATAGAAGGATATTACCACCTCCATGCTTGACAGGAGGTATGGTGTTCTTTTCATTGTACGCCTCACCAGACTTTCTCCAAACGTAACAACTATCAGCAAGACCAAATAACTCTTTTTTTTTTTTTGTTTTTTTTTTTTGTTTTGTTTCATCACTCCACAAAACCTTTGACCAGAACTCTTATTTATCATTCAAATTCCGTTTTGCAAACTTTAAATTTATTGGCCTTGTGACATTTTCCTAAGAGTGGATTTTTCCTTGACCTGCAACCTTTGAGACCTTCACCATTGAATACTCGACCTATGGTTGAAATGGAAACCCCAGTTCCACTTGCAGCCAATTCACTTTGAATGTCTTCGGCAGTCAATCTCGGATTGTTATTAACCTACCTCTCAATTCTTCTACTTGTTCTTGGTGAAAGAGCCTTCTTTCTTCCAGACCGAGGGAGCATTGTGACAGTACCATGAGTCTTGTACTTCTTGAACAGAAACAATAGTTGAAATTGGGATACTCAAATGCTTGGAAATCTTCTTGTATCCTACTCTAGCTTTATGACATTACATTTTCTGCCTAAGGTCTTCAGATAGCTCTTTACTTTTTTCCCATATTGACTTATCTATTTCTTGTAACTTTTTTCCTTATCCACAAAAGCAAAACTTTTGCTACAAAAGATTTTTCCTAAAATTGTTTGTTTGAGAAATTTTTAGAAATTATACATTTCCATTGGGGTATGTGAACCTTTGACTACAACTGAGTGTGTGTGTGTGTGTAATATATATATATATATATATATATATATTAGTGTGTATGTGCTTGCCATTGTCGTATCTTCACAATAAATAGTGACCGTAGACACGTTTTCCTTAAGTAACTTTTTAACTTGAATAAAAACTTCAAATAAAACAAATGTGGAAAAGTGCATGTTGTACAGCGAAAAAAAAACAACAATATTTACTCACTGTTTCATTTGTCTTATTACATTCCTCCTAACAAAAACTAGGATTGCATCATGACAGAAAAATAAAGCGTTGATCACTATATGGGTTATTTCTTTTGCAAGTTGGAGTGATGTACCTTACCAGTATCGTACTGCACACGGGAAATCTGAAGCAGCATTGGCAGTTTCACATGTATAGAGATCACTGTTTGACAGCTAGTGTGCAGCCTAAGCTGGGCTCTATTTAAAATGCTAACGTTTTTTGACAGCCAAAATAAACTGGGGACGAAGAGTGGCTGTGTTAATATTCTGTATTTTAGATAGATAGAAATCCCACACAGATATTTTTCCCCTTGCTAATTTAGAAACTGTGGCGCAAATTCTGCCAAAGTAGTAAATCGGTGCAAAGCAAAAGACATTGTGATCCATATTTCTCATTTCTATGAATTGTGCAATATGGACATGTTTTTTTTTTTTTATGCCTTCGGATACATGTAAAGAAATGTTTGTTTGGCTATTTGTCCCAGCATTAATATAATTTCTGTTTCTGACTTTTTTGTACGTCTGCGTAGGCCTGATATCTGGACACAGAAAAAAAAAATGTGTGTGTCTATATAATATAAGTTTGAGAAAAAGGAAAACTGCTGTGTACCAAAATTATTTATATATCTATATCTATATATATATAATAATTTTAGAGCTGCAAAATCTTATTCTTGTGAGTTGCCAGGCTTTTTTCTAGTTTTCAAGGTTACCCTAATGTGTTGTCCAAACACAGATGTTCCATCTCAGTTGACTGTAATTCAGAGTGTTCTTAATTAACTAATGCATTAATTAAATTCTTTGATGAATGTTTCTGCTAGTTACAACTGTAAACTGACCCAAGAATTTCTTCAGTTTCTTGGACATGGGCCAAGTAAATGGCCTCTTGCTAGCGCTAAGGGAGAATGTTTAGCAAGTTAAATTATACATAATAAACAATTCAATAAAATAATAAATGTGTGTCTCTAACAGGTTTGAGAAGACGCTGACAACATTTACAGATATTGTTCCAGAGTGGCATCCTCAAAACGCAGTTCATCGTTCACCCTGTAATAAATGTAATCAGAAGTTACAGAGGCGGAAGATGGTATTGGAAAGGTATGTGCATCAGTATTGTTTTAATTATCTCATCACATTGACCAAAATATATATTTACAGATGTAGTTCTTGTTCTAGCTTGGCAATAAACATGTTTTTATGGTATGGTAATAGCACCTTGAGCTTCAAACTTTTGATGTTCTCTCTATGTCCGTGTTTCTTGCAGGATTTCTTCTGTTTTCATGCTGCACTTTGTTGAAGGACTGCCTCATAATGATGTAAATGCCTATTCATTTGATTTCCAAGGGAAGTTGTATAAAGTGTCCACTGTAATTCAGTACAATGAAGACCCGAAGCACTTTGTTTCCTGGATATCTAACACTGATGGTTTGTATTATCTTTCTTTTTTCTCAATCTTTCGTTAGTTTAAGATGTTTGTTTTTCAAATATGTTGTGGTGATGTCATCCTGTATCAAGGCTGTAATTGCCAGTAAAGAAAATGTTAGTTACAGAACACCCTGCAGTTCTCTGCATTACCTTTTCTGTGTCCCACGTTGTCCATCTTGTAGCGTTTTATTTTCAAACACAGTGACAGCTCTTTTTTAATCACAGATAACTGGTCATAAATCAACCAATACATTTCTCAACATTTACCAAGAGCGTTCGCCGGGAAAAAGTGTTAAGGATTGCAGTGTCTCCAGATCACGCTCCCTCCTACAACAGTGCTGTCACTCATTTCAATCAAAGCAGCAGCATTCTTGCAGGAGAGAAAACAAACTGGATACACTGCGATGTTTACAAGAAGAAAAAGATTATTCTAGCGAATGTTCCCCAAGTACAAGTTGAAAAGTTTATTTACCTGTAATGTGTGACCTAAAGAAATATCAAAACTACCAGGATATGTCAAAAGAAATTGCTGCAATATGAACGATACAGGATACAGCAAAGGTAATGTGTATCTTGTAAACACTGCACTTTAAAGGTGAGTGTGTCAGTTTGTTATTTGCAAACAGTAATTTGCATTCATTTGTATGGAAAATATGGGTTTGGATAGTGGGGATTACTTTTGTACAATAGCACAAAAACAATACTTTTGGCACTTTTTTTAAAACCACATGATAAAATAAGAATAAAGCCAATTAAGAATATTTGTGTTTTCCAGGTTCCTGGCTTGAATGCGATGATTTAAAAGCCTGCTGTGTTCATGAGCAGTTGGAGGTGTCTCCTTCTGAAATACATATCGTTTTTTGGGAAACAAGTGGTGAAAGCATTCACAAGGAACCCCAAACCAAGAACAACTTTTTGGAACCTGTTCTTAAAGGGCCTGAAAAGCCTGAGGATTCCAGCGCAGAATGTAACCCACATGAATTATCACTGCCCTCCCAAGAAGCAGAGATTGATATTACAGAGACCTCTTCTGTTAACACCAGCATAAACAACAATGTTGAAAACAGCTGTAACAGTAGCTATCTGCAGAGCGCGTTTGAGGGTCTAACACCAGAGGATGTCATTACACTTACTCTTACAGAGGTTGATCCTGGAGGAAAACTGCCGGACAGCTCCCAGATTACAGACCCTGTAAAATTGAGTGAACAGAACAAATCACCAAATGGAAACCAGGTGTTACAAGATCAACCACAGGTAATGGCTGCAGATGATACTTACTTCGATATCACGGACAGTCTGTTGGATAACTGCAGTGGTAGTAGTCTTACTGAAGAATCTGTCTGTACAACTCAGAAGGCAAACCTGCAAACTGTAACTGCACCAAGCACCCCAAAGACAGTCGTGAGACGCCCATCTCATTCAATCACTAACACTGCAGGTTCTCCAAAGAGTCCTCTACCTACTCCTCTGGCTTCAACTCCATTGTTGGTGCGTGGTAAAACCACTACATCTATTTCCCCATTTATCAATGGATGTGCTGTTTCCCCAGCTGTCAATGGAAACAAAAGCAGCGGAGCACTATGGACCAGTAGTTTATTGAAGAAGCATCCCTCATTGGCACCTTTAAATGCTTTATTGAGTAGGCATCCTTTATTTCCATCTACCGGTCAAGTGCATTTAAACCGTAATAAAGATAAACGCGAGCTGCAAAAGGTTTCGGCAGTTGTCTCTGATGTCCAGGTACCAGTAAAAGGAGCAGATAAATTTGGAGGCTTTAGATCTAAAGGCCTCACGAAACCAGGGACTGACTCTGTGAATTTGACCAGAGCACAAGATGTCGACAAAGGGGATTCTGTAAAGCCTGCTGCAGAAAAACTCCCAAATGCAGAACCTGTAAACCTGCCAATAACCAAGAACAAAGGGCACCCCTCTATTCCTACCTCTACAGCCACTGTTGCTCCACCTTGTAATGGTTACAAACTGGAACCCAGTAAGCCAGTGGAAAAGAAAACCCATGCACTTGAAGGTCTTGAAAAGACAGACCAGCTTCGCTACAAGCTCCTGAAAAAGCTGAAAGCAAAAAAAGAGAAGCTGGCGTCGCTCAATCGGTTACTGACCACTCCACAGACGCTTCCAAATGGGAAGGCCGGGCCCTTCAGAACTGCCAGCGACTCGACTGCACGTTTTGATAAAAGCAGCAAAATGCAACGACTTGACAGTACAGACACTGAGTCTATGTATACTGCTAGCGCAAGCACTTCCTTATGCAGCAGCCCATGTTACGACGAATTCTTTGCTGACCTCTTATCTCCGGCTACAACCACTGGCACTGCGTCTCCTGATGATGCAGATGCAGTGATGTTGGAGGCACTGGCAAGTGGAAAGAACAATGGAGGGCTTACAGACGGGACCAGCATGGACCACAACTGTTATAACTTCACCCCTGTGATGCAACCTCAGGCTTATACCCACGAGACTCCTAAACTAACTCGCTGTACTGAAGAAAGCTTCTTTAGTCCAGCAAAAGAAGATCTTTTCACAGAACTTCTGTCAACCTCAACATTGCAGTCTTACGGAGTTGAAAGTGAAGACCTTCATCATTTTGATGAGAACTTTTTTTGAAGTGTTGACTAGGTGGGATGTGTATAGATGCTTTTACATAATGTGGGTTTTGTTAGAAGTTATTGTCACTAAGCACTACGCATTCTTTATTAGAGTGCACTACTTGAATAACTGAGCATTGCAAATATTGGTACATATGTTAATAGCCATTGTTTGTTTTTTTTGTATATTACAAAATGTTTTATATATGTGACAGATGAAGATGGTAATTGTGTATTAGGTTAACTTCTTTATAATTTGTCATTCTGAACATGGTTGCACGTTTTGTCTTATTGAGTTGATGTAAAACAATTGCTACTGGTCGCAATAAGGTGGTGTCTGCTAGAATGAAGTAACCCAGTGATCCTGTGCTGTTTTTATACATTTTCTTGTATGAATGTTTATTTAGAAAGCGTGTGGCTCATGTGACTTGTGAAAGACTTGTTGAATTAATATACAAACTAGTACATTCTCAATGGTGGGAGAATGAGTCATCCTGCAAAAATAAAATTGGACTTAATCCCTATTTATTTGCTTTTATATATTTATTTATTTTGATTTTATTTTTTTCACATGGATTATAAATCATTTGGGAGGGGGAGTATAAATATAGTAGTTGTGTGAAACCTGCTGCATATTGTTACATTAACATACTGAGTTACGTACCGTTTTGTAGTTTTCCATATACTACTATTATGGCTTCCGGTAGACTTGCAATATGCTTTTGTAGTTTCTTTGATTACATGATGCCTAATAAATGATTCTACCAGTTTGTGCCACGAGTGAATGCATTCTGTACAACACAAAGCGAAAGAAGTGCAAGTTTATATTTTCTAGGTATTTGAAAAGTTTCCAGCTTCTCCTGTTTCAAGCAAGAAATGACATTCTGAATTTCCCCTCACCCGTTTGGATACCAGAGGACTAGAATAGAAATACTAACAGATGGTGTTTCAAATATGCATCTGTATATAATCTGTACATGTAACTCGTTCAGCTTCTCTGCATAGCAGAGTGAAAGCCAGTGATTGAACTCAGTGGATCACATTACATTGCCAAAATCTTCCAGATGTGTTTTGTAGCTCTCGCAGAAAATCTTTAAGCTAACATTACTGTACATGTTTCACTGCGGAATCTGTTGCATGTTGTAAATTTTGACTTTTGTTTGTAATGTGGCTAAAGTGCTGTTCTGTAACACAGCCAGGATATAAGCACACATAAGGGAAAATGGCCAGATCAGATTAGCAGCAGTCTAAAAAACGATTAATCTTTTCAAGGTTAAAGGTTTAGTCTCTATCGTTTAAAATATTTCCCCAGAAATCAATGCAGGGGGGCAAATCTCTTTCGTGTTGTTATGCCTCAATTAGGTCTTGAACAGAAAGAAGAGTCTCATTCCAAGGGGGGTACAGGCCCTAGAGAAATGTGTGAAATATGATATGAAATCATTTTTCGGCATTTACCAGTTTTCTTAACACATGTTTTTCAATCATGTATTTTACTCAGATTGGGAAAATATTCTCTGTTAAAGTGTCTTCAAAAAACAAGTAACACCCGGCACCAACTTTTTTAGTATAATGAAGACATGTCTAGCTTTTTCAGTTACATAGCTTAGGAGGAATGTATACTTACAGGTCCAGCAGACACATGTGAACACCTGCACATTTTCTACTGTTTTCCTATACAATTCAATTTCCATATTTAACATTAGTGGAGTTACACTTGTAACTACAAAACATGGCACTTTATGACCCAAAATGGTTGTTTTTGAGTTGTGCTGCCCTCTGTCTGCGAAGTCTTATTGCCTTGTATTCTGTGACATCCTATAGCTCAAAGGTTGCCTGTATAAATCTTGTGGTATATTGGAAAAATATACAGTTGCAGACAAAAGTATTGGCACTCAACACTTAATACAAGATAATTCAAGAAAAAGTGTTAACAAGAATGTAGTGAATATTAGCCACTAATTAAAATGCACAATTTCTGGTAGTTTAACAAATACTTAAAAAAAAAAAAAAAATGTTTATGACAAGCATATTGGCACCTTTACAAAAAGTCTGTAAAAATGTAATAGTAAGTAATTACAAAATATGTAATTATTTCCAACATCTGCTGAAGAAGATGTTGGAAAGATGATGGAAATAATTACATATTTTGGCAACATGATGATGGTCAAGACAAAGCAGTTGTAGCAAATTGCAGCGATGGAAGTAGCTACAAAAGAGTATCAAAGACACATGGAATACCAAAATCCACAATCAGCAAATAATCAAGACGAACCACAGAACAAACTGAAACGCCTGAAAGTGGACGTCCAAAGAAAATTAGGGGTACAGCAGGTAGGAGAATCGTCCGAGCAGCTAAAACTAAATCCAAGCTTAACAGCCAAGAACTTCAAAGAAAGATTTAGAGACACAAGGCATAATTAGTGCATGAAAGAACTGTACAAAGGCACCTGAACACAGTAGAGTTGTATGAACTTAAACCTCACTGCAAACCACTTTTAAAGAAAATCCATGACACAAACTGTCTAAAATGTGTCAAGAAATATGAACAGAAGCTGAAACGTTTTTCACCACAATTCTATGATCCAATAAGACTAAAATATAACTTTCCTAAAGTATGTTCAGAGAAAAAAAAAAGGGAAAGCCTTCAGTGAACAGAACTGTACCTACATATTTGTAAACTTATAACTATAATAAGATCCAAAATGGAAAATTACCTATATGGGAACAATATCCTGGGAGACAGTCAGCATGGTTTTAGGAAAGGGAGATCATGTCTGACCAACCTGCTTGATTTTTTTGAGGATACGACATCGACAATGGATAATTGCAAAGCATACAACATGGTTTATTTAGATTTCCAGAAAGCTTTTGACAAAGACCTGCATAAAAGATTAATTCTCAAACTGAATGCAGTAGGGATTCAAGGAAATGCAAGCACATGAATTAGGGAGTGGTTAACATGTAGAAAACAGAAAGTACTGATTAGAGGAGAAACCTCAAAATGGAGCGAGGTAACCAGTGGTGTACCACAAGGATCAGTATTAGCTCCTTTGCTATTCCTAATCTACATTAATGATTTAGATTCTGGTATAGTAAGCAAACTTGTTAAATTTGCAGATGACACAAAAATAGGAGGAGTGGCAAACACTGTTGCTGCAGCAAAAGGTCATTCAAAATGATCTAGACAGCATTCAGAACTGGGCAGACACATGGCAAACGACATTTAATAGAGAAAAGTGTAAAGTACTGTACGCAGGCAAGAAAAATGTGCATTATAAATATCATATGGGAGATACTGAAATTGAAGAAGGAATCTATGAAAAAGACCTAGGAGTTTATGTTGACTCTAGATAATGTGGAGAAGCTATAAAAAAAGGGCAACAAGATGCTCGGATGTATTGTGAGAAGTGTTGAATTTAAATCAAGGGAAGTAATGTTAAAACTTTACAATGCATTAGTAAGACCTCATCTAGAATACTGTGTTCAGTTATGGTCACCTTGTTACCAAAAAGGATATTGCTGCTCTAGAAAGAGTGCAAAGAAGAGCAACCAGAATTATCCCGGGTTTAAAAGGAATGTCGTATGCAGACAGGCTAAAACAATGGAATCTATTCAGTCTTGAACAAAGAAGACTACGCGGTGATCTGAGTCAAGCATTCAAAATCCTAAAAGGTATTGACAATGTCGACCCAGGGGACTTTTTCAACCTGAAAAAAGAAACAAGGACCAGGGGTCACAAATGGAGATTAGATAAAGGGGCATTCAGCACAGAACATAGGAGGCACTTTTTACACAGAGAATTGTGAGTGTCTGGAACCAACTCCCCAGTAATGTTGTTGAAGCTGACACCCTGGGATCCTTCAAGAAGCTGCTGGATGAGATTCTGGGATCAATAAGCTACTAA
The DNA here is from genome assembly GCF_902713425.1 of Acipenser ruthenus. NCBI lineage: Eukaryota > Metazoa > Chordata > Actinopteri > Acipenseriformes > Acipenseridae > Acipenser > Acipenser ruthenus. The sequence continues at coordinate 14,025,288 of NC_081197.1, read as the reverse complement.
CAACCAAACGAGCAAGATGGGCTGAATGGCCTCCTCTCATTTGTAAACTTTCTTATGTTCTTATGTACAGTTAAAAATGGAGGTGGTTCGATCATGATATGGGAGTGTTTTAGCAGTTCAGGGACTGGAGACATTCATGTAATTGAAGAGTGAATGAATGCAGCCATGTATCAAAACATTCTACAAAGTACAATGATACCATCTGTAGTCTGATTGGTAGACAGTTTATCTTCCAACATGACAACGGCCCAAAGCATATGGCTAAGTCAACTCTGGAATTCTTGACGAAAACTAAGATAAACATTCTGGAATGGCCTTCACAATCACCAGACCTCAATTCAATAGAAATGCTTTGGACTGATCTGAAAAATCCTGTTGCCAAGCATTGTGTATCCAGTCTGTTTGAGCTGAAAGAAATATGCAAGACCCAGAAACATCTGATAGCCATAATAAAAGCAGAAGGAGGACACACGAAACACTAAAGCAGGGGTGCCAATACTTTTGTCATGAATCAATACTTTAAATGAAATATGTATTTTGATCAAGATTATTTGTGAAATTACTAGAAATTGTGTATTTTGCTTTTTGTTTTATTAAAAAATTGATAAAGTTTACTAAATGCTTGTCCTGAATCTGTTACCTTGAATGATGGTATAATAAGCATAGGGTGCAAATTATGCTTATATATATATATATATATATATATATATATATATATATATATATATATATATAACCTGTGTGACAAAGGCTGAGTTTCTTAATGTGTCAAACTGTGTCATGCTTTGTGTGGCTACAAATAACACCCTTGTAATTCAGAGATAAAAAAAAAACAAAAAAACATCTTGTTCATTTTATTTATTTATAGAAATTGCATTAAGTGTTTTTCGTTCCTAGTATTTAAATCCAATACTGTCAGAATGTAACGATAATGTATAAACATATCTTCAAATAGTAATGTAATGCAGTTCAATGTTATAAAATATTCTGCTTTACTAAAATATACTGTTTGTATACCGGCGGTAGTTTTCCATGCCTGAGCGCCATCTGGTGCACACACTCCTGAACTGCACCCCGTAATAGTACTTTTTGTTTGGTGATTTTCTACCATTCCATTTGCATTAATATAATTCATTGTTGTAAACACACACACACACACACACACACACACACACACACACACACACACACACACACACACACACACATATATTAAGCCGATGTTTCCACTCGGGGACCTCTACACTAGGGAAACTGGCATGTTGGTACAGATTGCAAATACTTTAAATAATGACTACTCAATACACAGTTTGACTGTTTTATTTAATCCTGTCCTTTACAAACTATCTGTTTTTACAGGCAAATATATAATCTTAGTTTTATATTTAAAAAAAAAAAAAAAAAAAAAAAAAAAAAAACAACCTTAAAGTAACTTCATAAAGCTACATTTTTGCTATGCGATGACGTTTGGAGTCGTGTGTTTCCCAAAAATAATTCTTAGTAGACTGATATGTTTTTTTTTTTTTTGCAAGTGTATTTAATTCAGTGAAAAAATGTACATATTTGGCATTTTAGGTGACAAATACTGTCTCCAGCACAATTGAGTCTCATTGCAAATTACATTACAACTAAATTAAGATTGTGCAATATTGTATAACCGTATGCATTGGATACTTCAATCGTTTTACACGCTTTACAAGATCGGAAAACATTTTACTGATAATATTAATGCATTTACTACTGTAGCGGAGCAGAATTGTGTCTCTGTTTACCTTCTATGTGTGTAATCGTGCCGAGGATGCAAGAATAGTCCTCACTGACACAGACACTTTAGAAATGTAATGTACAGACAAGGTATCGACGACACGATACCTCCGGAACACTGTTCAAAGGACCCCAGTGTAACCCAAACCCAACTCGTAATAGACGTCATAATTATAGGCTACAGGTCGATCACATAAGGGTGATGAATTTAGGTACTAAAACTAAGTTTATTTCATAACAATAACCTAACCTTAAACCTAAGGTTCATGGGGTATTGGCTGTGGATCACCAATTAATTCTCACAATCTATGTTCAGTGTTCTCCCCCTCCCCCTCCCTCTCCCACACCCACACCCACAACCACACCCACACTCCGTTTATGGTTTCGTGGTAGAGTGTTGAGGGGAGGTATGACACAGGCCCGGTTTTTGGGATGGAACCGCATAACAGTCTCGCGTTTTGATTGGTCCATGTCTGTCACATGAATTTGTCAGTGGAAAAGCGTGCAGGCATTTTTAACATTGTGATCAGAGAGTGGAGAGATCTGCTTTCCATAACCTTACCATTAAAATATAATGTGGTATTACGCTGTACTGATATAACAAACTATGGGTAATTACTTTATATGAATTATCATGTTATGCACGAATGTAAGAATTGGCTTTCTGTGGTGGTGTACTTTTTTCTTTCAAGTAGCATATATATATAATCGTTTTTGCGATATATTTTGATATAAAATGTATACACTATTGCAGTTTTGTTAGAGGATACATTAGTTTATCTCTAATGTAATCACAGTTTTACATATAGACTGCCCCTGTTTTCATTTACGTCGCAAATTCTGGGCTGCTTTGCTTTTCAGATAATGTCCCAAATTCTGGGCCGCTTTGGTTTTTAGATAACGTCCCAATTTCTGGGCCGCTTTGGTTTTTAGATAGTGTCCCAAATTCTGGGCCGCTTTGCATTTTCGAATTCAGCCCAGTTTTGGGGACTCAGCTGACAGCCGAGTTTCTAAGTCATCCATGCACAGTTTACCATAAACTGGATCGTGAATTCATTTGAGAGTAACCCTTAGTACATGAATCAAAGTTAATGTATTTTTTACTCTCCCCAGAAATCTTTTTTTTTTTTTTTTTATGAAAATACAAATAAAATGTAAATGTTATTTCTTATTACATGAAGAAACTACATTGCACTGAAATAGATACATGGAAATTAATTAAAGCATTCGTTTTCCTTTATTAAAGACTACTTTATTAAAGACTAATAGTGAAAATAAATGATTGTAGTAATTTTTCTTTTACTCTACACTTCCCAGTCTTTTCCCCACCCCTCTTTTGCGCAAAACCTGCACTCAAATTCCTCTCCATACACGTGTACCACCATGCAACCCCGGCACGCACACACCCACCATTCAACCGCTGCATGCACACACCACCATGCAACCCCTACATGCACACACCACCATGCAACCCCTACATGCACACACCAATATGCAACCCCTGCACGCACACACCACCATGCAACCCGTACATGCACACACTACCATGCAAGCCCTATATGCACAGACCACCATGCAACCCCTGCACGCACACACCACCATGCAACCCCATAGCAATTCTTTGCAAAATATATTTTCGGGTATTCAGTCCCATTCATGTCTATGGCAGTGTTAAAAAACACTTTTTCAGTGATATCTCTCGAACCAGAGCACGCAGAACCACCATTCAAAGTGATATAGACTCAGGGGAGCACCCCAAACCACCCCCTAAAACGGTGTGGTGGTTCACCCAAAAACTCATGTCATGAAGAAAAAATTCACTTTGCCAAGCCGTCCTGGCATCTGAACCATGAAAATGGTGACTCCTTGTGTGGGGCCCCAGGGGCCCTGCCACAAGAAAAAAAATCAAGTTCCTAACCCCCACAGAACCCGAGATACGCCCTGTCAAAAATGTCCAAAAACTACCCTTTTCGGGGTCATATCTCCATGACCCTGGGGCCTAGATACTGGGTTGAACTTCCTACGGTCATGTCTGGGGGCCCTCTTTCACAGGGAGCCACCTGTTTTCAAATGCTACATTTTCAACAAATTTACACATTTTCAGCATGATGGCATGTCAAGGTTGCATTTCCAATAGCTTTTGAGCTCCAGGTTGGAAAAAAAAGTCTAAACAGGTGTCCTTTCTAGCTGGGGACACGTCGCTTGGAGGGATCGACAGGGGCCCCGAGGTGGACCTCTGTACCGATTTTCAAGTCTCGGGGACCCCCGTAACCCAAGATATAACACCCTGAAAAATGTCTATGGGAAATCCCATTATAAAACCCCTTTGGGGCAACGCCCACCATCTGGCGGTGGGGTGGCGTATGAACCCGTGGCCGATGTCTTTCTTTAGCTAAGACTCTTGTGCACGCAAAGAGTGCCCTTCTGAGTTCGTTGGCCCAGGGGTCGTGGAGATACGGGTACGATAAGAGACCACCCCCTTCCCTATGGCAAATCCCATTATAAAAACACCATGGGGGTAAGGCTCGGCCAATGGCGGTCGTGGGTCATACGAACTCGAAGGAACCCATTTTCTTTAGCTAAGACTGTTGTGCATCTAAAGAGAGTACTAGCGAGTTTATTGGCCAAGGATTTGTGGACTCATGGGGTACGACAGGAGGACCCCCTCGCCCCGACTGCAATTTCCTATAGCAAAATACATACAAAAAATGTCCATTATATATAAGACCTGAAATGTTCTCATTTTGTAGTGTATTTATGCAACAGAAGCACCAATTTCAGTCAATTCCAAGTGTTTTGTGATCACAGTATCAACTTGAGTGTATCGGAGCATAGTTTTGCACCAAAAGCGAGCAGAGGCGAAAAAAAGCACTATATACCCTATTCTTTAAAATATCACTTTGCAGTGCAAATTTGAGGATCACAACCACTTAGCAACTTGAAAATTGGTACTGCAATTTAAAGGCCTGTAGTGTCTGGTAGTCCCTAACTGATTCAAGTGTTTTTGGAATGATTCCTGCAAAGACTGATTTATAAGAAAAAAGAGAGATTGACAAACAGCATTTTGCTTTATATGCAGAAATGGGCAACTACAAGAGGGTGTCAAACAAGCTGTGAATGTCCTAGGAGGCTACTGAGTACCTCTGGGTATGAATCCAGATGCTCGCAGTACCTGTTCTTAAATGTCCGAAACCACTGTATCGCTGTATAACTGTATACCCTATAAATATCACTTTTTATTGTGTATTTGAGGAACACAACCAATTACAAACTTCATTTGAATTGCTGTGCTATCAGAATATCAGTGTATAACTTTGCTGGGTATTGCAGTGTATGCTGGGTATCAAAAGGCCTTCACTTTTACAAAAGGCTGTCAAAATTTAAAAAAGTTACAAAGTTACAAAAATATAGGTGTGCTCCTAACCCAATACTTGTCTTTTTAATTCTGTGCATCCAAATACTTGTAGTTAAAAGTTTTAAGACTTAAGCCTACTGTTTGTTGTTCTGTCCTAAACCAGCAGTTTGTCACCCAAATTTATTAAACAAACGGGGAGGGGGTCATCAGATTATTCTCCATTTTATTGTAACTGAGGTACCGTTCAGTTGAGCGAAAATTGTAAAGGGGTACTCAAGCTGAAACCTCCAGATAGAAGGGGTACAGTTCCAAAAAAAAGGTTGAAAACCCCTGACCTACAGTATAAACTATCAGGAATAGATAAGGGAAATGTTGACTAATACAATACAATAGGATTTATCTGAAGTTGTTGAAGGGCACTGGTCTCTTAAACCCAGAAGTTCTGATAAACCCCTACGGCTCACTATATATTGATGGACATTATTACATAAGCAAATGAGATGTTTTTTTTTTGGTATACCATGTTCCTAAATGTTTTCTGGGGAGAGTAAAAAATACATTAACTTTGATTCATGTACTAAGGGTTACTCTCAAATGAATTCACGATCCAGTTTACGGTAAACTGTGCATGGATGACTTAGAAACTCGGCTGTCCGTTGAGTCCCCAAAACTGGGCTGAATTCGAAAATGCAAAGCGGCCCAGAATTTGGGACGTTATCTAAAAAACAAGGCGGCCCAGAATTTGGGACGTTATCTAAAAACCAAATCGGCCCAGAATTTGGGACATTATCTGAAAAGCAAAGCAGCACAGAATTTGCGACGTAAATGAAAACAGGGGCAGTCTATATGTAAAACTGCGATTACATTAGAGATAAACTAATGTATCCTCTAACAAAACTGCAATAGTGTATACATTTTATATTAAAATATATCGCAAAAACGATTATAGATATATGCTACTTGAAAGAAAAAAGTACACCACCGCAGAAAGCCAATTCTTACATTCGTGCATAACATGATAATTCATATAAAGTAATTACCCATAGCTTGTTATATCAGTACAGCGTAATACCACATTATATTTTAATGGTAAGGTTATGGAAAACAGATCTCTCTCACTCTCTGATCACAATGTTAAAAATGCCTGCACGCTTTTCCACTGACAAATTCATGTGACAGACATGGACCAATCAAAACGCGAGACTGTTATGCGGTTCCATCCCAAAAACCGGGCCTGTGTCATACCTCGTTGAGGGTGAATAAATCACAACGTACGAGTTGCGCACGCAGCACTACCTTAAGTGAGCTGTGTGAGCCTTCGTTCTGCAGCTGTATTACACTTGCCCGTTCCTTTTGAATGCTCTACCGTTTTAATGCTTCTGTCCCGCTTCTCTGCAGTTATCAGGTTCTTGCAGGGCCGTATCACCTGTTCACCACAGCACAAACGAGCAGGCACTGAAATCCAAACACAGGCGTGCAGATACTGTAATTAACAGTGGCTGCGGACGCGTTTTTTTCTTTCAGCAGGCAACAGTAAAACGATATATTTTACTGCGCTGTACGAGATACAGCGCACGTGTCAGTAGCCCTGGCTTTTCAAGTCACTTACTGATTTGATCAAACATTAATAGTCACAATACTACGTGCATCCTTACTTGAACTGACATCTTAAATAAACACAGTAACACTTCCCATCTGTTTACTGCTCCCGCAGCAGGTCTGCCAGTCTAGCGGCGCGTCTCACTCCTACCCCGGGGTTCCAAAACAAACCGCTTGCTTTGCATTTGTGGTTACTCTTCACTTCGTTTCTCCCCCCCCCTGTTCTCTTTATTTGCTTCTTGGCTGGTATGGTTTTTCTTTCGAAACGGCAGGCTGCGTTGCAATCTCCTTGATACCGCCTCCAACCCCGCCTATTTTCAACAGCAGAGTCTCACTTTGCATAGGCAGAGGCTGGTGATTAACAAGATAAAGTATACCGGGCAATCTCTCATTTATTAGACATATATATATTTATTAAAATAAAAAATGTAAAGGTGACACTGCCTGCATATCTCCTTAAACTTCTTTGAAGATTTTTACAACAATCTTTTGGATATTTCCCCTCCGATAAATAAATGTACACATCTTCCAACCACTAACCACTACTCCACACTGCTGCCCTTGTGTTGATGAATGATGAATACGGTTCTTGTGTTGACCTTATTCATCATTACATTTCAATACAAAACCATTGCAATGGGACCGTTTTTAGCAGACAAGATTCAAAGATGGTGCAAAATATAAACTAGGCATGCACGCTGACTACAAAATGCGACTCTTCTTCTAATTACACTATTCTGAGACTCATTTCATCGGATAAATTCATCCTTGCGTGTTTTGTTCCATTTTGTGGTATTAGTGAATTTTGATCAAGAAAGAGGAAGGGGTAAGGTTTTTGGCAAAATGGTCAAAACAGAAACTTTTGAAATGATAATATTGTATATCATTTTGCTCCACAGGTATATCAATGCAGTTTTAGAGCAGTACCTAGAACTATTACCTTGAAAACCAGAGGCCAGCATGTGAAAGAAACGGATATTATTATTATTATTATTATTATTATTATTATTATTATTATTATTATTATGCTTATTTCTGTGATTTTTTTTGCTGACTAGCTATTGTTTTACTGGTTTCTGTATGCTAACCCTCACATTCATTAGAGCCATCTTGAGCCTTAATTGGCCAATTATTAATGAAAATATGGTCGAAAACCCTCAACTGGTAACCTTGCTAGAGTCGGCCACCAGGTGGCGGTATAGTCCGACAGGGTGGGCTGATGGCACTATATAAAAAAATGTTCAGCACCAAAAGTTCTTTAAGTATGCAAAGTTTCACATTTGTATGAAAAAGTGCACAATCTTGCCTATTTTGTATTTTTAATATATATATATATATATATATATATATATATATATATATATATATATATATATATATATATATATATATATATATATATATATAATTTCATTATTTAGCGACTTACAGAAATTAAACAAAATATAAACGTATATAAGTTACAAGCAATACAAATGCAAAACAAACACATATACAATTACACACACACACAAAATAAATATAAGGAAGAAAATATAAAGTTTCAAGAGTCCAGGTCGCGGTCCGTGTTTCATACTAACCATCATTCATTGAGTCGCTTCATTAACTTGAATCGTTGTGTCCATGCATTCCTCTGAACGCTTCCTGTTTAGTCCTGTGTCTGACGCACAGGCTTCCGTCACTGAAAGAACAATCAAAATAAGCTATTCATGTTCTGTCCTACGCAGAAATCTGGACCTGTGTTGCGCCCCTGCCCAGGAATCATGGCATTACTTTGGGAATAATACCGATGGCAAGTCTAAAGGGTAGCCGGTGAGTGTAGCCGCTCAGTCAGGACATCTGTCTGTCACGATGCCGCGAGGTTCCGAGCTGACAGACTTACAACGTGGAATGGTCATAGGGGGGCATATTAGTGGGAAGTCTGTTCGTGATGTTGCTGCGCTAACCGGCATCCCAAAGTCCACTGTAGGAAATGTTGTGGCCAAATGGAAGTCAACGGGTTCTACAGAAGTCGCTTCCCGTTCTGGTCGACCTGCAAAAATTACAGCAAGAGGCAAGAGGACACTGAGACGGATAGTTACTGGCAACATGCAGGCTACTCTCATTGACGTAACAGAGGCATTTCAAGAATCTATGGGGACATCTGTTAGTGTTAATACAGTACGGAAGTGCATTCACGAACTTGGTTACCATAATCGAGCAGATGCACACGGTACTTTGAGATACAGTGATAGCTCTGGGTAAGTTGATGTATTTGAAGAATATAGGACGGTACACAATTGTCATTTCTCCATGCCAATGGTACCTACATTCTGACTTTTATCCCGATACTGTATGTGTTTGAGCAATGAAATCTGACACATGTACCTTAAATACAGTTAGCATTAAATGACCTATCATATAGTGGAAAAAGAAAATGTTTTGGTACAGAAACAGTACTGTAACTGGGACTGTGTCTGTCGCATGCAAAACCCTCCTTCCATATTTAAAGTGTACTTAGCAAAACTAGTTGCATACTCTTAGCAAACAGGCAGTAAAAAGGATGAATACAAATTTACTTTAAAAATATTTTCTTTTTTTTAAAAGAAATTTTGTGAAGAGGCACAGAGGAGATCCTAAGAAGCCAAGAGGCAAAATGTCCTCATATGCTTACTTTGTGCAGACCTGTAGAGCTGAGCACAAAAAGAAGCACCCTGAGGCATCAGTGAACTTTTCAGAGTTCTCCAAGAAATGCTCAGAGCGGTGGAAGGTAACACATAATTAGTATTGTCACTGAAACATATTTCATTATTCTGTGTGTTCTTGTTTTTCACATATTGCATAAAAAGGTATTGATTTGTTTGGTATGCTATAATAAAAAGACAGCTTGCTTGGTTTGTGGGCAATCCTCACTTGTGTGATACAAGTTATTATCTCATATTGAGCCACGTGGTATCTGTTATATGTCTTCAATGTTTTTATCTTTTTGTAGACCGTCTCTAGCAAGGAGAGAGAAAAGTTGGAAGTTCTTGCGAAGGCAGACAAGGTGCGTTATGAAACAGAGATGAAGTCATACAAACCTCTTAAAGAGGTAAAGAAGAAGAGGACAAAAGACCCCAGTGCTCCAGAAAAACCTATGTAACTGTCTAATTGTTGGTTGTTGGTTTTAAAAATATCTTAGGCCAAATAATGTAATGTGCAGTCATTTCTCACTTGCCTGTTTTACAATATCAACACATTTTCAGTTAGATCACTTTAAACAAAGCGAAACCTACAGTACAATTCTTTCCCGCTCTCGTTTAAATCAGCTTTCTTCATCTTCTGCTCTGACCATCGTCCTAAAATTACAAGCGAGAACCCTGACTTGTCAATTTGTGCCGTTGCCAAGAAATTGTTAGAGATGTGGAACAGTACTAGTCCTGAAGAGAAGCAGCCTTACACAGCGAAGGCAGCAGAGCTGAAGAAAAAATACAAAAAGGTACACCATTTTTTTATTTGTATTTATTTTTATATATTCTTGGTTGAATGCGTGCAATTCCAAGAGAGTTTAGCTCAGTTTGGGCCTTGTTTTTTTTTTTTTTTCTTTCTTGCCTGCTTATATTCATACTGTTAGATTTACAGTATATAGTTCATTGTATTTATATTATTTTGTTAACAAAATAATTCCATAAATCTTACCTGTCTTGTACTTCCATTATCCTCACAGGTTTCACATGTGCAGTATTTTACAAACATGTATTTTCTTTTCATTTTAAAACATGATACCTGGTACTACATGAACCGTTCCATGCCTTACTCTTAGAACATCTGTTATACTTGCACTACCTGGTTCATTTCACCTCAGCAGTATCTTCTGGGTCAAAGGACGTTACTGACTGAAAGCATGTCAGACAATAGAAGAAACAGTTGGTTGGCTATAATGACAGTAAAGTGAGTGAAAAGGAGTGAGGACAATTTAACCATCCAGGTGAAATGACCAAGGAAGTGCAACACTATGAAAACAAGATTTCTTTGACCAAGTGTAGTAACATATATCCTGTTTTAAAATAAAAATACATGGTTACTGTAACATAGGTTTCTATTAGGGAGCAATAAACAGCTGATAGGATTAACTGTGATATTTTTGTAGGATGTTGCTGCATACTCTACTAATGAGGAAGATGATGTTGACAAGGATGAAGATGACTACGTTGAGGATGGGGACAATTTTATAATGAGCAAGATAAAAATGATGAATAAACCGGAATAAAGTTTTTGTTTTATAAGGCATTTAAGCCCCTCCAAGTACACAGTTCACTTCTTGTGTAATATGTTTCAATGTAAAAGCATGGTAAACCACAGACAAGTGTGGTAGACCAATCAGAAAACTGTAATAAAGGTAAAACACATTTCCAAACCAAATGTGAAGAAGCAGGAAACAGAGCACATTTAAAACGAAGAGCTACGAGACTGTTTTGTGTAAATGCTGTGATGAAAGTGCATTTGCCTGTTGTTTTGTTTTTATTTCTATTCCTGATTCTTCTTTTGCAGCATCATAAGGAAACATGTATTTTTTGTTTACTTTGAATACTGTACTGTAACAGAACACATTTTGCAGCTTTCTTGGATTTTTTTAAACTCATGTCTCTTTTTGATTTATACTGTCATTTATTTAGCACTAACTATAAGTTCTGCTTTCTTTATTTCTTACATTATTTAACAAGGTAGAAGCTAACTTTAATAACATTTAACTAACTAACTAGACTGTAGAAATATGGTTTGTAAAAGTTTATATCCGATTGTGTCATGTTTCTTATATCACATCTTTGTTGGCCTGACCCTGTGTGAACTTAGCCCTTGTAGTTATCACATTACTACAGTATTCAGAACTTTGCTGTTTTTGTACATTTTACATATTTGAGGCTGATAATAATTATTCTGAACATGACTTCCAGTAGCAACCACTAGGATGATGAAGCCATCGCACGATTGAAGTGCCTGATTGAAAGAGTTGTGTTAAAAAGTGGTACCCAAGTGATCAGTTACATCAACCTATATCAATTCAACCCTCTTATCTGATTATCACAGGCTAAAAAAATGCAGCTGTGACTTATCCCAGCGATAGAGGTTGATCAGTTCAGTTCCTTAGATGACTGTGGTCAAATCTTTTCCCAATTAATTTGCATTTGGTTTTGGTCTTCTAAGTTGTTCGGGGCCTCTTTCTCTTTCCTGCTCAATGGAATCACTTTTAACATATTGCCATGTTCAATTTTCCTGACCCCTTGATGTTCTGTATGCCACAACCCGCAGTACCAAATCTATGTAGAATACCATTAAAAAAACCTGGCTGCTCTGATGTGTTGTGACAGCAATGCTGGATATAAATGCATGTTCCAGAAATAACCTGCCCACAGTCCCCTACTCAACACATGTGGCTTTAATTAAATCTCAGTCATAATCTGTTCCACTGAAATACTTTATACATGGGAAAACTGAGGCAGTGTTGACCAATTCAATTTAATTGAATGCAGCTTGTAGACAAAAATATTTCTAGTTACGTATACAATAAACAATGTATGGATAAATACCATGGTAAAACACAATAATCAGTATAGTATGGTACAAACAGTCGAAGGCTTAGGTACACCTAATCACGAATTACGTTACATAAGTCAAACATGCCAAAAGGGCGACTGTTTTCAAATTGTAATCATTCCTGTTTCATGAGTAGGAATGTCTGTAACCACTATAAAACAATACAGCTGTGCCATTAGGCTGAGAGCCACACTTGAGATGTTTATGGGAAAGAAAGCCATAAACTTTGTGTATTTCTCTTAGGACTCTGCACATAGAAGTGGGTGAACAGATAGCACCAGTAATGTGAAAATGACGATTACAGCTTTGCAATAAAACAAACTTTCTTAATTACAGAATTGTATGTAAAATAACTTCCTTAAGGGGGAGCTATAGCCTGGACCTCAGAAAACATTAAGAGGCCAGTCTGATGGTGGTTGGTAGTTTATATTTAAAAAACAGAAACTGAGTTGTTGTTAATGCAATTACTCGAAATCTGTGTTCAGTTGCTTTGACTATGAATTCGGGAGCCCTACGTCTGACCTGTGTGGACTTGCTCTCTGCTGCCCTCTCCTGTGTGCAGAATGGTTGTACATGATCTGCTTTAATACAACATTGAAGTGGAAAAAAACATTCATAATTTAGTAATTTGTGAATCAAAATGAATAACTTTGTGTTTTGCACATTCTTTTTTCAATAGAGTAACGTAGATTATGGCCATAACAATAATAATGATAAAAACATGGCAATCCATCAAGATCTTTACATAAATATTATCACGCACGTACGTGTTAGTTTCTCGTACGTGCCTGATAGATTATTTATTTATTTATTTATTTATTTTCATCCGCTGTTCAGGGCTTCCACACTGGAGTATTTAAAGCAAAATATTTCCACTGAGCAACAAAATACATACTAAGAGCGACCACAGGAGGGCGCTGTAGCATACAAGATTTGCTGTGAGCTTCCAGAAATCACCGGTTGTTTAATATGTAAATCCCCTGAAGAGTGTAATCAGTTTAATGAGGTTTTATCAATAATGAGATGGACATTGTGTGGCCCTTGCCCTTTCGTAAGTGCCTATCCGTGTATGTTACTGCAGTCTACCACAATATAATTGCAGAAACGTATCCACAAACACAAACAAATACATTTGAAACAGAATTAACCTTGTGTCTTCAGAGTACATAATTCACTGCATAAAAACGCGAGACTGAAACCGTGCTCCATTTTACAACTGTGTAATTATAACCTCCTTCTGCTGCAAGTTACCTAGTGACAAGCAGCTTTCGGGGAGGGGTTATTACATCGGTTCCCTTAAAATTGAATAAATTGAACAATAGGTCTATAGAAAGCTAAACTATGTAAAATAGCTGCCACCACTTACTGTTAGTGTAATAGCTCAGAAAACAAATATAGACAAGGCAGTGCTTTCAAAATTAACAAACCATAATTGTAATAAAATTACATTTAATACAAATGTTTATAACAATTATTGTATTTAGAAACTTAATCACACACAATACTATATATTAATGTAATGGTTTCTATATGTCGGTTCCAACCACACCGTCTCTTTCTCAAGAAATTACTACAGTACTACTTTTTGAGACATTAGTTTTTAAATTTAGGTCACTGAAATGTAGGCTTTTTGGTGAACGACTCGACCAGACTGAGGCAGCCTGCTCACCCACCCCGGCTTATGTCATTCTGAGCGTCTCTCTGCGGCCATGGTAACATCGCTGCTGTAACGGGCTGCAGCAGCTAGTGACAGAAACACGGGTATGTGTTGAGGTAAAACAGTTATTATTTACAATCTGTATAGAAATATTGGTAATATTCTACCGAGATCATTGTGTATTCTGTAGCGTAATGGTAAATGTTAAAACTTGTACATAAGCGGTGATTAAATCTGCAGTCAAGCAGTCTAGTTTGTTTCTCTATGGCCTTGAAGGGTGTAAACCGCAGCAGTGGATTGTGGGAAATGTCGTTCTTTAAAAGTGTATGGCCTATTCATTTAAAAAGGAATAAGTGTAATGGAACTACAAATTCCATGATACACAATCTAGTAAAATTGTTCAGCGATGGGGAGGTTTTGGAGATTCTTCAACCTGACAACGCAACGATATTGTTTATTTTGTTAGGTTTTGTTATGTTAATATGTTATTAAAAGAAAAATAGATTATACTTCTTCAACAATATTAATACCATATTCTGTTTCCCCCCCCCTTAAATTACAGTACACAGATTCAGCACGCCGGTAATTTTGTTTGGTTTGGAAGATGTTCTTCTGTGTTTATATCAATATAATATTAATTTATATTGGGCTGGGTTATTTATTTAAGAAACGGTTTGAAGTATTTAACTTGCGTCGGCTGAATGCAGTTTTTCAGATAGTATATTTAATATTGGAAAAAAAAATTAAAACTAAGGCGATAAAACAGTCACCCTTTTTAGTTAACGGTTGCATACTGTATATTCTGTATAATGTGTAATAAACCAAACTACACGTTTATTGTGATTATCATACCAAGTTACCTTTTGATATATAATCTCAACGGAGGTTAAATAAATAAAAACATACATAAATAAATCATATTCTACATCATTACAATAAATACCAAATACCTGCGAGAAAGTGTCAATCACCCATTTATTTAAATATAATATTGTTAATTAAAAAAAAAAAAAAAAAAGACACAAGTGCAGGTATTTCCCAGAACTTAATTATTTGTCATATTCAAAGTTATATTGTTATCATTTTGCTGTTGGGCATTTTATTAGCTAATTCATTATTTTACTGGAAAAACAAGTAAAACTAAGCTATTTCACTAGTTCAATTCACCAAGTCTTCAAAAAACAGTCCTATTTTGACAGATGTATTTTTTATGACTGTTAATAAATGGCTGGGGGGTCACAGGGAGACCTGCGCACTCCCTTGGGCTGGGTAGGGACATTTTCTGAGCATAAGTCACTCCATCATGTCCTGAAGTTTCTAACGTAAGACACTGCTTTAGTTTTACTTCAGTTATTAAATCTGTCCATGAAATAATTTAGCAATCTGTAACTGGAAGAATGTAATTAGCTTTTACTCTGAAAACATATTTGATGTTTTGCGAGGCTAAATCGCAGAGTGCTTTTTATTTTGCTATAGAAGATGGACACACAGGAAAATTGTTTCTGTGATACAGGATTTCTATCTTATATTATAGCACTGATTAAACCTTTTTTTGTTTTGATTTGTAGGCAGCACAATGAATTTAAGTGATATTTGTGACAATGCTAAAAAGGGCAGGGAGTATGCTCTTCTTGGGAACTATGATTCATCTATGGTCTACTACCAGGGGGTGATCCAGCAAATCCATAAGCACTGTCAGTCTCTTAGAGATCCAGCACTCAAGGTGAAATGGCAACAGGTATGTAGATCAAGTCACTATTCAGTCACATATTTATTTATGTATGCATTTATTTATGTATTTAAACAGATACATGTGTGTGTGGCAAAGTGGTTGCTGATTATGAACAGGTGCAGAGGTGATGCAGTGCAGGAATAAACAGACGCAGATTTGTAATCCGGTATGGAAAAAGTTGTAGTTTTATTTTTGTTTATAATCCAGGTCTGGTGACCAAATAATAAACTCTGGTTATACACAGCGATGCGTAAAACACAGAGAAAGTAACAGGGATTGCAGCCCTAAACAATAAACACAGTATCTCTACCACAATATACAACCATGGTCACCAGTCCTGGGCGCGTGCTGTAGTGCTCGTGGTGGGTGATACAGTTTAAAGAGTGACAAATAGTGCAGTGCTGTTCCGGGTTCAGTGCTGGCTCTTAGCGACAGCTCCGGAGCGTGTTAGCCGTTTATAAACACACAAATAACAATTATAGACAAGACAAACAAACAAACACTCATGATGCTCTTAATACACAGTGCACAGGTCCTTACGGGTCTATTTCCAAACCAAAACGAAGGAAAAGATTTACAATTCTCCGGCCCCTTTTTGCGATCATGCATGACCCCTTGGTAAACGATTGCAGCTGTCTCTACTGTCTGCAGCTGCTACCTCATTTACCTTCCAGGTCAATACGTTCCTGCAACGGAGTCTCGCCTTCTTCCAGACCGACCTACTTCCCGACCCAGGAAATGAACTGTCAGGCCAACCCGTCCAAAGCCTTTCCCTTTTACTACTTAGCGCCCTCACAGGTCGGGAGGGAGATTTACAACCAGAACTGATATTTTTGTCACAATGTGATATCTACAATGAGTTGGGCTCCCCAGTGGATTACACTCACTTAGTAAAAGCTGAGCCGTGTGGTTCCACAGAGCTGCAGTATGAAGGAATGTCCGTCGCAGCTAGTTTGCCTCAGTGTGCTTCCTTTTCTCCAGGGATAAGTAGATTGGTAACATGATGCTTATGTTTGGTGAGTGAAAAGATAAGACTGGCTTAACAGTCCTCCTGAATCTGCTTCTTGCATAGAAAAAAAAAAACTGGGTTAAAATAAACACAATCACGATCATGGCAGATGAAAATACATCGAGCACAATTAATATTCAAATCTGGACAAACATGCTAATTGGACAATTACTTTCTTGTCCTTCCAAAGCAAATATTTAACTGACTTTGTTTCTCTGACTGTGTTCATTTTAGGTGCGGCAAGAATTGGTAGAAGAGTATGAGCAGGTTAAAAGTATCATGGGGACTTTGGAAAGCTTCAAGACAGACAAGCCTGTAGACTTCCCACCACCACAGCCAGAAGAATCCCCCAAGGACCCTGCCGTCTGGCCTCCTCCTATTCCAGCTGAGCACAGGTAACTTTGACTGGACTATTTTGAGTCTACTACGCATAGAGACTAGAACACTATTGTAGTTTTACAAGGGGAAGTCTCATTCAAACCATACTGTATATTACCTGAATGCAGATACCCTGGTTAACGATGCACTTTTGTCCTATCTAGGCACACCCCATGTTTTCAGTTCAT
Source organism: Acipenser ruthenus (assembly GCF_902713425.1). Lineage (NCBI taxonomy): Eukaryota > Metazoa > Chordata > Actinopteri > Acipenseriformes > Acipenseridae > Acipenser > Acipenser ruthenus. Next base: position 14,008,053 of record NC_081197.1, on the reverse strand, counting down.
ATAAAGGGTATAATAGCCCATTGAAAAGCATTGGACCTCCTGCATAGTTGCAGCAGAAAATAAGATTCTGTTTTGAGGCTTGACACCGGCTGAATTCATGAAAAGGGACCTACATTTGATTAGTTAGTTTGGTCACAGTTCAAAAGTCCACACATGTTTTATTTGTTATTGCAAAAAAAGCTTTTTTGTTCATTTTAAATTCATCTAAAAATACCCAACGAGGCTTCGCCTTTAAAGTTGACTAACTACAATTTAAAGGAGACCAAGCGATTTCTAAGTGATGTTTTGACTTCTCTTTGTCCCTTCATCCTGATACTCTTCCAGTCTCTGATCAGTAGACCAAACAGAACTCCCGTATTATCAGATTATTAATCGACTGATTGGAAATTTGGCATTCGCATAACAAAGTCATTTTAATTAAAAACTTTGTTTGAAGAAAGGCTCAGCTCTAGAGAAAGACACACTTCCTAGCTTCCCTCCTTGTGGGATATTCAGCACTAATACTTGCTCTTCAATTGCTTCAGCCAGAATGGTCACATTTTTCACAAATCGAACTTGTGCTATTTAAAAATAATTGGTGCTTTTATTTTACAGCGTGCCAGAGTGCTTTTGGTTTGAGATTCATAAAAATGTTCTCTACTCTTGCTTGTCTACATTTAGAAAAGCATAGTGTATAGATCAATCCGTGACAAATCACCCATCAGGTTACACCCTACCATCTCAGAGTTACACCAAACTTGGTTCTTGGGGTTGTTTCGAGCAAGCATGCGCAAATTTACATGATCAGGTAAAGGATACAGTATTAAAGACTTGAAAACCTCTTCTTTTTACAAAGAGCTCCAAGCCAGCCAAAGCGTCCGAACAGAGAAGTGAAACCTGCAAGAAAAGAGTCTCCGCTCGTGCAGCACCGTGGTGGGCCTGTCGGTCGGGCTCAGCCCTTATTAAAAGCGGAGAAGTCCGGCAGTAAAGACAGTAAGGATTCAAGAACTAAAGCCAGGGATGACAAGGTAAATGGTGATTATAGTGTGTTTTTATCGTATTTCAAGCAGTGTTCTTACTATGCTGGTCAGTTCAGCATTTGAAATCAACAATTACTGCATGCATAAGAAATCAGTTTGAAAACAAATGCACAGAGTTCACATGCCTAACTTTATCAGGTTCAGAGGAATCAAAGCTTCTATGCACTTGAATGTGATTAAACCCTCAACTGGTTGATATGCAGAATATAAAGAGGATTTGGGAATTGATTCCTCAAACAGGTAGCTCAAATTGGTTTATTTGTAAACATAAGCAAGGCAAATGTTATTTGTAAAGCATGCCACAGAATTAAATGGCATGGAGGGTTTCTTTGTATTTTTAAAGATAAGAAATTTTATTTTTGATTATTTGTAGGGATTTGCAATCTTAGCGATGAGGGCAATAAAAGGGATAGAGTTAATTTTGCATTACAACAAAGATCGTGGGACTAAGTGGGATTAATATGATGGATTTAATTTTGCATTACAACAAAGATCGTGGGACTAAGTGGGATTAATATGATGGATTTAATTTTTCATTACAACAAAGATCGTGGGACTAAGTGTAATATGATGGATTTAATTTTTCATTACAACAAAGATTGTGGGACTAAATGGGATTACTATGATAGATTTAATGTTGCATTACAATAAAGATTGTGGGACTAAGTGGGATTAATATGATGGATTTAGTACTTGACTCCTTCATAAAGCCTTCATATAGTTACATAGTTCCTCAAGGTGGCTAATTGGGAAATCTCAGTCCTTGTTTCCCAGTAATGGAAATCCACTCCTGAATACCTTCCTCTGAAACTAACATTCAAATTGAGACAAACGGCTGCTATTCACCAAAGAACAAACCATTTAAAACACACTGTTTTGAAATAACTTTTTCAATGGGCAAATAAACAAATTCTGTTTAATTCCAGGGAAAAAAGAATCCCCAGGATGCAGGAGGCGAGGGGGAGCTGCGGAGATTTGATGGCACCGGATATGACAAAGACCTAGTAGATGCACTTGAAAGAGACATTGTATCCCGAAACCCTAATGTTCATTGGTATGAGCAGATACTGTACCACTGGATTTGAACCTCTTAATAACTAGCATACTTGCAAACTCACTGTCATACTGTGCTCGTCTTTTAGAAAAAAAACATCAAACAAAAGTCTTGCACAATCACGGGAAATTAAATATTCTCAATATTTAGTGTTTTGGTGTTTTAGTTAAAGCTCATTAAATAAGAACCATATTTGGGTCTCCCGTGTGCAGTTTTGAAATAGCACATATTATAGCAAACATGTATTTTATTTTTAAAATTGGTATCTGATTCCGTAATAGGTTAAAGAAAGCTCTCACTTTTCTTCCCTTATTTTCAGGTCGTCTGTTTTTCACTTCATTGCATATTTCCATTGTCTTCAGGGTCAAAGAATGTCAAGGGCTGCAGCATAGGTCAGTGATAAGGGGAAGCAGCTAATTGGTTAATAATAGGGGCCATTTTAATCACCCGGTGCAATGATCTAGGAAGGGCAGGACTACCTTTTAAAGAGAGGCATACATTTCTTTAACCTAGTGCGGGTAATCATTTCCTAAAATGGAAATACATGTATGCTAAAGGTGCTACTTTCCAAACTGTGAGACCTATGTAGAGAAAACAGGAAAGACTCATTAGCTATAACCACTTTATCTGTGTTCTTTTAGTTTTACCGATGTGGTTGACATTGCAGGCAGATAATAACCCTACAAGAGCCTTCGTGTGCCTGCTCCCTTATTTTCTCTTTCTGAAGCAGTCATTTCCATGGTAACACACCCTAACCTGAACATGTTTTTGTGATCCATTTAAAAGAGGGAAAAAACATATTTTGCTTTGGTTACCGGATGCACGCTTTTTCTCACTCTGACAGAACCATAAACAGGTAGAGGGCTATTTCCTAGGTGGAGTGTTGGTCACCATGGAAACTATTGTTCCTCATAAAGAGGAACCTAAGCACAAAGGTTAAAATGTTATTTCATGTTTGCAAAACAACAGGTAAAACAAAACAGAAGTTTATAATCAAACTAAATATTAAGAAAACTGTCAGAAATGAATCCCCCAAAAGTTAAAACATCAAATTATAATTGATGGTGTTTAATAGCACTTTGACATCTAACCCTGCAAAGCAAGGTTGGGTTAGTCAGCACTGAAATGAGGGGCCTTCAGGTAAACTCTGATGCAGCAGATGATGTTGCCAGTGATTCAGTAAGGGTCACACTTAACTATAGATCACAGCTCAACAAATGGCCCAGCAAGTTGCAGTAGGTGCCCTTAAACTGAGATTGTTTCATTACGAGATCCCATGGTATTCCTTCAAAGGGATGTTAACCCTAGTGCCATGGTAAAATCCCTGGCTATGTATCTACCGGTATCAAAAATGTATTCAGATAAACAGGCCTGGTGCCAAACATGGATCAGTAAATAATCTGAGTGAATGACTCTGCATAAGAAAACGTTGGAACCAGATTGTGATTCTAGTTCTAATTTCAGGCAAGATATAGCTGACCTGGATGATGCTAAGAAGTTGCTGAGAGAGGCAGTGGTGCTTCCCATGTGGATGCCTGACTTCTTCAAAGGCATCAGAAGGCCCTGGAAGGTACAGTATTTTTCATAGCTGGGCTTGACTAGTTCTTCAGGTTGTTTCAGAATTCCTGTCTTTTATCTTCATACAAAGCAATGTCCATGTAGAAGACTGATACGGTAGCTGGACTGGCCACACAGGCAAGTATCAAGTTCAGAGCTTCCACACAGTTTTATTGATAGTCTGGCACAAAGTAAACAACAAAACAAAGTAAAGTCGCCTCAAACAGCCTTTACAAAAAATATAAAAAAATGAGCTGCCCAGACCTGCGGAAAACACAAACAGCTGTGCTCTTACTTCCAATTAAACAAATTCACCTGACCAGATTCTCTACATGGATTTTTGATCCCATTAAGTCCTCCCTGTTCAAATAGCATATTTTTTTACAACATTAAAACGTGCAAGGCCTTTGCCCTGCCACAAAGATTTTTTTAGATATTTAATATGAATTTAATTTTTATTTAAGGCATTTTTGTTCTGATTTAAATCAACTATAAAACAAACAGCATTGTCTATGCAGTTTTCTTTCCCCAACCAGTTGTTTAGCTCAAGGAACTACAGTAGATATTACTTGAAAGGGATGTTTTCAGTGAATGAGGGGGAAATTAACCTAATGCATATAGGATTAGCCTATTGATCTGTGTAGTCAACTGCAGTGAAAAAAGGTATTCGAGAACCTGTCAAGCTGCATGTGTGAAACAGAGTTTGCTGTGTATGGGTAATTGAGCAATTTGCTTCTTATTAGATTTATCTAGGCATTTAACTAAGGCTTGTGATAAAAGCCTTATGGATGAGAAGCAGTTTAAATAGAAGACAAAATGCATCCATTTAATCACTGTGGCACAGAAAATTGCAAAACAACTTAATAGGTTTTAATATATCAATTGTTACAAAGCCACGATGGGTTAAAATGTCAGGCTGGTAATTAATTACTGAAGAAAACCTGGCAGTTAATTGCAATTAGTGTGATGCTCCCTTTATCATAAGTTTTGGCATCTTGATTTAGAATTGCCCATGTAGTAAATACTTAAAAGGAAGTTTCTGTATAATACATTTTCATAAACTAGGTGGGCTCCAGTACTGTATTACAATATTTTGTACAGTAACCTTTTTTGTCCACTAGATGGCGCTATTGCATTTGCAAGTTATGATGTCAAGTAGTGTGTAAAGCTAAGCCAATTAAACCCATTTTCCTGTCATTCCGACTTTGTATGCATTGTTAGTATTGCTGTGTTGATAATAATTATGTTAGCCTATTTGCACTATCAAATTCCCAAGCTTCACTACCTAAATAATGCACCCTGGTGTTGAAACCATATGATTACCATTAATGCTAGTTTGTAAACCGTGAGGATCATGCATTATAAGTTTGTGTGAATAGGGAGTAAATGACGCACTGTTACGTGTGCTGAAGATGGGATTGTAATCACAACCTAGGCATGCAATGGTGTAATTAAGGACCAGGTTGGAAGCCAAACCCTACAAGTTCCAGTCAACTGCGCTAAAACAGAAGACTGCAGGCAGATACTGTACCTTGCCACTTACTGCTGGTCTAGTTCTGTGATATACTTTAATACTGCAATTTAATGTTAGTTTTGGAATCCATGGCCCAGACCTACCTTCCCTTTTTCCTTTGCGTAACAATAATTTTGTATATTTTTCTTCCTTTGACATCACTGAATAACTAGGACTCCAACATGATTATTAAAGATAAACAAGCTAATTATATTGCTTGAATAATAATATTTTGGTTTGAGCTAAGATTTCAGTCAAGTAACTGAAACATATGGACCAGGAATATGACCAGATTTCATTTCACCCAAGTCGTATTATTATTATTATTATTAGTAGTAGTAGTAGTAGTAGTAGTATTTTTATTTTATTTTTGTACCTATCTAACAGGGCGTGTTGATGGTTGGACCTCCAGGAACAGGAAAGACAATGTTAGCTAAAGCTGTTGCCACAGAATGTGGAACAACCTTTTTCAATGTTTCGTCTTCAACGCTTACCTCCAAATACAGAGGAGAGTCTGAGAAACTAGTCCGGCTGCTGTTTGAGATGGTACGTGTAAACCTTGCATTGGCATGGCCTACAATTTTTTTTTTTATTTCCCCCATTTTATCATGGTCATTTTAATTCACAGTGAATAGCTTTTATCATGGTTCCCTGTGTTTTGTCCATGCTTTTACAATTCACTATGTTTGTATACGGCAGTAAAAGGCTATAAGAATTTACTTGCTTCAGTATCTGATTAATTCCCCAAAGATCTCATATCTATTCCATTTATACACTCTCATAATCTCATTCCATTATTGCTTCGTCAAGGATTAAGTGATTCTTCTCAACCACTCCAAAAATAAAATGGAAAATGCCATTCATTGTTTGTGTGCAACTTAGCTTACAGATAAAGTTCATCAGAAATTATTAAGGGTGTAGACTGTAAACAAAAATAGTGTAACTAAAAATGTACTTTTATGAGGACCTTGAATTTGTTTTGACATTTTGTCAAAAAGTTTAATCACGTATAGTCTCTTGATGCATTAGAAACCGCTATATGTTAAAATCAATGTAATATTTGAGATAAATACAAAAGTATAAAGGTGACTATAAATCAAGTATATTTGTTTTAAACCTCATTTCTTCCTCTCAACTCCTAGGCTAGGTTTTACGCACCAACCACAATTTTCATTGATGAAATCGACTCCATTTGTGGTCGCAGAGGCACGTCGGATGAACACGAAGCCAGTCGCAGAGTCAAATCAGAACTCCTTGTGCAGATGGATGGTAATCAATCTGAGATCCTGTGTCCAGTGTGGACTCATGTATATTCCCGTATACTCACTAACAGTAATGGTGCTGCAGCCTTACCTCTTGAAAATCGTATTTGTTTGTTATGCTTAAAAATACTTACCAAGGTTTACTACAAACTAAAGCTTCTTGACTCTTATAAGCATTAGCAGCATTATCTGCCCCTTCCCCTATCTTGTGTTGAAGATCTTTTCATTCTTTCTTAACACAATTTTGTAGATCCTCAAAAGTTCACACTGTTTCTTTAAGGTATCTAATCACTTCCTGTGAGGCACAGCAGATCTTACTGCAGTTAGACCATGTGAGTGAAATGATTTTCCACCGGTTTCTGTTCAATAGAAGATAGAACATCTCGTATTGGGGCATGGTGTGAACATACCTGTAAAGTGTAGATATCCTATCAACTGAAGGCTGTTTGTTTTGTAGGTGTTGGAGGCGCATCAGATAACGATGACCCTTCAAAAATGGTAATGGTATTAGCAGCAACAAATTTCCCCTGGGACATCGATGAGGCATTGCGAAGGAGACTTGAAAAGCGGATATACATTCCTTTGCCTACAGGTTAGGGTCTCAATTCTATTGTACCTTTTATTCAAATGTAACTATTACTGTGTCAGTAATGTGTGGATATGAACACCAGTCATCCTTTCAAAAATCTAATCTCAGTAGAAGCACAAACCAAAGGTCAATATTGGCCTGCAGCCACCTTGGATTCTCCCATTACAATGCGTTGTGTGCTTGAACGTTTCTTTCCTTTGCTAAAGATTTGTTCCTAAGGTACATCGATTAATGTATGTCTTTTCTTTTTTGTATCTGACAGCACAAGGCAGAGCAGAGTTGCTAAAGATAAATTTAAGAGAAGTTGATGTGGAAACAGATGTCGACCTTGCTGTTATAGCTGAACAGATTGAGGGTTATTCAGGGTCTGATATAACTAATGTGTGCAGGTTTGTATTAGCATTGTAATTCTTTTACAGGCTTATTATTCCACTGCTGGGGATGCATATGTACACATGTTAGCGGCTTATATGTCAAAAGGGTACAAAACTACGAGGCCACCTGCAGCTGTCTCACTAAGTTAGTAGTTGGCAGGAGTAGGAAAAGCAACAACCATTTCATTTAGTTTAAATGTTAGCTTTTGGGATCTAGTAATGGAGTTCAGAGTCATAATGTGTGTACAATATATTGTAGCCTGAAACTACATCATTTATTCAGCATCTTCATCTCTGGTAGATGACCATTATAGCATAATTCAATCCGCTTACATTACTGTAGATCTTGCTAACACAATGCCACAGTAGTTCATTGATTGCCTTGCAGTAGGATATTTATATATAGTTCCCTGCATTGTGATTAGCTGAGCTAGAGAGATATAATCCCTAGTATATGCCCTTAGAATGTTTGTAACCGCATCACAAAAACAAATCAAACAAACACGTAGGGGTAATTTGATAGGGTAGAGTGCCCTGACGATCCAAACTGCCCCATCAAGTCACTGGAGAAATATATATTGAAATGTCAGATGAGTCCACCAGCTTTCTATCTTTATACACGAACCGGACTAAATCCAACCAATGTGAATGATACAAATATCTAGTATACTTGCAGGCTATACTCCAATGTGTTGTAACATTGAAGTATAAAAGCAGTAAGACTCTCCTCGGGCATTGCCAGGCATTATGGAGCATTTGGGTAATGAGGTCCGGGACAACGTTGAGGTCCATAATGCCTGGTAATGCACTCTTTGTCAGCTCTTATTGCTTGCTTACATATATAGTGGCAGACTAGGGGGGGGAGGAAAGAAAAATGTAGTCTGGGTGGAGCTAAAGGACTACATCCCCCAGAATGCCACTGGAGAGAGCCAGATTGAGGTACACCTGGTGCTAATAGTTAATAGTTACCGCTCCTTCTTTTGGGTAAGGAAATGTAAGAACTAAATACCTATATATATATATATATATATATATATATATATATATATATATATATATATATATATATATGATTTTCAATACCTTTTGTGTCTCAGGGATGCATCCATGATGGCGATGCGGCGTCGGATTCAGGGCCTGACTCCAGAGGAAATTCGAGCGCTGTCAAAGGATGAGCTGCAGATGCCTGTGACTATGGAAGACTTTGAATTAGCACTAAAGAAAATCTCCAAGTCCGTCTCTGCGGCTGATCTGGAGAAGTATGAATTATGGATGACTGAGTTTGGCTCGGTTTAGCTTGACTGTGAAATGACAATGCTTCTATCAGCAGTGAAGGGACTGTTTTATTTTTATTTATGTGTTCCATAACAACAAAACAGATTCAAGATTGCTGTATCATTTTAGAAAAGAACTTTATTTGAAAGGGAAGGCTGACCAGGACCTCACACATTCAGATTCACCTCATGTTGCTTAATGTTACCATTAAAAACTGTTTCCTGGAAGAAGAAAAAAAGATGTGGGATATTGGGACTTCCTCCTCTTTAATGTAACTTATTTTAAACAAAGACATTGTTTAACAGTAAAATCATATACTGTACATTCTGACAAAGGGTTTGTAACACACACTGATTGGTTCCTGAAATTCCTTTACATCACTGACCCCATATTTGATATATGAACCATTTTTGTACCACAGTACTAAACTCAACCTAAAATGCCCCCTATTACATGTGAATCTACTGGGTCTAATCACAGGGAAGATACATCTAAATATTTTTGTGTCAATAAAAGACTAACAGGCCCTACAGATGCTATTGATCAGTATGAGAAATTAGGAATACAAGTGATTCTGTGTTATTATTATACCATATATTTTAACCACAAGCCTTTTGTGTTATTTAAAAGCTAACATGTATGTGAATAAAAGCATCTGACCTTGACAGTAAGTCTTATGTGATTTTATTGAAACATTGAATTGCTAGACAGAATATTGACATACTGAATATTGACAATATTGACTTTGAATAACATCTGAATATCTGATGAAGTGAACGTTCTACTTATACAGCAATTGAAACAATATATATCTTAATATGTGTATGTATTACATTTATGTGTGTCACTGTGTGCATTGGACCTTGTCAGAGATTAGGGAAATACTGTAGTATTTGCTTGACATGAATCTGAATCACAAGCTTTTTTGTTGTGCCTATAAATATATTTAATATTTAGTAAAAACTTTGACTGTTTACTTAAAGTGATTGTAGCTAACAAAGTATTTCCAGAAATATTTCCCACAATGCACATCCATTGTCTTGCACTTCCTGGGTCGTGCACTTGGTGACATGCCATAAGGTACTTTGACTCCATATACTGAACACTGCTGGGGTGAAATGAGCTGGGGACTAAAGCAGTAACAGGCTTCTTGTAATGCAATTCAAGAAAATGGAGAGCTTTCTTTATCTGTAGTACCTAATGTGTGTTTATAAATGCATGTGTGCTACTATAGCATGTTTCTTTCACAATATTTGAGACCCAAGTCGGAAATGGTTGTGGAGACATGTAGGATTTATGGAATAGTTTTGTCTGCTACCATCACTTTAAACAAACTGTATGTCATGCATATCTTTGAACAACCAGGGACAATTATCTTGATGTTAATTTCATGTCAGATCAAAACCATGGGTGTTCTTAGCTTTTATTAAAAATAAATAAATAAACAGAGGATGCTATAAGTTTCTCCAGTTTCATTAGACATCAAGAGGCTTTAAAGATAAGAAAGAACGCATGTTGGGGATGAAAAGACGAAACAGAGTACTGGTATGAAAATGATTGCATTCATATGAGTAAGGGCTGTATTGAGCTGACATTGTCTTACTTTGGGAATAGCGCTAAAGGAGGGAGCTGCTGTGGATGGAAGCTGTTACTTATGTATCAGTAAAGAGCAGTAAGTGGCTGTTTCTAGTCTGAGCAGCTTTTAATGAGGTCTAACAAACAAGATTGCATTCAAAACCGTCTAGCCTTTATGTATTGATCTCAAAGAGAGCTGCCTTTCCTGTGGGAAATTTATAAGGCAGACTAATTTATAATCACTTTGAAATGAGCCCATTTGAGTAAAACAATCACAGAGTGGTTTTATCTAGTTAAAATACAACAATAGTACAAATAAAGAATATGGTTAGCATGACATGGTTTTACTAAGCAAAATACAGTTTACATATCCTTAGTTTTTATTTCCATCATACGCGTTTATAACCTTCTCTCCACTGGTAGGTTGCATTAGTGGGCCTTCTCTTGTTTCAAATATAAAGGACAAGCATACATAGGACTGACTGTATATCATTTTCCTGATTGTATGAGGTATGCTAAAGCTGTAAAAATACTTGGGAAAGGTACAGTATATCTGTGGGAAACAAAACAAATAACAATATTATACTATACCAATTCTTCATGATAAGGGAAAGTGCATAGCAAATATTGTCTTCACAATGCATCTAGTGAGGTAAAAGATGACAAACTCTCCATGTTTATGTTAGCTAAAGTATATTCTATCAGCAACACCTGTCTTTAGGGTTTCCTCACAGTGGAATGTGTGTAGCAACATTCTCTTGTCTGGCGCTGTGTTCTTGTAATAGAGGAAGCCATTTCACTTCTATTGTAATTGAACAGGTTGATTCTGAGAAAGCTTTTTAATAAGAGCAGGGTTAGCAGCACAGTGAAGGCGAGAAGAAACACTGCATACAAATTGGATATAATTAATCAGAAACCATAGCAACCCAAGAATAACTGAAGCAGCCTTATCTAACAAGTAAATACCTTCAATGAAACAATATATTTCACTTTTTTTTTCTAGAATGTGGATACATACATTATTAACCAAAGATCCATAAAAAGCTGTTGAGACAATACATAAACTTTTTGTAGCCCTGCACAGTTAGAAATATTTAATACTTTTTTAAAGTTTAATAACCACAGCTTAAAAAAAAAAAAAAAAAAAAAAAGACTCTCACATCATGACATTGTCAGTTTTTGTGTTGTTGTTGTTGATCTGGAACCTGTGTGGTCCAGTGGTTAAAGTGTTGTTGTTGTTGATCTGCAGGCTGTGTGGTCCCGTGGTTAAAGAAATGGGCTTGTAACCAGGAGGTCCCTGGTTCAAATCCCACCTCAGCCACTCACCCTGAACAAGTCACTTAACCTCCTTGTGCTCTGTTTTTCGGGTGAGACATTGTTGTAAGTGACTCTGCAGCTGATGCATAGTTTCTGTAAGTCGCCTTGGATAAAGCTGCCTGCTAAATAAACTAATAATAATAATACACTCAGATTCTATGCGGCACAAAAAGATAGGGATCCTATTATCTGTAACACATGAAGTGAACCTAGGATAAATCACTAAAAATTATTAGAGACTCATGAGAATGTGGTTATGCTAGTTGGGTAATAATCTTTAAGTCTTTATATTACCCCTTCAAGTTCCAGTCTCTTGAAAGAGCCTCGCTTGTCTTTACTTGTACCTCATGCATCTATATTAATTGCTCATGTCAATAGCAGCCCTTTTTACTTTTTGAGAAGACTCTTTCTCTTGCACAGACTGTTTGTAACAGATGTGGTTGTCCTTGAAAGTGCTGCCAATAGCTGCTGAGATGTCTGCAAACAAAGCTCATATGAATGGCAGCCTATAACAGATGCGCTTGATTAAAATGTCTGGCAGTCTGGCCCAAATTCCACCCAAAATGCAAACAATACTGAAAACTTCTGTGTGAAAATCAACCTGCTTCAAAGGTTTATTAATCCATATTAATCTTAGTGGTTATGCTTCCAGAGCAATTTAAACAACATTACTGTCCCAAAACTTCTAATGATATAACTTTCAATGGCAATGCATATCTATTGCCATTATGCCAAAATAAAAATAAACAATTCAGTAATGTGTGATATGTACTGACACCCTTTAATTGTATCTTTATTAACATGTTGTTTTTACAGATTCGCAACAGCCTGTCTGGGGACATCTTTATCCACTTTTATGAATAGATCAGTTGCAGAGTCTCAATTCTTCAAGTCTTTTTTCACTCTTTTCAATTAACTCTTCAACATCCAACATTAAGGTATCACTGTATATAATATAACTCACAAAGCCTTAACTCATGAGTTATTTAAACAATGTTTTACATTTTTGTTTTGATCAATGAAATAACGTTTTGATGATTCTAAAACATTTATAGTGTTGTTGATTTATCAAATTCATGTGGGTTTATGATATTCCATCAATACAGACTTTAAGCATCCTTTAAATAAAACATGTTTTAATTACAATTTTCTTAAAGCTTTATTAACAGTTTTCCTCCCCACCCAGTTGCTGAGAATCTTTCTTTTTCACTTATTTTTAAGATATGCAAATATTTCTGGTACCTTTGCTGTAGATCACATGGTTTATTCAGTATTGGAGTGAGTTTTAAGAACAATGCAAAAGTAATTTAGGTACCAGGTTACAGCAAGGCATTCTCATCTATAGATCACTGCATATAAATGAAGTTTAAAATACAATCAAATAATCAAAAGGTCTTCAACAGTAGAAAAGGAAGACCAGTGTTAATAAAATAGATTTTAAAACCTTAGTTACCACTCCATTAAAGGACCTGTATTACAGGTCAAGTACTCATCATAAGAATTCATACAGTATATATAAGTTAAACAATTAAGATAATTTGTCTTGAAAAAAGGCCATAACAATCTATTATAAGAGGCATTGTTTTATTAACAAGTAATACATTCCCAAGTAATGCAGTTATCTGGTACACCATTTCATTTATACTACAGCGTTCTATCAGGCTCCAGACAGAGCCCTATTGTACAACATCAATGTGTTTTTTTTAATTTTTTTTTATCAGAGACATTTAATAGGCCCAACCCTGGTTTGTGAAGAACGCAAGTATGTTTTAAAGTGGTCCCCAGACTTGGTGGCCTATTGCTGTCCTCGATTAGCATTTCTTTTGTTTTATACAAAATGTTTAATCTTTATAATCTTCACAGTTTTCCTGAAAAGTCCTACAAAAGTACTTTCAATTTATTTCTCTGTTAACCTTACTAAAGAAGGGGTGCTGAAGCCTGGGGAGAGTATTCCTTCTTTCAGTGCAGTTTTAAATAACCTCTTTATATTTCTTTGTGCATTGAGCCCCAGCTGCCTCTTAGCAACAGAGCAGGAATGCTCAGCTCTCCCTATGAAATGAAGGAAGTGCTCTTCAGCAGGAAGCTGGGCGCAGAGCAAGGCCTGTGCGGGTTCTTTTTCAGCCGGGACTTCTGAGTCAGAGGTGAAGCATAACAGTCCAAAATATCCCAGCTGGAATCGGACTGTGTTTTAATCCAATATAGGATATGTATGGGAGGCTTCTTTAAGAAGTCCTTCAACAGAAATGTTCCGGATATCTTGTAGCACACCTCACCTGGGATTCTTTGCCCATCTATGAAAACAGTACTTTAACCCCTTCAAGACTGAATATATTTCAGAAAATGATAACAGTTACTTCACTCAGCCTCACTCTAAATACTGCTGGTTTCACAGTTCACGGTTAGCACGGAATACTTTACCTCAGAAAACATTAGGTAGTCTTAGATAAGTGCCAATTGGGTTTTGTGAAACCAGACAATTCTTTTTTTTTTTAAATGACTATAACAAATCTGAAATGTGAATATTTTTGGAAGACGGTCTGTGTCTTTTAGAACAATATTTTTTTTTTGTTTTGATTTATTTTTTTCCAGAAAGAAATCTGTAAATAAATGTAAATGTAGGTTATGCATGGCAAAGTTAAAAAAAAAAAAACAATACAAATTTTCCTTTGAGCAATACCACTGCTTTTGATTCTGTTCAGCGTTGTCAAGGACTGGAACAGCTTGTTCTAATTTTATGTATTCATTGTTGACAATTTTATTCAAATCGTTTTTTAATGACAGTTCTTTGCCACTGGTGACTGAGACCAATAGCAATGTCATACCAATGCTTCTCCAGATCTCTAAATGTGCTGTGAATCAATGCAACTGCAAACCATTGTGTTATGCCATTGAGTGCCCTCTTTACAAACGTTTTATTCGAAGGCGTTTTGGTGGGTCTTTTTTTCACACCGTTTCTTTCCTTACACTTCCATAAATGTCATGTGACACACTATTAATGAATACCCATCTGAGGAATTGTAAACCTCCAGGGTTAAAATCACTATTTGCTGCTAGGGTAGAGTGCAGGAAAATATTTAAATAGACCATTGGCAGCTTCAATTAACAGGGGATTGCAAAGAAAATGGCTTTGGCTCAAGCAAAAAAAAAAAAGCTTGTCGTTTCAGTGTTTTTTTTTTTTCCTTAAGACACATTAAACCTTTTTTTCTCAGTGACTAAGCAACCAGATCTTACACATTTTAATGAGGCTTATCCTGAGGGCATTTATTAAATAAAGTGTTTTTTAATGCAAACCCTTTTTGTCTGAGCAAAGTCTACAACACACCAAAATCAAATGGCCCAACTGATACATTTCACACGTCTGTTGGCAATACTTCAGTATCTTCAAAAAACTGAAAACTGTTTTCTCCAAGGGGGGTTTTTCTATTTTGCTTATTCAAAAGAAAAAAAGTGAATGGGTACTTTTTTACATTAGTACTACATGCATACACAACATTTTATGCTTCAGGGCTAATGGCATTGCTGTGGCATGTTACAAGGTAATAATGGAGCTCCCAAGTCAATACATCCTCAGAGGTCAAGTTCCATTTTTCCCAAGGAACATGCCAAACCAATGCCATTATGACTATTTGTGGCAGAGTGTCCCGCCCCTTCGTTTATTATTTATTTATATTATGATTTATATGTTTGTATGACGGCGAAATCCAATATTATTTGTTATTTTGTGTATATATTTTAAAAACCTTGTGAGGATGCGTGACTGATCAGCTACTGATTATTCAACTAGCTGACAGTCACACATCCTTATTAAACTCGTGCAGACTATGGCCGAGGTGTAATAAGATAATTAATTAACATCTAGTTAACCCCTCGGCTAGAATATAAAAGCCTGCAGCTGTCTGCGCTCAGAAAAGGGTGTTTGAGAGTGGAGAACGAGTGAGGAGTTAGGAGGTAAAATTATTAAAATAGAGTTAACAATTGCTAGACGTGCTGACTAAAAACCCTAAAAACCAGCACGATACTTCTTTATTTCTGTTTGTTTGGCCAACTCGCCTTTTTTGTTTTGTAGTGTTTTGTTTTGTTTAAACTGTTTGTTTTGTTATTTAATAAAACACTGAGCGCCGTTGCGCTTCAGTTTTGTCCCGCCATTGCTTGTTTTGGTTTTGTGTTCCTGGTCTGTGACGTCACCACACCTGCACACGGCAACCATTCTGTTCACACTATTCTACATTTTTTTTAAATTTATTTATTTATTTACCATTGTTTGTCTGAAATAATCCATGAGAGCAGGGCTTGAGCATCCCAGTGAAGCGTTTCATCAGTAAGCAGTAGTTGCAGAACAGGTGTTAATTAGTCATCTTCTCAGCTGTTTAATAACAGAACATTTGACATCTATAGAAAGCAATGGGAAAAAATTGGCAAGTTGTCCAGTTGTTGTTTAATGATGGACAACAACAGAGTTCCATTAATTCTTCAAGCACTGCTTTCCACTGTTAACACCCTATTAACAAAAATAGAAAACGTTGAGCACATGGTCTCTGCTTTAATAGAGAATAATGGCTTTAAATGAGTGTAAGTGGAATTGTATTACTCTAGGTGCATTAACTTCTTTTGTGGAATAACAAGCGAGTCAGTAGAATTAACAGGGTGGTTTCTGCTGGTTGCAGTGATGACTTACCAAATCAATTTATCAATGAATTGTTTGACTATGTTCCTAATGAAGTGTACATGGAAACAACTTATCTGACAGAAACTAGCTGGGTGCCTGTATGCATCAAGGCAGAAGAGCCCTGTATATAAATATGGGGCAGGGCAAAGCCCTGTAAAAAAAAACAAAAAAAAAAAGGTATTGTTTTGGTTTGTTTAAAAATTGTAAACTTGGTTGCTTTTCTGCAGGAGAATCCGCCTCTAACCAACATGTCATCAGCAAGCACATAAAGGCTCTGTGTGTTATTCTCTCATGTCGCTTCTTTTGTTTCGGCCACTCAGTCAAGCACTGGGCGGCCGAAACGGGAGTTGACTGCTTAGATCCTGGAGGAAGGGCTGCCCTCAGCCGCGGATTCCCTGAGGTTTCCCCCTAAAAATATTAAATATGTGAGTAGGTTTTTTTTCCTTACCTGAGTTCTGAGCGGTTCGTATTAAGTTATGCGGGGTGCGTGGTCGGGCTGGAGAGGCTGGGCTCTTGCCCCTGGTGCAGTCATTGGCAGACTTGTCTTTTGCAGGTAGCCTTTGCACACCCACGGTCAAGGCCTCCGGCCAAATTTATTATTCACTCGGACCCTGAGCGCCCATCACAGTAAAAAGGCCCTGAGCGTCCATCACAGTTCATTAAACCATCTACAATTGCAATCAATAAATCTCATCCATGGCGGATTCTCCGTGCTAAATGTATGGTTTTGAAAATAAATGTGTTATTGTGGGTTATTTGGTCAAATCTGACCTAATCCTTAATTAATGTTAGTACATAACCCTCAGCTTCCTCAATGCAATGGCACTTTATAGAAAATAAATGTGATATGTATAAGCTTTGAATGTGTCTATGATAATAGATTTGAAGAGTTGATACAGTTTATTAGATTAATTTATCATGATAACAAGCAAGCCTCTGTAGTCTACTCCTGCCACAGATTTAATTCCACTCTGGGATGAATTTGTTATGCACTATAATTCACAACCAGTTCTAATCCCAGTTGTTGGTACCCATATATTTCTACATTTTTATGACACACTATTTCTCCAGTATTGAAAATATTTTTCTCTGTATTGTTATCTGGCTTTGAGCTTGTTTTCAGACCCTTTGTTGTGTGGTCTGTGCTTCCTGATTCATGAAAATCACATGACACTGTTACCTTTTAACTCTGTTGGCCCAACCTTTATAAAAGTTTCCCATTGTTAAAACACAGCATATATTGTAATAATGCACAGATGAACCATGATTAATAATAGTTAATAATTGTAAAGCCAAAAGAGGTATACATAGATATGTAAAACATATTAAAAAAACATTACAAACCATGGTAAAATATGGATACCTCTTTTATGGTGTAATGTATCAGTGGGCAAAATCAGCATTGTGCGGTGGGTGCACAGTAACTGTGTGCGCTCGTGTGAAGGATAATTGTCAAAAATGCTCAAAAAATACAAATAAAAGATTATTTTTATGTTGACAATTCACAACAGTAACAAATTCTGTCATACAATATAACCTCAAGCGCCTTTTGCGCTTTTAACTCTTTCCCAGGGTAAAGCTTTAAAGGTAATTTAATTTATTTTTTCATCATTCCCTTTTTGTGATTTTTTTCCACCTGGCATCATCTGTGCTTAAGGAATATTGACAGCTTGAAAAATCACCCTCCCAACCTGTGAGGGCGCTAAGCAGTGAGAACAGAGTTCCTTGGATAGGCTGGCCTTACAGTTCTTTCCCAGAGTTCAAGGGAAGTCGGCCAGGAAGGGGGCGAGACTCCATTGCAATAACGCATTGACCCGGAAGGGAAACGACGTGGCAGCCGCAGATTGGAGAGGTGGTTGCACTCATTTACCAAGGGGTCATGTGTGACGGAGAATCATAATCTGTTTCTTCGCTTTGGTTTAATGTGAGTAGAACCGAGAAGGACAGTGAAAGTAATACAGAAACTGAAATTGTGAGTGTTGTGTTTTGTTTGTTTGTAATTGTCTTGTCTTGTACGTTACTAGACAGCTAAAACAGTTCCGGAGCTGTCGCCAAGGGCCAGCACTAAACCGGACAACACTGCACCATTGTCACAAATATAAAGTTGTATCACCCACCACGGGCACTGCTGCACTCACCCAGGACTTGTGACCGTGTTTGTATTATTGTGGGGCGGATATCGTTTATTATTTGGGACTGTTCTTGTTATATACCCCGTGTTGTACACATTGTTGTGTTTTGCCGGGGAATTATTGTTTGGTCGCCAGACCTGAAATCTCCAAATAAAACATTTCCAAACCGGATTACAATTATCTTTGTCTGCTTCTTTCATGCACTGCATCACTCCTGCACCTGCTCCCACTCAGCCACACAGCTCCTTTAAGTACTTCCTGATTTACATAATGCAGTGACCTTTGAACTCTGCTGACCTCACCTTCTTCTCACTATTCCTATAATGTCAGAAAAGCTGAATGGTTGCTACATTTCTTTAAAATCAGGAGGCAAGAGCTAGGATTCCACAGGTTCAATGCTGCGTTTAAATCACATTTTTAAAATGGAAAAACAAACTGGTTTTATTATTTTACTCTGTTAATTATTCAAGATGATATTTTTTCAAGATTACATTGCTCCTTCTTTATTTCGCTAACTGACTGACATATCAAAAATGGTGTAATGTTAAAAACAGTGAATTAGTGAAGACTTTTATAGAGTGAAGTATAGAACATGACAATTCCTAACCCTGAATTATTGAACTGTGAAATGACGAGGGCACTCTGTTTTTACTAGATAAGTCAATTCCACCCAATGGGTCCTTTTCACAAACATTTAACACATGGGTTAAAGTATGTTTCAACAATCTAAAAGAAGATGCATTCTGATTCATTGAATTCTAGACCGTTCAACATCTCATGAGGTAAAGCTTTGTGAATATCGGCTTTGGGCCCTCAATTTTCCACTGCGCTGTTATGATAAGTCATAATTTTATTTTATTTAGTAAGGTCAAACAATTTTGCAATAGTCAGAAATTTTACAAAATAATAATAATAATAATAATAATAATAATAATAATAATAATAATAATAATAATAATAATACATTCATATTTTCCTTTTACTGTTTTTAATTACACCCTCCCGTCCATTTCTTTTTCAAAACTGCTTATTATAGGGAATATGGAAAATACAGCCTATGTATTCTACATGTACCTATGTGCTTTCATGAGCTTATTATACACGTCATGTCCTGTAAAAGGCAAACACAACAAAACACAATTATGAGCATTACTGGTTAATATAATTTCAGGTGACAATACTAGCATCACGCATTACCCAGTCTTACTACAGCAGACGATGCAATACACTGAGAAAGATCACATTGTGGTGAAATACGCTAATTGGGGGATTCTTCGCATGATCCCACTTGAGAAGAAATTGCATGGCCTGATTCTTAAGCAAAACAAAGCCCTTAGGACATTGTGCAGTTGTTTTTTGCAGATGGGAAAAAAAGATGCTTGGTTTAGCTGTACCATTTTGAAAAAACAGCTTGTACTTCACACTAGTACAGCTGTTTTTTCATTTTATTTTAATATTCCCAACCAGGTTTAGATTTTATCGGGGAAAAAACAACTGACAATGTTTCCTAAGACCCGTTTTTATAATGAACACTAGAGAATGTAAATTGATTGGTGGCATATTCAGTGGGTGTGCCATTCAATAAAAGGGCTGTAAGCAAATCCCTATGGATACTGCATTCAGCGATCAGGTTCCCCTGTGCCACTGCCCGAGGGGATGGTGCACAGCGAACTAGTTTACTAACATTGGACTGCACAGCTGAATATCAAGAATTTAGGTTATTTTTAAAAAACGTTATTGAACTGGAACGATGCACGATGCAACACCAAAAACAGCGAGCGGTTGGACCTAACTATTCATGAACTTCACAAATAAAACCGAAGATTTGTGACATCAGAACTAATGGATACCTGCAGTTGTAGAGCGATACACTACCTCACTCTCGTGGTTTATTGGATGGTGAGTGCTGTTTTGAAGTTTGGCGTTACTAGGATTTTAACAAATCTTTTAATGTGTTTATTTTAAGTCCTTATGACAGACCTGTTTACTTTTAGAACACTTACAGTACCAGAAAACTCGTGATGTGTAATCTGTGTTCTGGTCGAATACTGTACATACCGGTAAGCTTAATCGCTTACTCGTTACTGCATGTTTTCATAGATTGATTGTAGTCCTTCAAACTGACAACTAGCTGCTTGCTGTTGTCAGGGCAGTTCAGCAGTGTCAAATTAGCTACTAGAAAATATAAGCTCATCAAAGCTTGACCTATATTGATGAAGGTGGTGGAAATTATATGTGTTCAGCCAAGTGATTTATAACGTTTACATATCATATTAATTGCAAGTCCAAAACATGTATTCTGTCAAGTTTTAATAATTTATTTTATAAATGGCTTCCCCTTATTCTATGGGCATTTAGCCACGCTTCACCTCTCTGCAACCTGTGCAAATAATACCCATTAGGGAACCTCATCGAGCTCCAACCTGCATGTCAAGTTGCCTACTTTACACAGACAAGTGGTGGCTTTCCTTGTTGGATGTGGGTTGTGACTTTAATTGAGATTTTCTAGAATCTTACTACACATTTTTTTCAAACTCCGAGGCTATAGCAGTCATTCATAGGTTGTAATAAAAATTAAAACATCTTTGTCACAAATGAAAAACATACAAATGTGGGGAGCTAGATTCTATTTTACCATGTATAACTTTAAATGTCCTTGAAATATGTTTCATGTGAATAGGTTACAGTGCATTTAATTTAAAACCAGTTTTGATAGTATTAGTGCTACAAACAATAATTTGAGTTTCACAGAAGCAAATTACTAATTTAAACATCTGTGTTTTTTTTTTCCTTGTGGTGAAGTTTTGATGTTATTATTATTATTATTATTATTATTATTATTATTATTATTATTATTATTATTATTATTTATTTCTTAGCAGACACCCTTGTCCAGGGCGACTTACAGTCGTAAACAAAAATACATTTCACGAATCAATTAATACAATTAAGAGCAAGATATATATTATGTATGCATGTCTGGAAATGTAATGTAAAATAAAAAGTTTGTGTATTCTTGAAGTTAAACTAGCTGGCTAATTAAGCTCAAAGATATAGATATCTTTCTATAGCCAGGAATTTCTTTAGAAGGACAAGCCAGCAGCATTTCAAGCTGAAGGACAAGTCCTCATTATAGCAAGAGAACAATGGTGAGGACCCAAGGGAAACAAACAACACTGCACATTCAAGTTTAACAGCGATGCAGTGAAAGACTAAGCAGAAACTGGAACTGAAAAGAAGTGGACTTAAAAGACAAATATAGTGTGTCCTTATCTTGTTCTAACCATCGCCAAAGTATATATTTTAACACAAGTTTACCTCTGATGAAAATTTCAGTTGCTTCTACAGTTTGTTTCTTCAATAGCATTTAGCATTTGAAACAGTGCAGATACAGATGTTGTTGATTTTTATAAGAACCAACCAGGTTCACCAACAAACACAAAGAGTGTACACCTTCTCAAGGGAGTACTGCTTTATAGGCAGCGCCCTTACTTAATACCATTAGTCTGAGGCTACCATCAACATTTCTGAATTTCTGAGCAATATTCAGATGAAATCACTAATCCCTATTTGCTATATGTGATCCTATGCATTATATTATTGATCATTTTCATTTGCCAGTCAAATCATTTACAGTGCAAGCTTTTTATACCGTTAGTTTATACATATGCTCAGAGATATAGTATTGTAAACTCTTTTTGTTGTTTTACTTTACAGGATGTTAGTGCTGCTGTTGCACAGACTGGTTTGCCATATCAAAGCATTACTGTCAATCACATTAAAAATGATTTCTGGAGTGCATCTCATTCTACAGTGCTAAAAAGAGAAAGTTCAAAGACTATAAGTGATTTTCACCCTTCAGAAAGAGCAATAATACACCCAAGAACCAGACGTTTCAGACAGCCGGCATTTGTAAAACCTGTTTACTCTTTTCAGGTTAATGAGGACACACTGCCAGGTAGGAGACTTAGTCTTTATTTCACTTACAACGTTTCTTGTTTTGCATGTTTTATATTTATTGTTTGTTTATCAATGTCTTTATTTATTTTATATGTTGACATACCAGGAAAACCATTTTCAAAAGAAAGACCAAAGTTGTAATCAGACATGATATCATTCCCTTACACAAACATTTTTCTCTTAGTCAGTAATTGCATTTAATTTGAGCATTATTATAAGTCCACACCTGCATTTAGGCAGTGGAGTGGCATTCTAAATATCAGATTACACAGTTCAGGAGATCTTTATATGTTTTTTGAAACAGGGGCACGCTTATTGTTTTGACAGTGTTGCAATTATTATTATTATTTGTTTATTTAGCAGACGCCTTTAACCAAGACGACTTAGAGAGACTAGGGTGTGTGAACTATGCATCAGCTGCAGAGTCACGTACAACAATGTCTTCCCTGAAAGAGCACAAGGAGGTTAAGTGACTTGCTCAGGGTAACACAATGAGTCAATGAGTGAGCCGGGATTTGAACCCAGGACCTCCTGGTTACAAGCCATTTTCTTTAACCACTGGACCACACAGCCTCCTATAATAATGATAAAAGATACTTGCAGTGTTATGTTTGGTGAATATGGCCCATAAAAACGTGGTGTATAAACGCAGAAGAAAAATGCCATTGATGTAGTTGTAATTCACTGCATAGTTTTCCTGAAATGTATCTCAAGCTAGATTTTCCATTAGACAGCGATGGTTATATGTGCAGTAAGACCTTAGATCAGCATACTCCCCAGTCCTGGAAAACCTCTTAATGTGATCATGATTGCTTAAAGCAGATAAATTGGTGCATTATTGTATAGGTTGAACAGCAGAGGGAATGCATTTTTTGATTACAATAATATTTGATTAATCAGTGATTCTATTAGGCAGGTTTAATTGTAGTTCACAATGTGTGTTTTTATGCCTGCCAGATTAAACATTAGGCTCTTAAACATACATTTACAGTCTTACTTTCAATGTGCATGAGAAATGACTTATAGCTGGGTGCATCAACTGTGTTGAGTAAACCCATTAAATCTTGTTTCAAGCTCTGTCAATTAATGAACTAAAGCATCATCTCATTTAATTTAATTTCAATTGAGGTCTAACTTAATCTTCTCTTTTCCTTCATAACTTATTTTCTTGGGCTGTGGTATTTGATGCGCCTGTACTGTTTTTATTATGAAATAACCCACTTTAAAAGCTAGAAATAAAAAAAACTTGTGATACCACGCTTCCAGTAAGTAAAATGAAGTTTTAAATCTAAATAGGATCCATAGTAGGACGTGTGGAAACCACTTCTGCAGGTCATCAAGATGGCATCACTTACTCCATCAAGGACGATGATGGGGATGAACTTTTTACCATAAACCCCAACACTGGAGAGTTCACACTATCTCGGCACTTGGATTATGAATCTGAACAGTATTACATTCTGTCTGTGAGTGCTGGCCACCAAGATGAAGAGCTTGGAATAGTTAGGGTATACTTCAACGTGTTGGATGTCAATGATAATCCTCCAATATTTAGCCTTGACGCCTACACTGTCTCAGTACTGGAAAATCGCCCAGTTGGATTCTGCATCCTTACACTTAATATTACAGATGCTGATGAAGGTAAGCATGCATGATGATTACCTGCTGTAACCACAATTCTGCAGACTTTGTTTTCCATTTTTTTTATGGTCAGGGCTAGATTCTCAAAGCCGATAACTCCAAAACATCATTAGCACGGTATTTCCAGATAGGAAAAACACAGCCAACACAGAAACAAACAACTCACACATGTAATTTAGGGGGCTTTGCATCCAAAAAGTTGTTTCTTATCTTTTTAGAATTGTAAATGTTTTTTTTTTTCCTTTCAGACGGAGTAAATAGCTTTGAGAATCTAGCCCTCTGAATTGTTTCTTATTAGTTTTTTCATGTTTTTCTCTTCATCAAAAACAATGAGGTGAGCTTTGCAGTGGTGGAAACAGAACTACCATTGGTCTTAATATCGCTGTACAGCTGGTATTGCCTGTAAAATGTGACAAAAACACAATTTGGAAAAAGGTGGATTCTGTTGTTCATTTGGTGTACCAGATCTTGCAATGTGATGTTTAACCTTCTACAGGTGAAAGTTATAAAAGGAACAAAAGGGGTTTTACAAAGAGGATGATTGTATCCTTACAGCTTAGAAGTACAGAGTAAACAAATACATTGGTTTTCTGCTGTTTGACTAAACTATGAATGACTATAGAGAACAGACAACAAAGAATTAGGTTGATAAATGTAACATTGTTCTGTGACACTGCATCTTTAAGATCCAAAAAAGGTGCAGTTTAATGCTTTAGCATTTATTTAACCTATGTTGTAGTTATTTTGATGAGTAATATCATCAAAGTAGCAATATATGTGGAAAACCTTTTTCTTAAGTATTTCCTTCACATAAGTTTTAAGTGGTTATTGAGGTTCATAATGCAGTCATTTGGCTGTGGGATAAAAACTGCAAAACGAGCAAGAGGTTTAGTCAAAATGATTGACAACCTTATATTCTTCAGTCCTGTGTGTTTACCAACTTTTTTCACATACCCATGCAGCTGCCTAGCAGAGTGTGTCCTTATGAAAACAAGCAGGGCCTTATGAAAAACAACCAATACTGCCAAGGCTGTTGGGAATAAATGGCTCTGATAGCCTACAATCACTGGAGGTTAATCAGTGTGAAAACTGTCAGGTTAAAAAAGATTCAAGGTCCAGTTGCCTGACCTTTTTAACAAAGCCCAGGGCAAGCAGGCTGCATTCAGTCAGCTTATTAAGTCTTACATCACACATTCCTCCAGGCCCATCAAAGCACTTCCACTCACAGCCAAACATCAACAAGGGAGGAATCAACTGAATTGTTTGGTAATTAGGTTTGAAGGTGCCTCATCCTCGCATGTCTGCGGTCATTGCTATGGCGATTTCTTCTGTGCTATTTTTATTGACAAGCAAACTGTGATTTAATTATAAATGGAGGTTGATGTTTTACTAAAACGTCATATTTTAAAGATGCCGTGCCCCACAATCTGCTTCAGTTTTATACTAAAATAAGATGCCTGGTTGACCAGTTACTACATTCATCCATAGTTTGCTCCTCTTCAGCAGAAAACGGAGTCTAGGACACTATCAGAATTGTTTTTTCGACACACAACTCCACAGGCTTAACACGCATTTAGTAATTATTCTAATATGGTCATTCTTTGTATTATATGGTAGTAATTCTTCCTCATCTTCTTAGTAACTTGGTGTCTGTTAAAGGAGTTATAACCAAGGTTATATTTGTTTTCCTCTTTCTGTTGAATATCTTTTGGTTCTTTGCTTGTTTTTTTATCATTCAATTTGGAATATGCAGATTGTTCAAAGACAATGCTGTAGATGATGTGCTGCTATCCTTGCACTTCATGTGCTGTAACCCAAATTCTAAAGGTCTAGCTGCAACCTGACCTACAAGGTCAGTATACAGTTAGTGGACAAAAAAATGGGAACACCTGGGTAAATGAGGGACACCAAGTATATTGAAAGCAAGGGCTTCCACACAGGTGTGGCTCATGCGTTAATTAAGCAAATAACATCCCAGCATGCTTAGGGTCATGTATAAAAATGCTGGACAGGCCTGGTTGTCTATAATTATGGCTAGCATGGCTGCAAGAGGAGACCTTAGTGACTTTGAAAGAGGAGTGATTGTTGGGGCGCGTTTGGCAGGAGCTTTAGTAACCAAGACAGCTCAACTTGCTGATGTTTCACGAGCAACAGTGTCTAAGGTGATGTCGGCATGGAACTCTGAGGGAAAGACATCATCAGCAAAGGGCAACAGTAGGCGGAATTGCATACTCCAGGATCGTGATATCCATGCATTAATTCGAAGTGCAAGGCAAAACAGACGATCAACTGCAGATCAATTCACTGCAAATTTCAACCTGGGGCACGAGCAGCCAGTTTCATCAGAAACGGTCTGCTGAGAACTCCACAGAGCGGGATACCATAGTGGCCCAACGCCCTATTAAGTGACTTTACATTGGTGTTTTCATTTTGTTGTCCACTACCTGTATATGTAGCATAGTTGGTTTTGACATTGTTAACATCATTTTAAAAACCTCTCTTTTTTAGGTCACAATGCTGATATCCATTTGACAGTGATTTCAGGGGACCAAGATGAAAAGTTTGCTGTAAGCTTGAATGGTTCGGTCTGCATACAAAAACCATTAGACAGAGAACGTGAGTCTATATATAGTTTGACTATTCAGGCTAGTGACCAGGCTCTGCCCGAATCTACACAGCTGACCAGCACTTCACATGTTACTGTGTACATAGAAGATGTGAATGATAATGCTCCATATTTTACATCTAGCAATATTGTCCATGTTCCAGAAGACACTGCAATCAATACTGCAGTCATGGTGGTCCGTGCAATAGACATGGATACTGGGGCCAATAGCTGGATTGAGTACACCATGGATTCTTTGGCGGGAAATACATTTCGAATCGATAAAACAAGTGGCAAGCTCTTTCTGGTTGAAAAGCTAGACAGGGAAATTAGTAAAATGTTCACTGTCCAGTTAATAGCCACAGACAAAGGATTCCCCCCAATGTCTACTGCCATGAACCTTACGGTGTTAATTGTAGATATTAATGATAATGACCCAGTCTTTACTCAAAGTGTTTATGGCGTTACGGTGGATGAAGATGTTCCCAGGGGATCTGATCTGCTAAAGGTCCAGGCTTTCGATTTGGACAAAGGAGTAAACGGACAAGTTCGATATTTCATTTCTCAGAGGGAGTTTCTCATTGACTCTGTCAGCGGAGTAATTTCTGTGGTTGAGAAGCTGGATCGTGAAAGCACTCCTCTACATACGTTTACTGTAACTGCAGTGGACCAGGGAAGCAACCCTAGGTTAGCAACAGCCACTGTTAACGTTATCCTCAGTGACGTCAATGACTGCACACCTACCTTCTCCCCCACATCTGTGACGCTTCATCTGCTTGAAAACATAGACCAGCTACCTCACATTATTTATCAGGTAAGGGCGTAAGGCATAGCAAATAAAAATGACAACCGTCTTGGTGTTTAACAGCAGCACAAAGATGATCGATATAAGATCCACTGCTGCTAGATATTTTAAATAAACACATTTCTGTCTACAAAAAGAGACATATGAGAAAAATGGTGAGTTTAATTAAATAAGCAGCAAGATACAAGAATCTTTAACAAGACACAGTTGCCTTTGTTTAGTTTTATAAATATGTTTTAGCAGGTACTGAGACACCGCAGCTTATATTTTCTTTGGGTTCTGCATGGATGAGTAAGGGATAAGGTACCAAAACAAATTCAAACCTTTCTTTAGTGGGCTGACTCATTGAGTTATCAGAAGTATTAAATACTAGTTTAATCCATGATTGTCAAAGATAATCTTCTAATGTTACTACCACGTGTCTTGTTAAATAGGTATCAGCCGTGGACGAGGACCTGGATTCAAACAGCCAGTTGACCTATTCTATTAGCAGAGGACATGAATATAGCCAGTTTTCCCTCTCCCCAGATGGCACACTCCGTGTTTTGCAGAGCCTGGACAGAGAAGTCAAAGAACGGTATACTTTGGAGGTGCTTGTCATAGACTCAGGTACATTAAATCATCAATGTTCGTGTTCTGTGTTCTGAAACCTGTTAGTTAATAATCTGGCCTGTACGTTTTTCCATTTGTGCATTCGAATATGGTTCATTTTCGAATAAAACAAAATAGCATCTCAAGCTTTATCTTCATGTGACTGTTTAATTGTGGATTTCATAAGCCACTCAGCCAGAACCTGCCACTTTAAGTCTATTGATTTACTCCACTGAAGCATAAAACATATTTTTTTCATTTAGCACATGTTTAATGAGCAGCTTATTGGTACAAAAAGCTGCAAACTGCAAGCTGTAATACAGTCAAACAATTCACAAAATAAAAAGTCCTGAGCTTGCACCAGAGATTCACTGAGTGTGGTCACTGCTACAGAATGAGTAAGCACGTGGATAGGGGGTCTCTATGCACATTTTTGAAAGGGGAAGGTAGAGATGGTGAATAACGTGAAGTAGAACTTTTATAAAAGTTTATGAAATAAAGAATAAAGCATAATGAAAGCATGATAAAGCATAGGTAAGCATGGTAAAGCTTGACAAAGCATGGTAAATGCACAACCAATTATATTATTATTATTATTATTATTATTATTATTATTATTATTATTATTATTATTATTATTTTCATCTTCTTTTGCAGGTCTCCCAGCATTAACAGGCACTGGCACCATATTTATTATAATTGATGATCTTAATGACAATAGTCCAGTGTTTCCCAAAAATATATACTCTGTTGCAGTATCTGAAGATAGCCCTGTAGGTACTACATCTGCCACCATAAGTGCCTCAGATCCTGACAAAGGCATTAATGGACAAATAAGGTAGGAAACTTAAAAACATAGCTGCTAAAGCTATAGTTGTTAAAGCATTTTGAAAGCATTACGAGTTGAATTGCTGATTTACTACTTGGTTTTGTAGCTTAGGTTGCAAGTCACAAAGCTTTAACTTGTGAGTTATTTAAATAATTATGCAATAATAACTGTGCAATTTTATATTTTGAGCGGTTGTGAATTCCCCTTGATCTTGGTCCACTTGACATGAGAATTAAGCCAATCAATATTTGTTTTAGGTACTCTTTGGACGATGGGAGTTCACATTTTTCTATTGATCCGTCAACTGGGGAGATCTTTACGACTACTGCGTTAGACAGGGAGATCCAGGGACACTACACCTTGACTATTAAAGCAACAGACATGAATACAACACACACACTTTCCAGTTCAGCCACAGTTTGGGTGATAATAGAGGATGTAAACGATGAGCCCCCTCAGTTTCTAAATGACCCGTATGTTGCTAATGTTCCTGCGACCGTGCACTCAGGTAAGTAAATATGTTAACAAATCAATATCAGTATGGGGGTTTGTTTTTTATATTATTTGTACCATACTTTTTTCATGAAAGGTCTCAGTTTGCTTCTCTGTGGATCCAAAGCTGTACATGAACCTTTACTGACACCCTGCATGTTGGGAATTTGAGAGTTCAACCCTCTGATTGGGTGCAGCTCAGGAAGGCATCCAATCACAGTACAAGCAGTTTCCAGGTGCCACACCTACCACATTATTATTATTATTATTATTATTATTATTATTATTATTATTTATTTCTTAGCAGATGCCCTTATCCAGGGCGACTTACAATTGTTACAAGATATCACATTATTTTTACATACAAGTACCCATTTATACAGTTGGATTTTTACTGGAGCAATCTAGGTAAAGTACCTTGCTCAAGGGTACAGCAGCAGTGTCCCCCACCGGGGATTGAACCCATGACCCTCCGGTCAAGAGTCCAGTGCCCTACCCACTACTCCACACTGCTGCCATGCGCCCACCTAGACGCTTAGTGCTTACATCATTGTAATAACAGTGGGCAGGATATAAAGATGGCAGTGACAGCAATCGGAACCGCTCAGTGATCAATTTTACCTTTTTGTTATCTGGTATGTAATTTAACAGCTTTTGAATGTGCTGTATGATATATGAAAGTACTCCTCTAGAAGGAAAATGGCTGTGTGTAAACATTTGCCTACTGGACCAAAAAGGTCTCTTTAGCCTTATTCATATTTTATCTTTGAGCATTTAAAGGAGGATTCTGTGTAAAAATTGTAATGCTTTTATCAAATTTTTCATTTTCTTTTCCAAACAGGTTCAATCATCTGTGCTTTGAGGGCAGTAGATGCTGATACTGGATTAAATGCAAAACTCAATTATTCTCTATTTGGACCCAATGCTAACAAGTTTATGATTGACCCTATAAGGGGAGTGGTTTTTGCACAACATATTCTAAGTGGACCATTAGACATTACAGTCAACGTGCGTGTCGTGGACAATGGAAACATTTCTAGAATGGACAGCACAACCATGACAGTTCGGTTTCAGAGCAGCACTGATTTTCCGCAGGTTTCCACAGATGCTGCTGTACACTTGCTTTCTGAGGACCAACCTAGTAATACTCTGGTTACCATGGTGACAGCAACGACTGTTAGACAAGGCCTAGTGGGTCCGATGTCATACTATCTTGCTGCAGGAAATTTTGAAGAGGTGTTTCAGATACACCAGCATACAGGAGCACTGACTATAAAAAACCCTGTTGATTATGAGACCAACAAGCAATTTCAGCTTTGGGTTGAAGCAAGAGACTCTGGGTCACCCCCCTTTTCCTCCTACACTAAAATTAACATCAATACCACTGATGTGAATGACAACTCTCCAGCCTTCAGCCAAAGTGTGTATAGATGTGAAGTGTTTGAGAATTCACCAGGTAGCAAAGTTTGTACTGTATTAGCAGTCGACTTAGATGAAGGCATAAATGGAGCACTGGAATACAGCATCATACATGGAAACAACAAAAATGCCTTCACTATGAATGCTGTCACTGGCTTTATAAAAACAAGTCAAGCTTTAGATCGAGAAAAAATGCCAGTTTATGAGCTAACTGTTCAAGCAAAAGATAAAGGGGATGTCCCTAAAATGGGCACTGCACTGGTGATAGTTTCCATTCTTGATAGAAATGACAATGCTCCCCGGTTTTTGCAGATCTTTTTCACCCAGATTCCTGAAAACTCTCCCATTGGTTTTACTGTCCTTCAGATAACTTCAACAGATGAGGATGTTGGTGCAAATGCTATCAGCACTTATACAATTATTGACAAGACTGGTAGCCTCCCTTTTGCAGTTGACAAAAACAGTGGGTATATCACTGTCACAAGGCCTTTGGACAGAGAGACGACTGACCGCTACATTATCAAAGTTAACGCCAATGATTCTGCTTGGAGTGTCAACACTGATGTCACTGTTTATGTCACAGATGTAAATGACAACGCACCAGTTTTTTCCCAGTTATCTTACACTGTATCTGTTCCTGAACCCAGTGCAGAAAATGTATTTATTATGCAGGTGTCTGCCATTGATCTTGATCTTGGACTAAATGGGCACATTTTCTTCTTCATTCAACCTCCCAATGACTTTTTTAGAGTAAATGCAACAACCGGGGAGGTGAAGACAAAGCAACCAAGTTCAGGAGCCAAAAGCTACAGCTTTACCATTGTTGCCTCTGACTGTGGTGAGAACCCAAATCACAGTAAGAGTGATGTCACAGTGAACATTGTCCCTTTGAATGAACACCCACCAATTTTCCTCCCATTTAGACCTCTCACATCCATTCCCTTTAATGTTGAATTTGGAACCAAGGTGCTCAAGCTAACGGCTGTAGACCAGGACTTCTACTCTAATGATACAGCAGAATATTCAATCACTGGAGGAAATGCTTCATCATACTTTCAAATAGAACAAGACAGCGGGTGGCTTTTTGTAAGCAGCCCGTTATATTTAAGTCTGAATAAATTCTTCACTGTCTTGGTTACTGCGAAAGACAATGGTATTCCACCTCTTTCGACCCAAGCTACAATCAGTTTTCTTATAACTGATGAAAATCGTTATGCTCCATATTTTTCAGCATCGCAAGTGACATTCTCAGTTCCAGAAAACCAACCCCTTGGGACTGTTATTGGAAAAGTCAAGGCACATGACATTGACCATGGTCTCAATGGACTTGTACATTACTCTATAGTAATGGGGAACAAGGATGCATTTTTTGCTATTGGGAACAGCACAGGTTTCATAACCTTGGTTAAAAATCTGGATTTTGAAACAAGAGCTGTTCACAGTCTTCAGATTAACGCTCAAGATGGTGGGTGGATAGCCAAAACAGGTGCTGTTAATGTAATTGTAAAAGTTCAGGACATTAATGACAACCCACCCGTCTTTGCTACAGAAGACCACATTGCCTCAGTGCCTGAGAACTGTCCTATTGGCACTACAGTCTTGCAGCTAAATGCAACTGATATTGATTCTGGATTAAATGCACAGATCAGTTATACACTTCACAAAGGGCATGTTGATAAATTTGCAGTGGATTCCCAGTCAGGGCTTCTAACGACCCAAGATGTTTTCGATTTTGAGTTGCAACAAGTGTATGAAGTGACAGTTAAAGCTTTCAACACAGACAGCCAAAGTCAGTTCAGTTTATCCACAGTACACATCCGAATCACAGG
This sequence comes from Acipenser ruthenus, assembly GCF_902713425.1. Taxonomy (NCBI): domain Eukaryota; kingdom Metazoa; phylum Chordata; class Actinopteri; order Acipenseriformes; family Acipenseridae; genus Acipenser; species Acipenser ruthenus. Next base: position 13,975,549 of record NC_081197.1, on the reverse strand, counting down.
TGTCAATGAATACATTCCCAAGTTTAATAAGGCTCAATACAACTTCACTGTTTCTGAAAGGCCCCCACTTGGCACAAGTGTAGGGCGAGTTTTAGCCACTGATTATGATTTGGGTTCAGATGGAGAAGTTTTCTACCTACTCATTGGCCAAAGTAAAAAGGCAGGGTTTAACATTAACAGACATACTGGAGAGATTGTTGTTTCAGATCATTTAGGAAGTCATTCCAAGAATCAAATCCTTTTAAGAACACTTGCCAAGAATAAGGGCAGGATTAATGGATCAAATGTTGATGAGACACTTGTTAGTGTTAATGTGCTGGATGCTAATGACCCTCCCGAATTCTATTCTAACATCTACCAGACTGAAGTAGGCGAAGACACAACAGTTGGAACAGTGATTATTAAAGTTATGGCTGAAGACTTGGATACTAGTTCAGAGTGGAATCAGTTTGTCTATGGAATAGAAAGTGGAAACAGAGACAATTCATTTTCTATTGATCCTTCAAATGGCATTATATATGTGGAAGCTCCTCTTGACAGGGAACAATGGCCGTTGTACAACCTGACAATTGTTGCAATTGATAGTGCACCCATACCAGCCACTGGAAGTACACAGGTGCTTGTTGTGGTGAATGACATCAATGATAATGGCCCTATGCTAAACTCCGAAGAAGGTCATGTGAAAGAGAACCAGCCATCTGGCACACGAGTTATGGTTTTAAATGCTACGGATCCTGATCTCCCACCTAACCAGGGGCCATTCACTTACAGGCTTGGAAAATCTGCATTAGGAAACTTTTTTACGCTTTCCTCTGATGGGATTTTGTTCACTAACAGGCCTATAGATCTAGAGAAAACAAGAGAATTCTATTTGCCCGTCATAATCCAAGATGCAGGTGTGCCAGCAATGTCCTCCACGGGCACAGTCCATATCACTGTTTTGGATGAAAATGACAACCCATCAGTACCAAGGAACATTTATATTGAGGTCAAATATTATGGCAGCTCTTTCGCAGGAGGCATGATTGGTAATATTAGACCTGAAGACCCTGATGTATCTGATGATTTTAACTGCAGCATAAAAACTGGATCTATACACATGTTTAGTATCGCAGCTAACAGCTGTAATCTAATATCTTCTCAGTATCACGGAGAAGCTACATTTAATCTCACAGTGGAAGCAAGTGATAATGTTCACCAGTCTGTTAACAACAGTGTCTATATAAGTTACAAAGGATTTTCAAATGCCACCATTGATAACTGTGTCCTTTTTTATGTTTCCACACCTTCTTTCGAAGCATTCCTGTCTGTAAACTACTTGAAGTTGATTAAGGCCTTGGATAGTGTCTTTAACTTACAAGCTTCTAAAATCCATGTATTTGGGATGCAGCCTTTAGAAAATAAAACTCTGCTCCTGGCTGCTGTTAAAAGCTATAACGGACAGTATTTAAGCAGAACTAGAGTCAGTGGCATTGTCACTGCTCATAAGTACTTCCTGGAAGTTCAAAGCAACACTGAGATCTTACTCATCACCAGCGACCCTTGTTTCATGAACCCTTGTGAAAACAAAGCAATTTGCCATAAAAACCTTCACGTAGGCCCAGATGTAACTGTTTTGGAAAGTCCTTCTGTTATTTTCGTGACTCAGAAACAACTGGGTACATTTACTTGTTCTTGTCCAACTGGGTATATGGGTCAGCTGTGTGAGTCTGATATGGACGAGTGCCTTGCAGAGCCATGTGACAACAGGGGTGTCTGTGTGAACCATGCGGGAGGATTTTCATGTAACTGCACAGCAGGTTATTCAGGGCCTCTTTGTGCTTCCGATATCAATGAATGTGATGATGACATCTGTCAAAACGGGGGGACCTGCTTAAATCTACATGGGGGCTTTCAGTGTACCTGCAATCCAGGTTTTATAGGTAATGATCTCAATTATCTCAATAGTACTGTAATGGCCAGCTACTGTGCTCCAGCCTTGTTCTGCTTAGCTTCGAGAATGTATGCTAAGAAACGGCCATGCCATGTTTTTTTTAAAGGAAAAGAATATAGTTAGAAATGTTGTGTGGTGCAGTAGTATATCCACCCACAGGTGTTATGACATTAGGTGGCTGTTGACTTGTCTCTGATTTGAGAACTTGCAGCCTAAAGATACATTTTATACTATCAGCTAAAACATTTATGATCCATAATATAGTGTATGTTGACCTGATTTATTAAACAGTCATGAAATGTTCATTGTGGTTATATGGTTATAAATACTATGGAGTAATTGTTTTTTAAAAGGCTAAAAGTTTTAAATGTTATTTTGTAACAAACACATTTTTCTTTTCTTATTCTATATTATCACTTTTTTTAGGCACATTCTGTGAACAGAGTGCTGACCACTGTGCATCATCCCCTTGTCTCCAGGGAACCTGTGCTAATTTTCCTACTGGATATAATTGTCACTGCCCTTTTGGTAAGGATTCTACAGTGAAAGCGTTCTTTACGATCAGCAATCGAATAATCTATTAATCACAGCTGTTTGCTAGTGATATCAAATTGTATTGAAAGACAATTACAAGTAATTACTTTTAGTGACGTAATCTGACATTTTCTTTTGAGCTGTACTGCCCATTTTTGTTTCCTTCAGCCAAATGCCATGTCTAAAAGAAAAAGATAAAAAAATACATCAGTAGCCAATATATTAGTGCCAATTACCAGTTGTACTACAACCTAGAATACTGTATTTAACAGATCCGCTTTTGGTATATGTTAAGCTTTCAAGTTTCACATTAACAAAGGTACTTACTGAGTAAAAAAATATGTTACAGATGTTAATTTTCTGATGCCATCTGAAAAAATTACATTGAATACAATAGAAGAATCAGCTTACTTGCGACGAACATGATACGATGTACATGAACATGATAGTACTGCTGTGAAAGGAAAAACGCCGATGAATAAATGTTGCAAGTTGCAGTCTGTTGTTCTCCAATCTAGAGGTCTTTTGCCAAGGTCTCTAGAAGTACTCTCCGACATTTTTCAAGTATTTTTTTCATGCACCACTTTTTGATACCGCACACGAGTAGACATGATTAATCGATCAGTTATTTTTTAATCGATCAAAGCCCACAGGAGTGATTAATCGATACATCAAATATAGATTCTATGTATAATAATAAGAATCATGTACTGTAGCACACTAATCGTCACAATTCCTTCCCTTAACGTCACCATATTTTCATTTTAGGTTTAGATGGTATTAATTGCGAAGACAACAGCTATGGTTTTGAAGAATTGTCGTACATGGAATTGCCACCTTTAGATCCTAGAAACAATGTTCTTTCTCTGGAGTTTGCAACTGTGCAGCAAAACTCTCTACTCCTTTACAACTACGAAAGCAGGGAAGACTCGGAAAGTGAGTTTCTTGCCCTTGAAATAGTGGATGGAAAGGCCCAGTTATCATATAACCTGGGGAATGGCACAGTGAGGATAAATACAGAACAGGACATCGCAGATGGCTACTTTCACACAGTAACTGCAAGCAGAACTGGGCAAGTGAGTCCCAATTCATTCCCCTGTTCAGACACCTATTCAACATCGAGGGCCCATTTTCTGAAAGTATTAAAACCATTATAATGGTATAACACTAGAAAGACACAACTTGCAGTAGTTGCAGCTAGCAACAGGTAAATTATTGTTTTGAGCAATTTCTTCTAGATTTATACTGTTTGTTTTATTCCTTTCAGAGATTTTGGGTTCATTTGTAACCTGCAAAGGGTTCCCAGTTTAGAAACGTATAAGATCATTTCACAGCAATTGATAAATTGCTTAAGTATTTGTTCCTTTAGCTGAAAATTGACACAGGTATTCAGATTTTACAAAACATTTATTTTAAAACAGTTGTGATTTTACAGCCTAAAGTGGGCATATTTTTTTTACTTCATTTAAGTCTATGTAATCCTATACTCTCACCTCCTTGAACATCCATTTTTTGCACAAACAGTTTGCATTATTTAATGTTAAAGGTAACACGATGTGGGGTCAGTTGGGGTACCATTGTCTGTAAAACAGAAAGTGCCTTACAGGATGTGGCAGGATAAATAGGCTTCAACTGAGATTTAAAATCTGAATGAGCATACTAAATGATAGCAACATGCATTAAAATGAAGACTCTGACAATGCTTTAATACTTATTAAATATCAGAATTGTAAATGTTGTTGTTTATACGTATCTGTTTGCTGTGTGTATAACTTGCCCACAGTGAATGTTTAACTGAAATGAATTGCTTCTGTAATGGGTAGGCTGGTTATCTGAAGGTGGATAGCTGCACAGATGACAAGCCGGATGGATTTTGTTTCTCAAGCAATGAAGGAGTTGGTAACGAAAGGTACTGTAAAAAAAACAATATATGGCAATATACAGGTAGTGGACAAAAAAATGGAAACACCAATGTAAAGTCACTTAACAGGGCGTTGGGCCACTATGGTATCCCGCTCTGTGGAGTTCTCGGCAGACTGTTTTTGATGAAACTGGCTGCTCGCGCCCCAGGTTGACATTTGCAGTCATTTGATCTGCAGTTGCTCGCCTGTTTTGCTTTGCACTTCGAATTAATGCACGGATATCATGATCCTGGTATATGTGCTTCCGCCCACTGTTGCCCTTTGCTGATGATGTCTTTCCCTCGGAGTTCCATGCCGACATCACCTTAGACACCGTTGCTCGTGAAACATCAGCAAGTTGAGCTGTCTTGGTCACTGAAGCTCCTGCCAAACGCGCCCTCTTTCAAAGTCACTGGCCTCTTGCAGCCATGCTAGCCATAATTATAGGCAACCAGGCCTGTCCAGCATTTTTATACATGACCCTAAGCATGCTGGGATATTATTTGCTTAATTAACGCATGAGCCACACCTGTGTGGAAGCTCTTGTTTTCAATATACTTGGTGTCCCTCATTTACCCAGGTGTTTCCATTTTTTTGTCCACTACCTGTATGTAATAATATGAAGTTTCCAATAAGTAGGGATTATTTTATGGTAAAATTTCACAAAAATAGGTATTTCAAAATATTTCATGATTAAGCATAATATTTATTAAAGCAGAAAAAAAATAGCATTCAAAATTGATCATTTTCTCAGAGCTATTATACAGGTGTTCCTAAATATTTAAATGCTAAATTGTAGACTATTTCATCATGTCCACCTTTTAAAGACATTGTATTTTCACCATCAGTGAATTATCAAACAAAATTAAAAAGATATGTGAATGAAATGGTCCCTTCTTGTACTGGACAGAGCGATCTTTGGCAGAAATATTTCCGGTTTTCATGCAGTTGATGTCTTTTTTGTGGAAGACATTTGAAAGAAATCATGCAGCTCCATGCAGTACATTCAATAATTTACCTGAAGCATGTTAAACTGGTTGTCAGGTTCCGAAATGCAGTGTAACAGGTAGAGCGTCAATAAGGCAGACATTTGCTGTATTTATTTTTAAGTGCATTTCAGCATGGGCAACACAGCTGACCGAACAGACTTTGATCGAGGGATGGTAGCTGGGGCTTGTTTGGCACGCAGTTCTTTATTCAAGACAGCACATTACTGATGTCTCAATAATCATGACTCTAGGGCCCTTATAGAGGTAAGATTTTCCACATCAACTGGACGATTGATCATTTAAAGATACAGTAGTTTCAGCTGTGATTATTTTTTTTTTCATTTGACATTTCCCTTACTTTTTATGATGTTTGCAATCATTCGGAGTGGCTCTGGGTTATGGTGCTTCTATATTGTGTTACTGTCATTTCATGTTAGATTTCGAAATGTCACATTTTTCAATTGTTGTCAGTTTTTCATTAAGTATATGGAAAGCTACAAAGTGTTATGTAATTCGATATGTAAATGTGAACTCCGTGTGGTCTGCCTGCCTCACTGTCTCACTGTCACAGCTCACCAATCGCAGCATGGTGTCGTAACTAGACCCATTAATCCCATGACTCGCTGCAGTAGGCTCAGGAAGCTGGGGATTCTCCTACCACAGATGTTCAATTTCTACTGGTCACTCATGCTTGCATTCCTGTTTGGCTTTGTTCCATGAAGAAGAGCATACTTGTCAGTTTCAATTCAGCTTTAACCCCTGCTGTAGGTCATTATCAAGGTGCTTTTTGAATATCGCTGAGCAGCTTCTCTGGTTCACCGTATACGACATTGAAAACACTTTTTTCTTGCCTTCCTGCACTAGAGTGCAAAATATTTTTGTTAGGATTCTGACTGACACCCATAATTCCTGTCCTTGTCTGGTTACCTTGGTTACCAATCAGGTTCTGCTTTAGCAGAAAGACACTCCTCTTGATCAAAGAACATCTTCACATGATTGGTCCAAGCTATCGTTCTGATTTTGTCACCCACTTAATACCCAAGTGCAACTGGGGTCTTCTTAAGTCAACAATTAGATTTGTGCATTCATCAATGGAATTACCTGGCCATCACTTACTGTCTGTCGAGGCGTATCGGGGATCACTTTTTAGTTATAAATTAAAGACTCCTTAGTATTAAATAGCATTTTGCATGTCTTATGTAAAGCACCTAAGCATGATAATGCTGTATATAAGTTTAGGCTGTGGTGGGGGTCCCCGAGTGGTTCACCTGGTAAAAGCAGGGTCGCGTCATGTGCAGGGTGAGTCATACAGTCAGGGGTGCGTAGGTTCGACCTGGCTGTGTGAAGTCGCTGGTCTTCGCTGGGGTTTCCAGAGGGAGCAGCGCATTGATTCTGGCGCTCCCGTGGGTTAGGATGGTTAAACAGTCAGGATCTGTTACAGCAGACTTTAATGGCCAGGCACCTGGTGAGCTCAGACAGACACCTGCAGGGCTGGCCTTTGTGCTCCAGGGGCCGGTAGCTTGCTGACATCTGCTCTCGAGTGTAAAAGGGAAAATTGGCATGATCAGAGGATGCTCACTGAACCATCAGTTCTCCTGGGCTGTGTGGGGAATTGCTGCGGTGAAGGAACATTCTAAAATGGGAATAGAGTCAGGGGTAAAACAATTGGGCATTCTAAATGTGTGTATGTATGTATATATATATATATATATATATATATATATATATATATATATATATATATATATATATGCTAACTTCATTATAACGAACCCCCCTGGGACCTGGAGAAATGTTCGTTATATCAGGTTGTTCACTAAAATAGGGTTTTTTTTGGCAATTTGCTGTATCCGAATAATGAAGAAACACCCAAATTGAATTGAACATCTTTATACAGTATACAGTAGTTCTTTCAAGACAACTTCACATTGATCAACATTTAAACTGTATATTTAAAAGAAAACAGTAAAGAAATTAAAAAAATAAAAAGTACACTTACATGCTGAAAACAGTAATTATGAAATTATTTCTCTTGAAAAACATATCCAGCTTAGATTGCTTCGTATTTTTTGCGCTTTTCTCAATGCACGCCTGTTGCCATGGTTGCAGTTTGTGTGAAGATTGCATACGTCACACATGATTCGCACTACAATAGGTTATCTATGAATCAGCCTTATCTTAGAATTAGTCTACCAAGGTCTTTGTTTTCACTGAGAGAAAAACACATTCACACTGGAGAAAGTTCAGTGTCAGTCACTACCAAGATCTTTTTATCCAGGTAGATTTTGTAAAAGAGCTAATTTCCATTGAAAAAAACAGTTGTTGCTGCTTGGATCGTTAAAAAAGGAGGTTCGTTATGAGAGCACACATGGTAGCCTTGCAATATGTATTTAATTAATTAGTCGATATAAAAAGAGACAGATGTTAATGTCTATACAACAGTGCTGATGTTTCGACGCTACCAGCGTCGTCCTCAGTGCATTCGCAGAGATAAAACTTTAAGCTGTGGTAGCACAATTTTTTTTTTCATGTTAAATAATGCTGCTGTGTGTATTTTCAATTACAGGAATGTTACTCAGTGTTATTAGTGTTATTAAAAAAAAATCTTGATTGTATTAAGTTATTGACTTTTTGTTTCCCACAGGACATTGGATGTGGGATCCAATAACATGGTGTTTGGTGGAATGAAGTCTATTGATCCCATTCTGTGCCGGCCAGGCCAAGTGAGAACTGATGACTTTATTGGATGTGTGAAAAATATCCGACTAAATGGTGTTCCTTTAGAGCCTTCTCAAGCACTGATATCCCACAATATTCTTGACAGGTACTGTATGACACATGTAATACTGTATCAGATATTAGCAATACAATTATTCCATTATGTAATAATTGGGTCATTGCCTAAGTGGTGGAGCAGCTGTTTGATGCCAATTAACAGCGTGAATTTAACACTCAATACTTTTTACGCATGATAGCATCACAAACTTATTTTTTGCTGGTGTTTGTAGAAAGGAATTAACTCAATTTAACCCAAGTCCAGTGTTGGACGGAGGATAAACTTTATCATTGTAGAAGCATAGCAGTGGAATAAGTCTAATAAAGCATGGTAAAGCATACTGTAGGTAAGCATTGTAAAGAATAGGGAGGTATGGTTAAGCACATTAATAAACATGAAACACCAGCATAAACTAAGGTAGATGCAAAGAATAAGCATAGGAAAATCATGGTAAAGCTGTAAAAATACAGTAAAAAATACTGTGTTAAACTTGTATAAGAGAAAACACCAAAATGTTAATGGAGTTGTATCTAATCAGGGTTTCTTGAGTTCTGAGTTTCTCAATTGATTATATTATAATAATATAATAAAAAATATATTTTTGTTTTCATATATTTATACTGGGGAAGCCCATTTATCCTGCCACAACTCTGTAAGTTCATTAGTTCAGGACAAACCACACACCACAGAAATTTGAGTTTAAGGAAATATTTTATTGATGATTATGTGATGTATGGATGAAACAATTTGGCATCAAACCTGCTTGGCTTGAGGATTCGCCAGCTGACCATCTGTGGAGACAGGCAGTAATACATTATTCCTTGAGAAGCTGCTGGGGAGGAGATGGGGGAGGTGGAGAGATGTGAATGAAATAAACGCAAGAGGGGTGAGTTACACGGGTATTTATAGGTTACATTTAGATGACAAAATGTGTAGGGGCCATCCCTACTCCCGAACTTTACTTTATAAACTTCATTATGTGATTTTCTCTCCCCATACATTTCTTGTATACCCCATAATTAATAACATCATTTTCTGTGGACAAGATTTGGTTTGATCTGTCTTCTGCTTTAACTCTCTTGCACATACGTGCATGTGCCTATGTGCATAAACACACACTTGAATATAGGCACATGCACTTAGTGTATATTTGTTATAAGGCATTCTAGACTGCTGAGGATCTTCATTTCGGTGTGCATGTGTAGCATGTTGTATTCCACAGAGAAACCCACTTCATGACCTCAGCCTTACCTTTTTGCGTTTTTAATGTGTGGTACAGCTATGGCCAAAAGTTTTACATCACCTAGAATTTTAGGATCGATGTAATAAAAGAAAACAAACTATGGGAACATAATTTAGATATTTTATTTAACATACTGTAATTAAAGAAACTACCGGAAGCCTTAATAGTAGGACAGTATTTCATGTTAGATTTCGAACTGTCACATTTTTCAATTTTTGTCAGTTTTTCATTAAGTATATGACAAACTACAAAGCAGTGTGTAATTCAATATGTTAACGTAACACAATTCAGCAGGTTTCATTCGACTTTATGAAGGAAAATGTGTTAATTCTATAAGGTGATGAAAAACTTTTGGCCAGAGCTGTGTAGCAATAGAAACACAATAATGATAATGAGAAGAAATACCTTGGGCCATAATACCGTGGGCTTAATCCATTTTGCAGCTGCCCTCGTATACACCATGCTTGTAAGAATGAAGTCTGTCTTAACGGTGCTGTTTGCCTCGACTTCTGGTCCTTTTATCTCTGCCAGTGCACTGATGGATTTACTGGACCAAACTGTGGCACAAGTAAGTCCCCTTTTCTGTCTTTATATTGTAAACCGCAAACTGTCAAACTAAGCCGTTATCACACTGTTATCGTGCCTTCTGGGAGGTCAAGGTGCAACCCCTCAGTAGTATTAATGTCACAAAAAACTAGAAAACGATATTGATCCTCATCTGTTAAGATTCATGTAAATTCTAAATTTAATATGTATGTTCCTTTAGTCCAGCACATTCTGGGGAGTTTGTTTTTGCTGGACTCTCAGTTGCTAGTTACCATGGCAATGCAAAGGTTTAGTTCTGCCCATTCTTTTCCAAATCAAACTGTTTTCATTATGTGCATTTTTGCCTCCTCATCCTATTGTATGCATTGTAATGTAATCACTAGTATGCCAATCAGATACCCTTGGGCATTTTTGGCACCTGTTCAGAGGGTAGCTATGGTAACATTAAAATATTGAAAAGGATGTTTTTCATTGAATTTTATCACATCACTTACTCAACTGTAGAAATGTACTGTAAATAGGCCTGCTTAACATTGCTGCCTTATTTCAAAATTCCCATTCATATGTATAGTACAGGTTACCTTATGCATATCATATAGTAGTTGACAGTAAAATAAACCTGAACAAATTCCTTGCTGATTCATTACGCTGAATCAGTGCCATCCTGACTGCTCGTGGAGGCCCTTTAATCTATTTTCAGTGTGTAATCGCAGGCGTTTCTTAATTTGTTTTTTGTCTAATCCCTTTTTTATTGTAATATTGCGCTCCAAACATCAGCACAGAAAAAAGGTCTTGCAAACTCAAGGGTTGTTAATTGAGCAGTTAGCATACCTTATTGCATTTTAATTTAACCTAAAGGTGAAATATTCTGATTTTTTCTTCACAGGCCTATAAACTATAAGTACATAATTAACACTTCTACTTTTTTATGTCTGCACCTTGACATTCAGTTTGGTAAATTGAGCAGTTATCTCGAATGGTTTTATATATTAAACCATGTCTGAAAAGACTGCTATTATCATCAGTGTAAGAACAGTCTAATTTAGGTGCATCCAATTATTGCACAGTGTTTACTGAGATTATACATACATTATTCATCAAGGCAGTACATTTTAACAGATTTAAATTCTTACTGTTGTAAATTATTGATAATCCATGATTTTAGCTAGTATGAAACAGTGTTATTGTGTTTTTATCAGTTTAAAAATTACCAGTTCATTAACACTGATGTACAGTTATACAGTAACTACATGGCTTTCATTACTCTAACCCTAGTTTCCTTTTATTTCCTATAGTTTTTGTAATAGTGTTTGTAATATTGGTCTCTATCTTCATTAGAAATCTCCCAGGACTCTGCTTTACAACTTGATGGAGAATCGTATATTGATTATGTCATAAAAGAAAGCTATAAGCGAAGCCAGCTGGTGAGAAACCAACTGGACAGTGTGACGAACGAAAAAAAAGATGACATTTCAGCAGTTGAAATAAAGTTCATGACAAGACGGAAGGAAGGAGTGCTGGTCCATATTCAAGGACATGACGGTTCCACATCTGTGAAGGTTAGTATTGTAACGCGCAGCTCCTCCTTGATAAATCTTTATTTAGGCCAATAAATCAAGTACAAGTTTGATTACATTTTGTAATGCAACTGCTTAAAGAGTAAGTAGCGGAGTTCCGATATAGCGTTACACGTCCCCACGTGTTGCTACAACTGTTTAAATAATGTACCTGTAATTTTTATTTTAACATCCCGACAACTTTTTACACTTACAACTTTAAAGTCTGTTTCAAAGCTCTTTTCAAAATGTCCGCTCTAGTGCACTGATAGTGTAAGGATTTTTGTCAAACAGGTAACACAGCAATAACAATCCATGATGTGGCACGGAACAGAAAAGCCTGAGCACCTTTTATATATTTATTTATTTATTTAGAGGACAGAACTCAAACCCCAGTGCACTAGAGCAGAGATTTTGAAACGTCTCTGAGACGGCACAGTAGCAGTATTTGTGTGTGAAAGGGGTATTGGCGATTATGGAAGATATTGTAGAGCACACGGAGAGCTCTTTAAGTTGATGAACTATGATAAGTACTTTTTCATAGTTAATTTGAATACCAATCCAGGGGAATTTAGCCAATATAAGGGTTAAATAAACACCATGTATTGGTGCTAGAAAGTGTGGTTTTCAGCTACCTTTTCTTCTTGTAAGCTAGGTTAAGAGTGACCCAAGCTGCATGCTAAGGCAGTCTGCTTCAGTTAAAAGTTAGATATTTAATAAGCCAGATGTTATTGTTTTTTGCAGATGGTTGATGGAAAAATACATTACATTTCAGAGGATGGTTTGTCTGGTCATGTGAGAAGTGTCTCTGCTGAAGCCTTGCTTTCTGAAGGCCAATGGCATCTCCTTCACCTTGAGAGAGACAGACTCTATACTCATCTTATTTTAGACAATAAATACATCATGAATGTCACCAATCACACCCACGACTTCTCTGAAATCAATGTGCAGAGTTTTTCACTTGGACGAATACCACCTGGACACTTTAGAATTGCAAATGAACCAGGTAAGCAAATACTGGCACTGTTACAGCGACTGTTGGCACCCAGAGTGGAACATTCTTTTTCTAGATTTTTGAAAGGCGCATTCCAGACTGTTGCAGATAAACCACTGAAATCTCATCTGCAAGCTGAACTGTAGCTCAATCAATAAAGCTTTCTTTCGGTCTTTAAGATCATATCATTGAATCCCAGTGTTGAAAAGTATGATTAATACAAAGGTTCTTCTCTTGTTATAATTATAGCAGTTATAATCGCTCTGAAAATCAAATTGATCTGAAATCTCTTCTCTTATACCAGACATATTTTGTTTTAGCTTGAAATTCATATTACAGTCAAGATGGTGATGATTGAATTGCTGAGTGAGGAAGGGTAACTGAAACACATATTAACATAACGCAGTTCAAAAAATAAACTTCAGTGGAATTAGTAAGGCTAGCCTATTGACATTTAACCATCCTCAGACATAAGAAAGCATAGATGACACATAGCGTGGATTTAAGCATTTCTGTACTATCATTCTAAAATCTTACAAAGTCATTTGAAGCCCCTTCTTAATTACCATAAATGCCACTGTGGTAGACTAATATTGCGGTCAAGGCCGGCTAGCGGCAGGAATAGCAGGCAAGGAGACGGAAGACTGCGATTCAACATGGCTGCATACTTTTATTTTGAAATTAAACAAAATAAACAGTTAAACAACACAAAACAAATCCATGCACCCAAGCAGCGCTTTCACAGTGCACCAACAGGAAGCACAACCTACTGCTCCCTCCTTTCCATAAACTAAATAAGCCCAGAACAAAGGATCTGGCTCCTTATGTACCATGTAGCTAGGGCTGATTGACAATTGATGAATGAATCAACACTTGGCCACACTCTGCACATGGATTTAGCAGGAATGGTATTTTAACCCTATCCCTGCCAAATTTACATTAAAAATAAACAAGCTGTATTTCTAACACACACACTGTTTAAAGAGCAGTGCCTCGGCCTTGCCCCAGACACACACTGGTACAGCCTTTAGAAGTTTGTTGTCAACCTGTGTCAAAGTAAGAAAAGGTAAAGTGGATTTTATTCAGGAATAATAGCGCTACTATCATAGCATGCTAGCACTCTTTTTGTTGTAAACATAGCCAGTGTTACCTACTGAATGTGCAAAGATATCAACAACAGTGGCATCGATAACAACAATTGACATTTCAAGAGCTTTTCATGCAGGGATGGGAAAAGGAAAAAAATTAAGTAGATAAACCTTTTGACACTGGTTCATATTTTTACCTCATAATTCATGATGTAGTATTTAAGTTATGGGTGAAATAAAAACTAAAGAAAACTAAAAGGCCCGGCCCAGCAGTTAGGAGTAAATTAAGATTGAGAATTCTTAATCTCATTTATTACAATAATATATGTGAAATAAAATATGTTCATATTTTCATCAGTGAAACTGTGCAAAAAAAAAAAGAATCCTTGATCAAGGATGAGATAGGTGGGAAACATGTAGCCATATCACCCTGTCTGGGTATCAATTAACACTGCTTTCATGGCACACGCCTAGCGTAACGTTTTTACATTTCATTTTCTAGCACACGCATGAAGGCATAACACAGAAGGCATTTGCCAACACTTAGTTCTTTCATTTTTTCCTTGCAATTTATTATTGTGTGTCGTATGGCTGAAAGCTGAGAGAAAAGCATTTCTCCCCATTACAGTAGCTCAGTTTATTGCATGAGAATATCATTTTCCTAAACGCCTTTTTCTGCGAAACAAGTTAATTTAATTGGGCTCTCTGTCGCAATTCCCAGAGCGCAAGCAGAATTGTGTTTCCCAGAAGGTCTTTCATTGTTTTCTCCTTTGCCGGGGGGTAAACATTCTGGCTTTTCAAAGCAGCCTTGACTACAATGTGCCTATAACTCTGATACTTACCCCTGTATTGTGGTGAGGTCAATGCTGAAGAGATAATACTTTAAAGCATGCCTGTGGCCTCAACATACAGCTAGCTCTCAGAATCATTTTTAGAATGTACCTGTCTCCTAGCAGCACAGAAATACATTGGTAAGAAATACCTCTTTGAACAAATGTGGTATTTTTGCATCCAGTAGAAGCAGAGTGTTGACAGTTGTATGCTTACCCTCTGCGGTACCAGATGTACTTGGAGGTTAGGCATGATTCTAAAAGCTATGTTAAACTGCTAAGTCACCAGGATGTGATGACCGAAACAGAAATTAATACAAAATGAATCCAAACAACAAGACAAATACTTTAGTTCATTTTTTTTCCATATATCTATATTATTTTGCTGTTTTAATGGTTTCAAACTCAACTTACAGGATCTATGAACATAATTCTTATGATACATAAAAGTTAAAGACTTCATCCGTTGGTTTTGTGCTTTGTTTCTCAGTTAAGATTGGAGGAGGCATATATTACAAATCAATAATAAGGCCCTGACCCCTGCCCTTTTCACAGTCCCCCTGGGCTGAGAGGTTGAGTCCACTAGGGTTTAATTATAAAGTTAATATTCTTTGTTTACTCTTGGCCATTCAAGATTTCTTTCTACCACAATAGCATGTTATTGACAAATGCCACTAGCAGAATCAACTTTATAGATTGACCACAGGCCTCAGATTGGTAAAACCTCAGTTACTGTTTGTGGAAGCCCAAGCAGTGGGGCTTGGACAATGAATCTGCTAGCTGGTTTTGTCATTATCTTTTCAATAGGTATCAGTCTGTTGTTTGGCTTACCTATTATAGATTTGCTTAGAGTTCCCAAAGGATCAGCACTGAGACCTTTAATGCTGTTGCATGCTATATATAACAGTATGGGCCATATTTTCAATGTGTTTCCTCAATTCTTTAACTCCTATTTCTTTGAAAGGAGAAAAATTCATGTTAAATGAAAAACAGAACACACTGGGAGTGCTTAAGAAGACTATATAACTTAGTTATTGGGTTCTGGTTTTGTAAAATTAACAGGTAATTTAAACTGTTTCAAACAATAGGGATTAAATAAAGGCTGGAGTAAACATTTGAAAATCTGGCCCTATATTTAGTTGTATTTATGATGAATGTCTTTCACCCCTTATCTCAATGTCCTGATGATTTAGCCTATTGTTAAACCATATAATCACTAAACCAGATTATACCCAACTAACCACTATGAACACATACTGTAACGTATTACTGTGGCTTACAATAACATAAATGGCAGTTTTGTTGTTAAGTTTTAACTTCAGGAAACTTGCTCCTCAACACCCACAATTGAGAATAAAGAGATTGTGAATCCACAGTATGTATCTTTGATCTTGTGCTTTGATGCATCAGAAATAGCACCTGAACTTTACCTTACATCTTATGCCCAGAAAGATGTATGGTTGATAAAAATGATTGATTTCACCAAAAACAAACTGTAGAATGAGAATATTTTATAGAATGAAACTGTAATGCCCTATTGAAATAAATGACCTAACAGTGTGGTTTAACACAAGATGACTATGATCAGATATCTCACCTGCTGAGCCCAGATTTGTACTTATTAGCCTGTAGTAATAATGTACATAACGTATCATCATCATTCCATGTGAAGTCATCACACCAGTGTGTCATTTTTTGAGTCACTGTCTCGGATTTGAAATTGGGCCAGATAAACAAAAAAGCAAACTAAATTGCAGGACTTCATTATACTTCATGTTGTTTAACACAAATATTACGGCTTGTTTTGGTTGGCTTGTTTTGACAGACAATCTGAATGTTTACAAGAAAAGTAAAAGAATGGATTACTGTTTTTAATGCCCAGCTCAGAATGTGAGTGAAAAGACATATTTCTTATATTCCTGAAGGTTCAGTCACATTGGAAAACATTTAAGAATGAAAGACTACAGTTTATAATATCGGCTAAAAAAAAACAACCTAAAGTTGGCAACTATTGTTTACAGATTTCAACTTTTTTCTTTACTTTTTTCAGGTTTCACTGGATGTATTGAATATTTTAAATACAACAGAAAGATTCTGCCATTCACTGGATTCAATGAGTTGGTGTTGGCACAGCCCAGCCACCCCCCTGTGCAGATTGGATGTTCTTCAGCCAATAACTGTTTGAGCTCTTCCTGCTCTGAAGAAGCCAGTGCAATCCCATGTCTGTCCCAGCCATGTATGAATGGAGGAACCTGCACAGTTTTAGCAGTGGGAGAGTTCTATTGCATCTGCCCATCCAATTTTACAGGTCCATTATGTGAATCCTGCATGTCTGCTTTGGATAGGCGTGCCGTTTGCCATAAAATGGACTTAGAGGTGCCTTTGTGGATCATAGGTGTCGTTGTTCCTGTTACTGTAGTACTACTTCTCTTGGTTGTAGTTATACTTTTCAGGTTGCAAACAAAAAAGCAAAGCAAAACATCAAAAACATTAGCTAAAGACCGACAAGGCACAGATAACAAAGCTTTTAATAATGACAGTCCATGTGTGCCAATACAAGCTGTCCCTGATGCTAGCAATAAGCAACCTGACATTATCAAGGCAGAAAAAAAGTACATGACAACAGATGAAGCGTGTGTGCAGCACAGCAATACAGGGCAGCATAGCATGTTCAGCAGATGCAATGAAAGCGAGCTTGAATACTATGAAATTGAAAGCACCAACAGCATTGTTCTGTCTGACACTGATGTCATTCATCTCAGCAGACAAACTAATAACTACGGTTCTAAATATAAAACCTGGGGAGAACAAACACAGGTTGATTTAGAGCTCCCAACCTGTATTGATAAAGACTCAATAAACAGAAACAAACACTACGTTGTCACGAAACCATCACCGGCATTACCGTCACCATATACCCCCCAGGACAGAAGACAGAGAAGTCTAAGGCCTGCCGAGGTTTCGCTTCATATTACCAATTTAAGCAATGAAGGTTATCACAGTAAGCTCGCTGAGCCACTGTACTCTCAGCCAATAATCGGGAGGAAACATGTGGTGGAGAACATTGGGCCTCCAGTAGGCTTGTCTGTAGAGGAGGTAAAAAAACTGAACGCACCACGAGCTCGGAAACAGGAGCCAAAAAGGCCCCCTCTAAAAGTGACACCTCGAAATGCTGAACTTCCAGACTGGGGTCCCAGGCTTCCAGCCCCATGTATAGACAGCTCCTCTGATGGTGAGTCTCATAGCTCATTCACCTGCTCTGAATTCGAATGTGAAAGAGATCCGTCCTTTATTAGGAAACGTCAGTGTGTATGTGAGCAGGCCGTCCAGTGTGCCCTGTCTGACTATAGTGAAGGCGTAGACGCAAAGACCTCTTCTCCCTACAAAGATTGCCACCTGTACACCGGCACTGAAGTTGACAGATGCTTTAACCCTCCTCCTCTCAGCAGGAATTACAGATGGGAAGGCTTGCTCAATTTGGGACTGCAGTTTGACAGATACGCGGACGTTTTTGAGGATCTTGCTGAATTGCCCATTGAATTAGAAAATGTTAGCCAACTGGATTCTGACAGAAAGAGTGATCAGGAGGAAATATTTTGATTTTCAAACGCAGCTTACTAAGCTGTAATGCCTAAGTTTTTCTCTATATAGCACTGATTTGGAACAGAGACAGCTTTCCCACAGTTAAAACCTCTTGCATCTGTTAAGTTACCACATACCTGTACTACTTAAACAGGTCTAACTTACAGTTCCCCCAGTCTCCAGCAGGTGTCACCATTATGTGGGGGGTATTTGATGTATCCTCTGAAAAGAAGAAATGTGAAAACATATGCCACTGGAAAAGTATGGTAAATATCAAATCAAGCATATACAGAGATTATAGTGATCATGAAATGTGTTTTTTATAAATATATGTTTATACACATTAAACATGTTGTATGACAATACTGGTGACTGAAGTTTACTCTATCTATCCAAAGAACAGGGATGGCCGAAGTAGTGGTAATGTGACCTTTGCATTAGGGGGCGAGAGAGCAGGATCAGTGTGAACATATAACCTTCTCTATTAAACTTTTTATTTATACCCTTTATCTGTCATTTCTGCTGCAAATATCTTTCACTATAGGTTAGACAGTTTACTACACAAGTGAACGATTAGATTGTGGTGTAATAACGTTTAAACCTTGTGTCGGAAGAGAAGGGAAGAGAGAGCTGAAAGAAACGTCATGATCCAATATCTACCAACGAAGAGTAACACAGGAAGATCACGAATGATGCAACAAACAGCACATCACCAAATTAATGAGCAAGGCTACACAAACACATCTGAAGTGGAAGAAATCCCCTGAAAAAAAGCAAACACAAAACAGTAGCTTGTGAAAAGACATAACATGTTTAAAAATGACACTGACCAGAATATTTCTAATACACAAAACTAAAATAATGTTTAGAAAAGATGAGTAAAGTCACTGATGAGACCATCCAGTATTTTAGTTAACACCCATTTCAATCCATAACTTTATTAAAACAGAAACAAACTCCAACCAGTCTTGTAAATTAAATGCTGTAAATAGTAACAAGAGATGGTGCCATTGCAAAAATGTGTGAAAAATACAATTCAGATTAAATTATAATACCTGTAAACTACCATAAACAAACCTTAGCAGAACCATTAACAGACCACTGATGTGCCATTCTTCCAATGGCCATTGTACAGCTTTGGCCAAAAGTTTTGCATCACCTAGAATTTTAGGTTTGAGACATTATTAAAAAAAAACAAAAAAAAAAACCTATATGAACATAATTTATATATTTTTATTTAACATCATGTTATCAAAGAAACTACAAAATGAAATTGCAAAGTCTACCGGAAGCCATAATAGTAGTACAGTATTACATGTTATATTTCAAAATGTCACATTTTTCAATTTTTGTCAGTTTTTCGTTAAGTACTGGTATATAGAAAACTACAAATTTAATGTAACCGTAACATTATTCAGCAGGTTCCATACTTAGTTAATTCTAGAGGGCCTAGCTGTAGTGCTGTGTTAAAATCACCAAAAAGAAAACTTTTCTGCATTCATTAGTGACCCAAACCATGCATGTTTTTACAGTGTTCCTTCCGAGCCACGCGGCATTTCCATTGTTAAGGGCTATCGGCATCATTTTGGATTTGCACAGATTCTGTCAGCTGCACAAGTGAAAAATAGAATAACTATGACTGCAAACATCAAGTATCTGGAAAAGTATGGGTTACAGCTGTCTTGAAAAATGAAATAACTGGATAGCTCCAAGAATCAAATGATTATTTTCTATGTTGGGCATATTGTCAATTATCAGTTGGCAAACCTGTAATATATTAATAGAAATGTCACTTTGTATAAGGGATAGTATCATATACTGGTAATATACATTTCATTCATATGGGAGCAATCACCCAGGGAATACAGTAGTAATAGCTGTATGTGTGGCCTCAGTATAATGACAGCATCAACACCATCAGAAGCTGCGAATGTAGTAGTAAAGGATTTATTTTTACAGCTAGGTAGGCCTACAGTTGAAGTACAAAAAAGTATTAGCTCTTACCTTGGAACTTCCAGATACTCAGAATTCCTATTTAAAGTTTGATTTTTTCTGTTTATTTCTGTATTCATATTTTAAATAAAATTGAAATTTGGAGATAATCCAATACCTGAAACCACAGTACTTGGATCTAAAGTTGGAAACTAAAGGGTTATTTTAGGGAAATTTTCACAACAGGAAGCAATAGAACCTTTAATCTCATGGCTTCTACCCAAGAAGAGATCATATGACGACTCTATTATTGCGTCATGAAAAAAAAAAAAAAGCACAGTCATGTGGATACCTACCACATAGGGCTAGAATAGACAGTTTTGCCTGGATCACTATTAAGGAATTAATGCCACACCAGCAAACAGTAGAAAACAGCACTGATCAAAACAGGTACAAGGTCCAGGTCAGCGTTACTAAATAATGTCTGAAGTTTAAACTGTTAATAATGACCGGAGTCCATGGAGTTTTATGACTGTTCTTCCGAACATAACATATAGGAAACTTCAAACTTTACCTCCCAGCACATCAGATGAATCTTTTCATGAGATTCAAACATCTACTGTAACTAGCTGTAATTCATTTTGGGGAGTTATTCCAGGTACAAGAAGCACCATATCATTGATGTGATAAACATACTTTCTAATCACCCTGTACATTGGCTCATCTACGTTTACATTTTCAAAAACTTGTTACCCAAATGTTCCATACTCAGATCGAACCCCATTCACGTGTTGTCAGTCTCTAAACTATTTTTTTATTAGGCAAGCTGTGGTGGATTTAGAGAACCAATTAGTTCTAATTAACAGTATCAATGGATTTAGATCAATCTATAAATAGATCTTTCATGGCTACACCATTAACTCCAGGTCCTTCAGCAGTGAGCAGTTTAAATCTCCACTCCTGTTTTAAAAGTATATCCTTTAACAGATTCTAATCATGTCTCCAAGAGTCTCCCCAATAAAGCACTATGTTCTATCATGTGTACAGTAAAAAATGCTTCAATTAATCACTGTTTAACTGAGTCAACTGCATATGGTATTCAAAAAGGTATTTTCCTTTGATGTTCACCCTGTACCAAACCTACCATTGTACTGAATCAACCACTTTATGTGATGAAAATGAAGGTATAGAAACACGATCCTATGAAGAGTTTTTCACTGTACATGGATAACTGTTATTCCAAAATTGATAATTATGTTTTTTGGGGGCAAATACATTTTAAAATAATTTATGTACAGCTAATCCTGCCCAGTTACAGGAAAGCATCCTTAAATAGCAAATTGAAGCTAAAAATGTGTATAAAAAGGACCAGCTCTCAGATATTTTACTTTCTCACCCAAAATGCACTGATTTGATAGATAATGACCATATTCTGTTATACTGTTTGGAATTAGTTTGTCTCATAATTAAAAAAAAAAATACAATTCATTAATTTTACCCCACATGACCACATAATTAGCTAGATAAGCTTGCCCAGGATGGCGTTCCAACATTTTATATTAAATATGTAAAACAATTTAAAAATAAAAATAAAACAACAGATCTAGTTATTCAGAAGTTAATCTATTTGTAGTCATCCAAATATATCTGTTTTTGTGTGTCGCCTCATTGCTATCATTACAACAGATCATACTGTTGCTTCAAATGCTCTCCATTAATCCCACTGCATTTAAACTGACTTTACATGGCAATTGCTAAAGGTAAAGTAACAGCAAATATTATACAACCTTTATTCAGGTACTTTTCTTATGTATGTTGGAAGTTAAGAGAGTTAGGGATAAGAGGGTAATATTTGTCTAATATTTATAAAGTGAAACGTTGGTAATATTTCATTATCATTTGTTTCACCTATTCCATGTTTACAGTATATGTTTCATAGTAATCTTTCATATAGATAATCATGGAATCATATGAAAACACCAGATGAAAACGCCATATTCTTCCCACAGATTTCTACAGGATTATAAAGATATCTTGACCCCAATTTTCTCAGAACAGCATAATATAAATCTAATAATTTACTCCCAAAGAAAAAATAATAAAGGCAGCTGTTTTCACTCACTTTTGTATGCATTTAAAACAGCAGTTTTCAAGTTACATATATTATAAAGCCATTCTACATTGTTAGAGGAGGCTGTGTGGTCCAGTGGTTAAAGAATTGGGCTTGTAACCACGAGGTCCCTGGTTCACATTCCACCTCAGCCACTGACTGTGTGACCCTGAGCAAGTCAAATTAAATCAAATAAAATAAACATTCTACTTCTTTAAGTTCATCTCAGTCGTAACTGTATTCCATGGCTTCCTGTTTCACTGCGGTATAAAACACATATGAAATCCATTTGTCATCCATCACCATGGGGCAAGGCAAAGAACTGAAATGAAAAGCAATAGCTAAAAAACAATAGCCAAAACAATAGCTAAAAAACTAAATATACCACTTACCACTATTAGGGTAATAATTAAGAAGTTCAAAACCACTGGAACAGTGGTAAAGTTGCCTGGTAGAGGACGCAAGTGTATCTTGCCCCCACGCATAGTGAGGCAGATGGTTCGGGAGGCAAAGGGAAATCCGAGGGCCACAGTTGGAGAATTACAGAACTTGGTTGCATCTTGTGGTCACCGAGTCTCCAGATCTACAATTAGACACCACCTCCATGCCAATAGGCTATTTGGAAGGGTTGCCAGAAAAAAAGCCTTGGCAACATTGGCACTTCGATTGGAACCGGGTGCTATGGTCAGATGAGAGGAAAATAGAGCTCTTTGGCCACGCACACCAGCGGTGGGTTTGGTGTCGAAAGATGGATGGGTGTGCAGAAAAGAACCTCATACCTACTGTAAAATATGGTGGTGGATCTTTGATGTTATGGGGCTGTTTTGCTTCCACTGGTCCTGGGGCCCTTGTTAAGGTCAACGGCATCATGAACTCTACCCAGTACCAGGACATTTTAGCCAAAAACCTGGTTGCCTCTGCCAGGAGGCTGAAACCTGGCCGCAAGTGGATCTTCCAGCAAGACAATGACCCCAAGCACACATCAAAATCCACAAAGAAATGGTTAATTGACCACAAAATCAACATTTTGCAATGGCCATCTCAGTCTCCAGACTTGAACCCCATTGAAAACCTGTGGTTTCAATTGAAGAGGGCAGTCCATAAGTGCAGACTGAAGGATATCAAGGATCTGGAAAGATTCTGTATGGAGGAATGGTCTAAGATCCCTCCCAATGTGTTCTCCAATCTCATTAAACATTATAGAAAAAGACTAAGTGTCGTTATCCTTGCAAGGGGAGGGTGCACAAAGTACTGAAAACAAGGGTGCCAATAATTGTGACATTTTTTTTTTTTTTTAATAAATTTATAATTTGAGAAATGTGTAATTTTGGTTGATTCTATTGAATCATCAAAAAAGTCACACTGGTATTATTTTCTGGTCTGGTCTGGTCTTTTTTGCTCATCTTTATCAAGGGTGCCAATAATTTTGGAGGTGACTGTATATATATATATATATATATATATATATATATATATATATATATATATATATATATATATATATTATACCAATGGGAACCATATTTTTTAAGAATACAAAGCTGCATATATTTTTCTATGAGCAATGAGAAATATATGCACATTTTATCATGTGTTGGAATAGCACATGGCCAGATTGCTGGCCAGTTCCATAGTGACAGCCGATAATAAGTATGAAGGAGTCTTTGTTGTTTGGTGACATTCTGAATTACATATTTCCCTCTGGGGACCTGCTTTTATTTCACCTACAGTATGACAGGGAACAGCTTCTCTAAATCTATAAATCATTCTGCACGTCGAAGTAAATGCCTTCCCTGTGCTGAGAAAGAGTGATGAGTCGGAGGCACCAAATCTTGATAGACACGGTGTCTATAAGCATTAAGAAAACTGCATTTTGTATTTATTTCCACTTTCTCAGTTTATTAAAAAATAAATAAATAATAAAAAATAGCGGTTAATCCCAATACACCATTTTGAAACGAAGAGGGATACACAGATGTTCTTGTGGAGTTCATTTCAATAGACCTTTAAAATGAGCATTTTTAAAAAACTTTACATTCAATGTTAGTGACGTAATCTAACCTTTTTATTTGGGAAATTAAAAGGAAAAGCACAATAAAACTACAAATCCCAGACTCCTATGCCAATTAGCCTTACGTCAGAAGGGTGCGTGTCTGCGCTGATTTTTTTTCCCTCTCCGCCACCGCCATGTTTGTTTGAGACAAGATGACAGCAGGACGGGACAGAAGAGGGAAGTGGATTTAAATTGAAAATAAATAACAACTAACGAGTACCAATTATTTTTACAGTAATATGACAGAAAAGGACGTGGACTACCGACACAGTTAGCAGTGTTTTTTTCTTCTATTACAAACAAAAGCTAAGAATAAAACCTAGTTTTATTTCCTGGGAATTATAATTTTGTTCTCGTATGTCGTAAGGTGCTTTTATATAACAAGACAATACTGCTTTTCTAGGGGACCTGAGAGGTAAAGGATACGTACATGTTCAAATTTTCTGAGATTTTTCTCTCAAAAGAAGTTATATCTATGTCTGTAATAAAATTTATGACTTTCAATTCCTATCTCGTTTGGTGCCGAAAGAAGGAGTAGATAACCAGCTTTGTATTTTGGATTTTCGGTTCTTTTGGATATTTTATACTTTGCCTTTCAAGTAATTTTACATACAACAAAAAAAAAAAAAAAAAAAACAAAAAAAAAAAACGTTATTTTTTCCTGGAAGGTCAAGAAAAAAAAAGGATAACTCAATCAGAAAGATGTCAAGCAGCACTCCAGCAGATATGGTGAGATAGCTGTCTGTATGGTATCGTAAAATTTATCATAACTGCATGCCTGTATTTCGTTTGGATGTCTTTTTAAAAACGTTTTTTTTTTTTTTTTTTTATTTAATTTGTGTTATAGCGAAGAATGTAAGTAAGAAATAACAATTATAGACTACATAATGTGGGTTTGGTATACAGTGCCATAAATTTATTATTATTTAACCTTGAATATGCTTCAAACAAGGCTGGTTAAAGAAGATATTCAACTTCTTGCCATCTGTTTAACTACTATGTAAAATAATAATGGTACAAAATAACCAGATTAATATAAGTTATTTTAGATACTTATCTGTGTCATACACATTTCGCAAGGAAACATTTTAACTTAGTAAGAACAAAGCAGTAAATGCAGTTCAGCAGTATTTACTGTAAACTGGAGAGAAAATAGATTGTCACTGAAAAAACTGCCACATTTACTCTCTGTATGAATGGTGCAGCTTCACCGAAAGTAAAACAATACCAATTGGATTGTGTCATTTTGGTTCATAACATACGGTTGGTTGTGTATTAATATTTGCTATTGGTTACATCTTGTGGAGTCTATGATACCTTAAAAAAAAAAAAAAAACAATCTGGGGGAAAAAATATTTCTTGCATGTTGAAGTAAATTGTGTTTATACTTATAATGAAAAGCTACAATGAAAACATATTGCTGGGGAGACAGAATATGACCACATTGTGCACTGTTGAGCAAATAGTCAGGGAGAAACCAGTTAATGTCATCAATCTGTAAGATATGTTGTATCCATTATACATACTCCTCAACACTGTTGTGACTGACTGCATCAGAACAGGTCCCAAGGTATTTCACCACATTCAGGAGCTGAAAACAGAGACACATTGACTGTCCTGCAATCACATATTAATCACATATTTAAAATTAGATGTTTGTGTGGGTATGGACTTTTGTCTACATTTTTGTCTTAAGCCTTTCCTATTTTTTAGGAAGAGGTATTGAACTAAAATCATTGATTAATAGCAAAACCCACGACAATACAGATTTTAGCTTGGCTGTATTTCCAACTGCGCTATGAAGCTTTTGTTTCACTTTTTTTACAATGCCCTGTTGTACATCCTTAAAGGAGTAGTCTGTTGTCTTGTTATGAATGCTGTGCCATTCCACAAAACTAAGTTTGCACAGTAAAAAGAGGAAGTTTTGTTGACAACTGTGCTTCATTTATATTTGCGTAAAGTGAACTGAAAAACATTTCGACAGACTTTTAACTGCAGAAATTGGAATTACACATTCTTGGCAAACTTGGAAACACTGGCTGTTTAAAAAAAAAACTTAAATTATTAATAATACAGTATTAGCAAACTAAACTGAAAGTTGGAAGTCAGTTTTGGTTCTCTAAAAATATGCTATCAGTTTAGAAGTTTTTCTAAGCTTGGCGCAATAAATAGTTTAGCAGGCAGCTAGTAGGTTTTTATTTGTGAGTTTCCGAATATAACCTTTGCTGTTACAACAAAAGTTCATACATAACACTACATACCAACAAAGTCTGCCTCCAAAATGGGGTATCTTCCCAGTTGTTATCAATTCGGAAACTATTTTTGGTGCTAATATGTACAGGTTTAGCAATTAAAGTGACATTCAGCACAATAGAAAGTTTAAGAAAGATAAAACATGTTATTATTTGAATGTCTAATGTATAAATGCACATTTCTAAAACCACAACCCCAAGGTGGTCCCTACCTTGCAAAAGACCCTAATTTACTGTAGCTGGTGTACCGGTTACAATGGTGGGGTTTCCATTGGTAAAATAAATATAAATCTCACCTTTTTCTCATGCTCTTTTGGTAGTACCTTTTCAGGTAATTTGGATTTACATGTAGTTTTGTTTTAGGGAGAGAAATTATCCTTCCAAATGCAAACAACCCAATTAATATTACAATACAGGAGGATATATTTGAATGTTTCTCTCTCACAGTTGGCCATGGGTGACTACTGATACCATGGGTTTCCACAAAGTTTTGTTGAAGAACTGCAAGTGCAGCCTGTCAATATAATAAAGAAAGCAAGGGAAACAAAACAAATGCAACGGGGTGTTAATATATTTTGGGGGGTCCTAGTTTTACAGAAATTGAACCTCAACGATAAGGGTCTGACGTCACTGCTGCCTAACGTCGTTGCTAGTGACTTGTGACTTGCGACCATTCCATTACACTGAATAGGGAGACATGAAATATATAGTTCAGCACACACTGGTCACATCTGTGTTTCTGTCTAGATTTTCATTTTCCTCTCTCACTTTTGCGGTTATGGTACGGTCAAGAGTTCAGTGATACCGTTCCATTCCACAAACAAATCTATGTTGCTGTTGGTATTAAAACTGTTAACTTCTCTGTGCTTTTAAATAATAAAACATGAAAAATGAAAGTGACCCTGTGTATAGTGTTACTTAGTATACAATTAAACTAAATTAAATTAAACTGGTGGGGACACAACCTCTAGCATGTAGTTAGTACAGCAATTGCAAGCAATGACACTGTTACAGTACAGATTTCTTTCTTTCAGAGGTATGTTTATGAGGTCCCCATTTAGCAAAGTTTAACAATAATAAAGTGTTGGTTGACAACAAGACATAAATGATAACATGCTCCTGTGTACAGGTTTAAAAGAATATACCGAAATGAAAATGAGTTTGTAAAGACATGAATGCATTTTATACGTTTCTTCACCAGATTTATATAGTGCCATTTTAAATTCAAACACAGAATTAATTATCCCCCATATTGTTTATTAGTTTATTAAAATTATATGATATTGCAATTAATACAGTACTTGCCAATTTCAAGTATGACAGAGTTGTAATTGATAGGAAAACATTGTAAACTCTGGCAATTGTGTTCCACAAAGGGAAAACCCATCAGTCATGGTCACTATGTTGCCTGGGTGCGAAAAGGTGAGCAGTGGTTTCAATGTAATGATAGGCAATGCACAGAACGCATCAGACTGCCTAAAAACCTGCATGATTCTTACATGATCTTTCTAGAGAGAGTGGACAAAGCCATACAACATGAAGAATAACTGCCCTCAGTACTATTGTTCAAATGTGTCCCCACCTCTCCAGCCTCAGGTACAGACGTTGCTGTCCCCACCTCTCCAGTCTCAAGGACAGCCGTCCAGAATGTCTTCTGCAAAACAATGGAAATTCAATGGCAAAAACTTTTTTAAAGGAAAGTTAAGGTTTGGTTGCAAAAGGTTAGGAAATTGCAAATTAAGGTAGCCACGCAACCTTAACTGCACCTTTATGTGTATGTTTCCCGTCACACTTGACATCATCAATGACATTACTAAGCCATAAGGACATAACACTGGGAAATCATAGTCCTTGTGATTGGTAGCATGTTCAGTAATTGCATTAGCATGCCCACAATGTTTGCTGTCAAGCTAATTATTTCAACAATGTTCTAAGTAAAACCAATAAACTCAGAATACAGTAGTGCTATAGAATTAATTAGGGACTTTCCATGTATTACTGGAACTAATGTTAAACAAGTTATATTTCTCCAAACGCTATCAGTAATATTCATACAAACAATCTTTTCTGTATCTGGAATCTGCAACATTGGCTTTCTTGTATTAACTGCACTGTTTCGTGTGGCAAAAGGAGTCACTGCATTTTCTGCAGTATGTGTATGTTTGCACTGTGATTAACCATTCTTTTTTCAAACTTTACAGTTGACTGTGAATGCTTGCTAACATACTGTTATGTTGGAAGCCAATTATGACATTAAAATGTTTAGGTACAATTGCAGATTTCTGTAGTTCACCATTGTGAAAATGTAATGGTACTCTATGAAGTACATAAACAAGAGGTCAATTGTAATGGATGTTACACGAAAATACAATATTTTTAGTGGATAAGGAATGGGAAGAAAACGTAAATCAGTTTATGAATATTCAAAAGAAAACAAATGTTTCTAAGTATATAAACAGCAAAAATAATATATATATATATATATATATATATATATATATATATATATATATATATATATATATATATACTGCTGTGCAAAAGTCATAGACATGTTGCATTTTTCTAATCTGATGCATTATGAGCATCAACAATTTACTCAAAGCCTCCACTAGTGTTTTCTACTGTTATAATAACCATGACTTGCATAAAAAAGGAAAAATATTGAGTGAAATAGCTCGCATCCCTTGATTTTCAAGGTGTGGTATCCGAAGCATAATCGACAAGTACAGAGAAACATCTGTAATTGACAAACCAATGACTGGAAGACCCAAAAAGCTGTCTAACAAGGATGAGCAATACTTGAAGATGAAATCCTTAAGGAATAGAAAGAAGAAGCGTTGAATTGATAACAGAACTGACAGAAGGCACAGGTGTCATTGTCCATCCATCAACAGTCCAAAGCACCTTTGACCATTGTTCCATAGTCCAATTTCTGTGTTCTTGTGCATATTTTAGCCTTTTAGTCTTGTTCCCCTTTCTTAACAGAGGTATTCTTACTGCAACACATGCTTTAAGTCCTGATTTCAAGAGTGACCTTCGTACTGTTGATTTGATGGACAATGACATCTGTGCACCAACTTTCTGAGTGAAGACAGCGGTCCACCTGAAAAAAAAATACAAATAAAATAAGTGCACCAGCAACTGTCAAGAGTAGACACATGACAGTAGATGAGGAACAGCGAAATGAAACAGAAGAAAACAAAGATTGAAAAAACATAAAAAAAAAAAACAAACAAAAAAAAACACTACACCATGGGCTGTTAATGTACTTAAAGACTGGTTTAAAGAAGTTCAGCTGGGGACCAGTATTCAGTCTCAAGTTTTATAACGCTGAGCTGGACTAAATTTATATGTTAACAGTAGAAGTTTTAACATCTCTGCTGACAGCAAGTTTAAAACCAACAAGAACATATTCCTGTCAGTCATGAAAACTTTTAGAAAAGCAGGTAAAGACAAGGCCAGTCACCACCCTCCGAATTACCGGCCTGGATTTGAAGTATCTGCTGGAAACTGAGGCACTGTCCCCTGACACCACGGTCGGATTGGTGTGTAAAGTCTGGTTTGATCGTTAACTTAATCTGGCACAACTCGGACGCGAGGGTGTCCGACAACTAACAAAAACATCTTTTGAGATCCGAAAGGATGAAAACGGACTTGAATATGTGTTCCTCGCATATAACGAGTACACAGACTCACCTGCAGATACAGCTTCAACGTCCATGGCAGCTTTTCCACTTACTTCCTCAGTGTCATTTGAAAC
This sequence comes from Acipenser ruthenus, assembly GCF_902713425.1. Lineage (NCBI taxonomy): Eukaryota > Metazoa > Chordata > Actinopteri > Acipenseriformes > Acipenseridae > Acipenser > Acipenser ruthenus. The sequence goes on along the minus strand of NC_081197.1, from coordinate 13,945,467 downwards.
TCCTCCCATCATCAGCGTGTGTTCAGTCCTCTAGTTTCTAGTGAAATGCCACTTTCGATGCAGAAATTCACAATAAACTGACGTGCAATTTATTTTTAATAGGCGAACAATAAATTAAATTTGGGATTATATTCCACTGCGGATGTATACACAATAAAAGTATCTAGTTTTGTCTTAATTTAAAATGTGTTTAAATTATTTTAATTATTTGTCATCCCCCAAATGACAGTTAGCCCCATCGTGGTTTATACCTTACATATGAAATAAATACATGGATGAAAGCTATATTTGCATTCTGAGCTATTCGGGGAAGAAAAGCCATAATACCGCTGTAGTGATGTCAAAATGGCATATTCCTCTAGAAGATTATACTTGACCTTTGAACCATATTTGACGCCTGTGCACCCTGAGGCCACTTTCAAACACAAAATGTCTTGTTTTCAATCACTCGACAACACCCACGATTCATGGTTTTTAGGCACTTTTAACAAATCTGTCTCTGAAGATTTACAATCATCCTCCATCAACGGGAGCACCAACCAAGCAAGAAAAAAAAAAGCGTGCCCCATTGAAACACCTTTTCCTTAAAAACGTTATTTTTTGCAGTTCATTATCTACCCAGTTTAATTCACTGTTTGTGAATTATCAAAAAGAAAATTATATTTAAGATTCTTTGATATGGACTTTTTCACAGATAGTAATATAAAAAATAATAGAATAAAAGAATAATCTATTATTATTCTCTCTCTCTCGCTCTTTCTCTAAATAATTAGGGCTATCCAGCGATTAATCTTGAGATTAAAAAATTAATGTTGGTTTTAATTGCATATTTAATTGATACAATTACTGCATCCATCTCATTTAAGTTTGCTTTATTACTGATGTTGTTATTATTCTTATTATCCAAAAATCAACCCAGCATAAAATCCCTGTTTTCCTATTTCTGGATTCTGGATCCTCTTTTATAGTTTTATATTTACAATCCAGCATTTGTTGTTAAATTGTTTGAATCAACTTCTAAATCCCAATTGAGTCAGTTTATTACTCACCTTACTGCATTTACAATTATCAGCTTCCTTTACTCATAAACTGATGTTTTTCATTGCTGTTTAAATAATAATAATAATAATTTTAAATTATTTTTTTATGAATAACTTGAAATTGCCTAAATAAAACAAAACATTCACTGTGTAACGGTTATATCCTCCATAATTGTAAATAATATTGTTTAAAAATAAATGTGGTTATTGCAATAAAACAAAGCTACAATGTTAATGGGTCTGCAGTTGGTAGCTGTCGACTTGGCAACAGCACTGGTTATATTATTGTACTTGGCTTGATTCATGGGTTTGCAGTGATCCTGAATTTCTAAGTATGTCAAAACTGATGGGTTTCGGGGCTCCCGAATGGCGCATCCAGTAAAAGCACTCGCTAGAGTGCAGGATGCGCTCTATAGCCTGGACATCGGCGGTTCGAGTCCAGGCTATTCCACAGACTGTGGACGGGAGCTCCAGGGGGCGGCGCTCAATTGGCCGAGCGTCGTCCGGGGGGAGGAGGGTTAGGTCGGCCAGGGTGTCCTCGGCTCACCACGCACCAGCGACCCCTGTAGTCTGGCCGGGCGCCTGAGGGCTTGCCTGTAAGCTGCCCAGAGCTGCATTGTCCTCCGACGCTGTAGCTCTGAGGCGGCTGCCCGGTGAGTCTGCAGAGTGTAAAGAAGCGGGCGGCTGACAGCACATGCTTCGGAGGACAGCGTGTGTTCATCTTCGCCCCTCCCGAGTTAGCGCAGAGGTGGTAGCGGTGAGCTGAGCCTAAAAAATAATTGGGCATTTCAAATTGGGTAGAAAATAATAAAAACTAATTGGCAACGACTAAATTTAAAAAAAAAAGAAAAAAAAACCTGATGTATTTCATCTGTTCTATTGTTGTGTTTCCGTAGCAGAAGAACTACATGTTTAGCACACGGGTGGTACAGCTAGATGCACTTCTGTGATACTGGAACACACTTTGACAGTAGATTCAAGTAACCCTTTTTCTATCTATGAACCGTCAGAAAGTTTGAGTGCTTTGCTACATAATGCGGTTCAGTGACTAATTTTATATTCAAACGAAGACAACACTCATTCAATCCTGGCATGCACTCAAGTGTATTAAAATGGTGCCGCAGGTAGGGGTCCCTGAGTGGCTCACCTGGTAGAAGCGCAGCCACATGGTGTGCAGGGTGAGTCATACAGCGCAGGTTCGCGTCGTAGCTGTGCGAAGTAGGCCAGTCTTTACTGGGGACTCCAAAGGGAGCGTCGCTTTGGTGCCGTGGGTTAGGGAGGTAAAACTGGCAGGGGCTGTTTCTCCTCATCGCTCTACAGCGAACCCTGAGCTCAGAGCGGACACCTGCAGGGCTGGCCTTTGTCCTCCAGAGGTCGGTAGCTCGCTGACATCCTCTCTCGAGTTCTTGGGTGAAAAAGGAAGCTTGGCTTGATCGAGGGATCGGAGGACGCCCACTGAATCTTCGAATCTCCCAATTGCTGTGGGAGAAAGTTGTGGGAAAAATTATAACTGGACACATTAAATAAAATAAAAAATAAAAAAATGGTGCCGCAGGAAATGAATGGAAATTAAAGTGGTGTGCTAAGAGGGACAAGACAGAGGAGTGCGATTAACGTGCGTTAAAAAAATGAATTTCCCAAAAAATTAACGTGTTAATCGCAGAAGTTAACTGCGATTAATTGACAGCCCTAATATACCGTATTCCTTCAGATTTATGATGCCATTGAATTGAAGATTCCCACCCTCAATTTATGGAAAATAATAAAACATCAAATAAAGCTGCATTTACAAAGATACAACCTCAGTATGTATACAAGTTCAACAAATCTATCAGTAGATCTAATCCACCCAGGCATTTTTGTAACTTTCTTGAACTTTGTTCTGTAAGTTGCAGCAAGCTGATAAGCCACATATTTCTCTTTTTCATGTTATCAGTTGACAATTCATGCCTTTTTTAGATAATGACACAAACTGTTTCTTCCAGTTAATGATGCAAAACGTATTTGTCCTGTAGTAAACTATATGCATCTGTTTAAATGTAAAGAACAACTCAGTGTACAGTATTAAAACACTGCTTTTTAATTCACAGTTAGTTTTCTTAACTCGCATTCGTAATGGTCTGTCATAGGCAAACGTGAAACCCGCTTTATATCACGAATGCCTGCACGGCAGTCATGATATTAAGCGGGTTCATCTGTATTTTTCAATATGCTGCTTCAATGGACCAGCATTATAAAAGCAAGGTTGGACATGCTTTAAAGACCTTAAATTCTTGCTTTTTAAAAAGAATGTGTAATTTCCTCCTTTTAAAAAAAAATAAAGATAGGAGTGCATTACAGTCTGGAGTAAACACTGTCCCAATCAGACACATAGTAGAGCTTGGAATACACCTAAGCAATAAGAGTTGTTTGTTAGTTCCATTCAAAGCCATCACTTTTTTGCTGCTTAAACAGAGCAAATTGTGACACGTTTACGATTTTTCCACATTCAAGTTCTTAATGTGAAATGTGGGGCTGTCACTTTCTATTGACCAGGGATGAAAGTTTGCCTGTAATCTCATGTACAGTTATCTGCCAATTGGCCAGAATCAATGTGCTGTCCCAGCAGATGAAGGTTGACATGGATGCTAATAATTAGCTTCGTTTAATTTGCCATTACAAAATCTACAGAACCAGTAATCCACTGCTTTACAGGCTGATCTCTAAATACTACAAAGTCTCCCCGGACTCAGTAATGTTGGCAGATTCAGCAATTAAAGGTTTGATAACAATGTTTTTCATAACACAGATTCAGTATCTGTGGATTGTACCATATTGAATGTCTGCAGTATGTGTGAATGGGTCCAACCAGTGTAGTTGATAAGTGTTTTTTTGTTTTGTTTTGTTTTTTTAAAGTACCTCTTGTGTGCATGCCACTGACACAATCCGACTTTGTTATCTCTATATGAAGTCCATCTATACCCTCACATGAGCAGTGATGAATGTCAGATGGACATCATCAACATAAAAATAAGTTTTTTATAATTATATATAAACCATTAAACTACAGGGGAAATGCTGTGAATAACACTGTTATATCCACTATGTTAATACACTGTTATTTAGGGTTAAAGGAGGAAGCAAGCCAGATGTAAAGGAATCTTTCTATATTTGTTGTACATTGCATCACATATAGAAGCTCTTGTACATGTACATCAGGTTTTGCAATAGTATCTTTATTACTGGCATTAGTTTACAGGACAATTTAATTTAAATATAACTTTACATGTACTTACAATTTGTGATATAATCTAGCATTTCATACAGCAAACGACAGTTGATTTTATGTAAGACAGTACTACGGGCAAATTTAAATAGAAGACCAGTTTGTCTGTAAAGTTCAATGAAAACCAGTTAAGATGTGACACTTTGGGCATATATATATATTTTTTTTTTACAATACCATTCATTTTAATCAGTACCATCAATGAAAATGAATATTGAATATTAAGTTCAAAGTCTTTAAAAAATCACCATGAACAGTAAGAGATAAGTAAACGGTTATGCTCCATGCACAGGCTACATATCCCTGTTGCTGGATTACGTTGTCTGGTTATAATTGCAGTACCAGCTAATTTAGTGTCAGATATACAAATAGCAGTTGAAGACATGGCGTCATTCAACATTCTTGCATTTAATTAGACTAGAGGAAGAGACAGAACTCAGGGCAAACCAGAGTCAGAATGGCATAAAAAAAGAACTCCACTCTGCCTTTAGCCTCCAGATATATTTAGCACTATCCTTCAGAGGGAGCCATCTTTCTATGTTCTTCATCAAAAATGTAGCTTAAAAAAGAAAAAAAGCTGTCTATCAGAAAGGGTAATTTAGAATGTGTTCATGCAGCTTTGCACACATTTATTACAATGTGTGTGATGTGAACTGTAACCTGAAGCTGCTTTTATAAGACCTGGGGGAGTATGAGAAAAATACAGGAGGGGAATGTCTTACACAACAGGGAACTAATTCAAAATAAGGCAAATGCTTCACTATTGATTTAATAATAAACTAACATTTAATTCTTGGAAGGATTATTGTTTAGTATTGTTTTGTGTAATTTTGATATAAAAGAATGGAATGAAACTTACATTTTTAGTGATGGCCATACATTTTGCACCTTAGAGTTTCAGATCTTCTTAATCAGTTTTATTATCACAATATGGTTGAACTGTTGTCATTTTTGCTCACTGAGACACGTAGAATAAATAGTTATGGCCGCTACACACCAGCCGCAATGCAATTTTTCATCGGGCAACAAGATACTTTAGCAGTTCGAAATGGACTTCCATATATTATCTTTAATTTCTGTATCTTTATAATTGCGATGATCTTTGTCATAAAGCTGGGTATTTTTCCATGGCAACTATTATTTTTCTCTCTGTTATTTTGGGTACTGCTTCAGCCTGGTGGACCACATGCATTGAAGCTGTTCTCTGATTGCTTAATTCCCAAGTTGTCACATGAAAAAATAGGATTAAATCCTCCAGTGTTGCCCTGGTGTCGCCCCGTGTCGCCTGGGGTATGAAAGCCATTTCTCTATTAATTTAATCGCATCGCTGCTATTCCTGTGGTGTTCCACTTGAATTCATTCTGAATGTGTGGCCATTTAAAAAAAATATCTACAAAACACCTTACAAATTAACAACAAAACTTTTTTTATTCATATGTTACTCGCATGCAATCCTGTGAAACTATTGAAATTCATATGAATTTGCAGACATTATTTGAAACAGTAGGGGTGTAATTTATTTTAACACAATTCAGTACATTTGCAATTATACAAATGATTGCTGCAATGAGTCTGACCTGCACAGTACTGGCATGGAGGAAATGCCATACATGAATGGGACTTTATTTTATTTCTATTTTTATAAATTAAATTCACTATTCTTTTTTTGGTGGCTGTTATTCATGCAGTAAACAAAGCTTGGTTACTCACTAAAGGCTGTCTACTTACTGCCTTTGTCTAAAATTACCTCATTTGTAAATGACAATGGGAATGAAAATACAGCTATAGTCCTTACTTAATGTGTAAAAATAAAAAAAAAGAAAGAGAAAGGCTTTGGTGGTTACATATTCAGAAGTTGAAGTGCTTATGAGGTTGGTCAGGTGGTCGTAAGTATTATTTTCTCTGCTCTATTCTGTTCTGATCTGTCAGCTGTATTTGTTCTGATGGCATGGCTTTTTTTAGTATGCCTTGTTCTGTTGTGTTCCATAAATGTTTTTGTTTCTGGTAGAGAGCAACAACCTCAGGAGTTATATTTGTACAGTATGTAATTCATTCATAGATCTACATGAAGCTGTTATTAGTTATTTTAAATAAAATGTGTTAGTTACTCATTTCCTGAGGTCTTACAGAATTGCACAAGGTTACAACACCCCAACATATGCACAACTTAAAACCCATGTAATTGAGGCTAACAGCTGAAAGCTTCAAGTTCCGTCTGGTAATTCCATGTCCAGATATATTTCAGTTTGCTGGGATGTGGTTTTCCCACAGATGTCCACCCTGTACAGGCTGAATGCACGTGGGCAATCACTTGAGGGCAAGCATCAGTATCTGTTGTTCTGGTAAAAAGGCATTTTTATCTCTCTCTACACACCAGTGCTTTTTTATTCTGCTAAAATCCATGATAATAATGGACTCCTCTGCTGTGCTGTAGTAATTCCCTGCGGGGGTGTGAACCTACATGCTATGAGCCTGTTGGAAAAATCTGAGAGACAATGTGTGAGGCGAAAATGTGTGTTCCTTTGACTCATTAATTAGGGACAGATTCCTATCCCCCTGACGCATGACCCTGGAAACCCTCTACTTATCTGCTTTGGTTCCTTCCCACTCTGCCTTACATTTGAGACTAATACATCTTCATATGGCTTTAAATAATGTTATCAAATATATTATGTCCTTGTTTATATCTGGGTATCATTTATTGATTTAACAATGAAAATACATATTTTGTAATTAAAATAGATTCTGTATTACAGAGCTAAAGTTTTAGGCAGAGGGTGTAAATACAATTCAATAAGGAGGCTGTGTGGTCCAGTGGTTAAATAAAAGTCCTTGTAACCAGGAGGTCCCTGGTTCAAAGAAGAACTTGAATTTGGGGCATCTGAGATGTGTCAGAAGATGGAGGCACAATCAAAAAGCTAAGTCAAGAAATATAAACCCAAAACACAATCCTGAAGTTGGGGGGTGGGTCGACTAATACACGAGCAAACATATGAACCGATCTATAATTTATAGTAAAAGCCTGTATTTACTGATTGGGATGACTGGCGGCAGCATGAACGCTATGGGGGGGCATTCAGTCACATCATAGCATCATACACTTGGCAGACTTAAAGGTAACTCATTAATTGGTCTGCTGCATCATTTCCTTTACACAATATATCATATATGAAAAATAAAAGCACAGAATATCTTTTTGTAATGTAATCCACAAGGAACAACTTGCCAGTTGCATTTAGTTGTCAAGTATCCCCAGTACACTCGCACATTGATTTAGAATTCTAACACTTGGGATCCCATGGGAAACACTGATGTCTGGCAGGTGAAATGCATGGTGTGGCTTCCTTGTGTTTTCATTTAATTATCACTCTCATTAAAAGTCCTACATTTTCAAAAATCCAGCAGCATGTAGAATTAAACAGTGGGTGAACAGCAAAAAGGAAGGGAATTCATATTATACATCTGCAACTGTTGGAATATGTTGTAAATACAATTGCAATTTGTTGTGACTGCTTTTAAATGTAAACTAGGACTGATGTTTACTTTTATTAATAGTCCCAAATATTGTTGCACCCTTTAGATTAAGGTTCGATTTCTGAAGTTTTAAGGCAACCTTGAAATACATGTCACGCACTTATGAAATCTCAGATACTGTTCAACCCCCTCAAGCAGTCTCTTGTGAATGAGTGTGCTGATCCATCAACAGTTCAACGCCTACTAACATAACAAGGATTACACAGAGAATAATAGATGACAGGCAGTGTATTATAGCTATGTATAATTCCATATAAGTGATCTGATGGAGAAGTTTCAATTTTGTTATTTATTCTTATTTTACAGAATCTAGTCCTTCTGTAAAGTCATTCTTTATAATATAGGGTCTATATTGTTTACCTTTGTGTCAGACTGATGGTAGAAATTAAATACTAGTATTAAAGTAAATTAGTTCAGAGCAAAATATAAGGTCATTTTTTTGTGTATTCAGTGATAATGCGTCTGTGTTTAAATATTTATAATAATGGTTTGTTTATTACAGACTGCTGAAGTAGGTATTACCAACTCAGTAGGTAGTTCCTGTGTATATTCAGTTGGCATCTGTGCTTCAACAGATTGTTGTATCTATTTCTGAACACTGCATTTTACCACTGCAGTATTTTCAGTACTATAACCTCAGCAGCATAAGATGGAATATGTTGTAAAACCTAAATATTATACCTCAACTGTTCAAAGTGTTTTCCAGTATACATTTTGACATGCTGAATGTATCATTAATTAATTGTTTGAGTTATTCAGTTGTTCTGGCACTATTCATAATAAAATCATGCCTTAGAAATAAATTGATTATTTAAAAGCATTACAAAAATATCTTCTCATCTCCTTCTACTGAACATCCATAGTCACTTTTTCTTTCTTTTTTTTTTTTTTTTACTTAAGCAATTTCATAATATTGATACTCAACAAATGCATATTACAGAAAAGGCTATCTGTTAATTAAATGGTGCTTAGTGATGGTTATATTAGCACTAATCACGATCTCTCACAATCTTATCCAGTAGTACAATATGTGTTTATTCTGTACTTGTAGTTAGAGAGACTGCCATGCTTATCAAACAATACACTGCAGATGGTTAATGCTGTATTATGAGCTGCCATGCAGCTTTTGAATAATTACAACTGTAAGTACAGTTACATATGTAATCTGATGATAATAATACAAGGTTTGTGTGCAGCTACAGTTTGATTGTCAGTTTTATTTTATTACATAACAATACATGCACTGGTATACCAAATAATTAATCTTCAGTTTGAAATCAGTTCTTGCTTGCGTTTTGCTATTTTACAGGGCTTATACATTTTATGATTAATTGTTTACAGTTATGGATTAATTACTTATCTAAGACACTCAAGAAGAAACCAATATGGTAATTAACTGCATGAAAAGGTCAGACAAGGGGACATTAAGACAGCCTCAGGGGGAAAAAGTGCTTAGATGGATTTCATATTATTCTGGAAAAACAAAAACATCCCTTTCAGTTGAATCGGCCATCGCCGAACCAGTATGGGTTGGCCCTGACCTGCTGAAGTCAAACCAGAAAAACAGGTGCAGTAGGTGTTGCTTACTAAAGGCTGCCCTACAATGGAATGGTGGGTGTTTCCAAGTTATGAAAATACAGTGGAGCTCAGTTTAGATAGACAAAGGGAAATTCAATAATTCTTGGTACAGCAACATTTATTTTTTCTCCTAGTATTTATATCTGTCTGCATATGTTTTTACTAGGGGTTTTAATCTTGACATTTTCTGTTGATCGATTAATCACACCTGTTTGCTAGTGATGTGAAATTGTATTGAAAGACCTTAGCAAGTAATTCAAAGTATTACCGTAACATAATGCTATTGTAGCCAGCTGATCGGTGAAAGAAAACCACTTTCAGACAGATGTTTGTGAAACCAATCCAGGTCACGCTTATTCTTGTTTCTCCCGCATATACAGTAACTTGATTATGCCTTTTCCAGTTATACAAACAGGAATATGAACCGAAATTCTTGCAAGTTTAAAGCTGCCAAAGTAAAGCATGGACTACACGCTTGTACTACAACCCAAGACGTCCGCATAACGCCTGTACAACCGAGCCCTCACAGTGCGGTTAAGGAGAGCCTGGGTTGGTTTTACCCTGCAGAGCCGAGCCGTGCTACTGATGTCACACGCAATGAAAGACTGTTGTTATTAACTCAGTTTGCCAAAAGATGCGCAAACAAATGGTGTTCAAAAATTAATAGACCAACAGTACAGCTGTACCTTGTATCGCTATATTTTGTAAATATATTTAGGAATTTCTTTATAATCCCCCAATTTTACTGATTATATCGACTTAATAAAGTTCAATTAGTCCTGTCGAAGGGGAAAAAAGAAGGATTTAAAAATATGATTGATTGTTGTTTTTTCTGGAATTGTTTTTTATTTGGGTGCTTAAAAAAATAAACTGTGCGAGCGCAACGAGAATTGTAGTTGTATCTATGGTACAGCTGCATTTTGTTTTACTATATTTTTATAAATAAGTTTAGAATTTTTTTTTGACTCCAGATCTTCCTGAACACTTCTATCTGCCCACAGAGAAACTAGAGCCTGCACTTCCTCAGTGTTCCAAGGCTGTACTTTGGTCTCATCACACTCGCTGCCCGCAATATTTGTTGTTTGTCTTTCTGGAGTGTACTGACTGATGCAACTTAATAACGAAAATCCTTAACTCCGAGCCAGATTCAGATGTCTTGTGAGACCGGAGTTTCATGGTTTGGTTCTCACTAAGCTCAACAAATAGCCAGGGGAGAATCACCTGTACAGTGGAGGGTACTGTACCGAGCCCTCACGGGTCAGATGTGCAAGTGGTGAAGGGGTATAAGAGGATCATTATTCTGACATATTGTGAAATATTGTTCCTTCCAGCAAGTAAACTGACATTTTTCAAGATTTCTTTTTCTCACACTGTTTTTTGATACCGATCAAAATCGATCAATAATTGAATAAATTATTCGATCATTAATTTAATAAACCCCCTAGTTTTTACAAATACATACTGTGGTGGTACTCTAGGTTATGGTGAAATAGCCTACTACTTGAGATACTGACTGATGGGCCCAATGCTCCAGATAAGGTTTTGGGTCATTCAGTAAAAAGACTCTATGGGGGTAAAATGGTTCTATATGGTTCTAATTTTGTATTTGCAAATATTCTTTCTGAAAAAAAACATTTTATAATTCTGTCACATTTCAGCATAGGATGCTAAAGTGTTTGCAAATTAGAATTTACAAGACATTGAATCTTCAGCTGTTGCCAACAAAACCTCTGAAATACTGGTAGTAACACATTTTCAGGTGTGATATTGTTTTTTCTTTTAAATAGAATTACAATATGTTGTCACCAGAGGTAATTTCTGTATACACCCTTGACTGTTGTAAGTATAAGCCTATTTCATCAATAATGGCTTTATGCCCCTAGCAGGATAAAGCATCAGTGAATTTTTAATTAAAATAGAGAGTATGCACTGAGTATAGAATATGCACTGCCTCGTGGGTTTTTTAATCTGTGCTCCCAAATCAATTTGTTACATAACAATCTATTTGTGCTGTTCCATTGAACAAATGCCATATAAGCAGACAAACCTTTAGCAAACTTAAGTCGCACTCTTGTGAAAAAAATATTTGCTCAATTTTTTTAAAACAGATTAGCGGATACTATGCACAAACTGTAGCTGACTTAAAAGCAGTCAGATCTTGGCATCTTCCAAAATTTAAGGGATCGCATTGTTCTTATATTTATATTATGAAAAAAGGGCTTTTCACAAAAAATCCTTTCAATAGGTGCACAGTAAATACATATTCCAGTCCTGTTAGTTTACTGATGCTAAGGTTTAGTTTCCTCTTTTGGAATCACAGGTAAATTTAGTTTATATAAGCGATGATAGGTATTAGTGGTGGGCAACAATATGAAAATTTGACATCGATATCTTGAATGGGTTTCAATGTCCATAATATTGATATCTACATATGAAAAGCAATAACTTACTTTAACTTACTGATCCTTGTCTTGTTATTAACACAGCTCAGGCCAGCGTTCAAGTTAAAAAAACAACTTTATTAAAAAAGCGACACAGACCACGGACAGTTGCCTAGCGCTGCTATTGGCTGGACTGTTAGTAACACCCGACGGATTGACGGCCATAGTGCCAAACTTAGAGTAAAGCCATATTCACACTGGACATGAGCGAATTATTTAGAAGTCACTGCAGTCAAATGGGAGTATCCACACCAGCAGCGAGCGATGTCGCTTTGAGAATTTTGCGTCGCTAAAATAGAACCTATTTCTGTTTTTTATTTATCGCGCGATTGGAATGAAACTGACCAATCAGAAGCAAGATTAACACCCTTAACACACGTCAAACACATGCCTTAAAACACGTCATGCCTCAAAACAAGTTAATAATGGATGACGAAAAGTTAATTTATGAGGTGCAGCAGTATCCATTAGTATATGATTGCAAATTGAAAGACTACAAAGACACCCAGAAGAAAGACCATGCCTGGGTGGCTTGCAGGGGGTGCATTTAGCAGCACTGAGACATTTTCTTTCCTATTATGCAAGTGGAATAAAAATAGGTTTATTAATAAGCAAAAATAAGCCGGAGCATACATGCAGTCTGCATATCTGAAAAAATGTGCACTTTGCTGGCTTTTAAAAATGACACAAAAAAGATTTTTTGTGTCACACTATAATTTAAAACACCCTGGAATTAAAATGTAGTGTCAAATTGAGTATGATTTGTCCACGGTAGCTGTTACTGGCCATGCAGCAGTGGCAGAGTGTGTTAGGGGGCAAATGAAATGCCGATCTTTTGGCTGGATCATAACAAACCATGGCCAGTGCTTTTAACAGGATGAAAATTCAATTTTATTCTTTTTTTTTCACTAGGATTTTATCCATGTCTGATGTTCAGCCACAGTGTCCTAATTGTGTTTTGTTTGCTCATGTATAGGTTCTGTGTATTATTATTATTATTATTATTATTATTATTATTATTATTATTATTATTATTATTATTATATTGGCTTTTGGGATATTTTTGTGGTATTTATATTTGAGCTCCTTCAATGGCAAGGCTATTTTTAAATAGATTGTGCAATATTCCTTTCAATAGTATTGTCTGACAGTTATTATTCCAAAAGCCTCTCAGTTCAAGCTGTTTAGTAGCCACAAGTCAACTTAGCACTTTCCACAGCTCAGAGCAAGAGCTGTTGCTAAACCATCATTATTTATTTATTTATTTATTTATTTATTTATTTATTTATTTAACTTCTGAAAGAACACACTGACATTTATGTGTTTTGTGTTTACAGATCAACTTGCGGCTCATCTTGGTGAGTGGAAAAACAAAAGAATTTTTGTTTTCACCTAATGATTCAGCTGCAGACATTGCCAAACATGTGTATGACAACTGGCCAATGGGTAAGATTACCGTATACACTTTTGTACATTAATTGATACATTTTTTGTTATGGGAAACAGTAGTTATGTATGTGTGTGTGTGTATATACAATGATGAGCCCCAAACGGGGCGAAACATGTATGCATTTTCTTTACTCTGACTTTTAAAAAGCTGTGAATGTAGAAGCCTTTTGGCAACTTTCATGCGATTTGATTAGCTCTTGCTATGCTGAAATTTACATATGTTGATTTATATTAGAACCGAAGTCATTGTATTTTATCTTGCTCTTAATTGTATTAATACTTGTACTGTGATTCTTGAAATGTATTTTTGTTTCCGACTGTAAGTCGCCCTGGATAAGGGCGTCTGCTGAGATATATACAGTACTGTGCAAAAGTTTTAGGCAGGTGTGAAAAAATGCTGTAAAGTAAGAATGCTTTCAAAAATAGACATGTTAATAGTTTATATTTATCAATTAACAAAATGCAAAGTGAGTGAACAGAAGAAAAATCTACATCAAATCAATATTTGGTGTGACCACTTCTTTTTCTTCTAGGTACACTTGCACACAGTTTTTGAAGGAACTCGGCAGGTAGGTTGGCCCAAACATCTTGGAGAACTAACCACAGTTCTTCTGTGGATTTAGGCAGCCTCAGTTGCTTCTCTCTCTTCATGTAATCCCAGACAGACTCGATGATGTTGAGATCAGGGCTCTGTGGGGGCCATACCATCACTTCCAGGACTCCTTGTTCTTCTTTACGCTGATGATAGTTCTTAATGACTTTCGCTGTATGTTTGGGGTCGTTGTCATGCTGCAGAATAAATTTGGGGCCAATCAGATGCCTCCCTGATGGTATTGCATGATGGATAAGTATCTGCCTGTACTTCTCAGCATTGAGGAGACCATTAATTCTGACCAAATCCCCAACTCCATTTGCAGAAATGCAGCCCCAAACTTGCAAGGAACCTCCACCATGCTTCACTGTTGCCTGCAGACACTAATTCGTGTACCGCTCTCCAGCCCTTCGGCGAACAAACTGCCTTCTGCTACAGCCAAATATTTCAAATTTTGACTCATCAGTCCAGAGCACCTGCTGCCATTTTTCTGCACCCCAGTTCCTGTGTTTTCATGCATAGTTGAGTCGCTTGGCCTTGTTTCCACGTCGGAGGTATGGCTTTTTGGCTGCAAGTCTTCCATGAAGGCCACTTCTAACCTGACTTCTCCGGACAGTAGATGGGTGTATCAGGGTCCCACTGTTTTCTGCCAATTCTGAGCTGATGGCACTGCTGGACATCTTCCGATTGCGAAGGGAAGTAAGCATGATGTGTCTTTCATCTGCTGCAGTAAGTTTCTTTGGCCGACCACTGCGTCTACGGTCCTCAACGTTGCCCATTTCTTTGTGCTTCTTCAAAAGAGCTTGGACAGCACATCTGGAAACCCCTGTCTGCCTTGAAATTTCTGCCTGGGAGAGACCTTGCTGATGCAGTATAACTACCTTGTGTCTTGTTGCTGTGCTCAGTCTTGCCATGGTGTATGACTTTTGACAGTAAACTGTCTTCAGCAACCTCACCTTGTTAGCTGAGTTTGGCTGTTCCTCACCCAGTTGTATTCCTCCTACACAGCTGTTTCTGTTTCAGTTAATGATTGTGTTTCAACCTACATATTGAATTGATGATCATTAGCACCTGTTTGGTATAATCGTTTAATCATACACCTGACTATATGCCTACAAAATCCCTGACTTTGTGCAAGTGTACCTAGAAGAATTGATGCTGTTTTGAAGGCAAAGGGTGGTCACACCAAATATGGATTTGATTTAGATGTTTCTTCTGTTCACTCACTTTGCATTTAGTTAATTGATAAATATAATCTATTAACATGTTTATTTTTGAAAGCATTCTTACTTTACAACATTTTTTCACACCTGCCTAAAACTTTTGCACAATACTGTATATATATATATATATATATATATATATATATATATATATATATATATATATATATATATATATATTTGAAAAACTGCTGTGTACCAAAAGGTGCAAAATCAGGTATATATAAAATATAAAATCTGTGACAATTATTACATAAAGTATCATTACTTATTTTAAGAAGCTATTTACTCCTATGACATATTAACTAACTGCTTAAAGTCATTGTATGCTTGAGGGGAGGTGAATAAAATGTATGTTTGGTCTGAGGGTGAATTAAGCTAAAGTCAGTTACAGTAAATGATACCATTATATTTATTAAAACTGTGTAGAAATGGTAATAATGACAATGTGCAAAGTAAAATAAATACATTTAAATAAATGTCTCTCCAGACTGGGAAGAAGAGCAGGTCAGCAGCCCAAATATTTTACGACTTATCTACCAGGGACGGTTTCTGCATGGCAATGTGACACTAGGAGGTATGTATTCCTTGTTTACCAAACAGATTTTGTTTATAGTAGAATCCAACAAAACAACTTAAGTTACAGTAGATTGATTCCACAAGCCTTTCCAAGAGAATACAATATAAATGTAAAATATTTGCAGCATTGTGCACTGGAGTGAGAATGCTAGCTAAATGATCCTGTCTTGTGGTTTATAAGAATATAGCTCTTTTGGTCCTCATAGTTTTTTTTTTTTTTGCATGATTACCCAACTTCATATTTTGAGGGTATTAAGAGTGCATTTCTTCACTAGGTGAAATGAGCAGAGAGCTTTCCATGAAGTAAACACATGGCGATGTTCAGCACCAGCTGTCCCAAGTCTTGATTTAGCCAGGGATTTATTCTACAGACTAGTGCCTCAAAAATAGACTTAAGCTATGTTTACACTTGCATTCAGGAATAATGCTGGAAAACATAAGCATTCACATTAGCCTTTTAATGATTGATTGACAGATTGGGTGATTGATTGATTGTTGTTTTGAATGCTTTCAGTGTACAAGAAATGTACAGAAATTCACACTGTTACTGTATAACTAGGTTAGCTTATTTATCACCATTAGAACAATGCTTAAGTCTGAACACAAATCTTTTTTTAAAGCTTTGTTTTATAGGGCCTCCTTCATTAGCTTCTAGAAAGAGAAGTTATAAGTGAAGCACTAAAGCTGGTCAGTCCTGTACACTACCTTTTAAAGCCGGTTTACGTTTGTCTTTCTTATTGCAGCATTAAAGCTTCCCCTTGGCAAAACCACAGTGATGCATTTAGTAGCCAGAGAGACATTACCAGAGCCAAATTCCCAAGGTAAATGTATTATTATTATTATTATTATTATTATTATTATTATTATTATTATTATCATTATTATTATTATTATTATTATTATTATTATTAATAGTAGTAGTTGTATTACCATACATTTTATTAACCACTCAATTACAAGATATACAGTACAGGTTGATTTATAAACATACCTCCAATCGGCCTGACACATGGTAATTTGCAACTAAACGTGGACATTGCCATTTGATTTGGCTTTGGCCTGTCTAGACTTTTTATGAACTTTGGCCATGGCTTTCTACATGAACACTTTCGTCAACACTGTGGTGTCCTGTCCACCATGACTTGTAAACCTAAAACATTTTTTGCCTATGATGTTCTGTTGAATTACCCAGTATAGCAGTACTAAAATTAGACAAATGGTTCAACTGCTAAGAAATAAATAAACTGGAAGTCTTCCTTAATTTAGTCTTAGGTAAGAATAAGTAAGTCTTAAGATGAAGGTACTTTTTTAAATTATTGTCATATAAGGATTGTTTTTATAGTAGTTTTCCTTTAATAAAGAAAAACTGTTTGCAATATATTTGAATAAAAATGGAATGAGACTATTATTATTTATTTCTTAGCAGACGACCTTATCCAGGGCGACTTACAATTGTTACAAGATATCACATTATTACAATTACATTATTTTTACATACAATTACTCATTTATACAGTTGGGTTTTTACTGGAGCAATCTAGGTAAAGTACCTTGCGCAAGGGTACAGCAGCAGTGACCCCCACCTGGGGTTGAACCCACGACCCTCCGATCAAGAGTCCAGAGCTCTAACCACTACCCCACACTGCTGCCCGCCTTTTATATTTAAGCTTGCAAACATTTGTAAAATTCCCTTTGGCCAGTTGGATTAGGAGAAGTTACAGCCTCTACTTTTCTATTACAGGTCAAAGGAACCGTGAAAAAACAGGAGAAAGCAACTGCTGTGTGATTCTGTAAACGCATCCTGTTGTTTTACCTACCCATGATGTCATATAGTTCTTGTTTATCTCATGCTGCTGGAATATTCACACACAACCTTGCTTCATAGAGCTGAAAAAAAGATTAAGCCCAAACTGGATCATTACTCAGTGCCCATATTGTGTTTTCTGTTTCTTATCTAGATTGTTCTCTTAAGCTCTGTTTACGTGAATAGAATCCGTAAGATTATGTATGTTTGTAATACAGATTTAGTTTTTTTGTAATGGTAGTATTTTGCACATGACAAGCTAGTTTTGCATTTGCAGGCTGTACTCATTTTGGTTATAGAAGTAGTTTGTACCCGATCACACATTTCTTAAAGAAAACATTTTATCTAGCATTATAATATTAATGGTTTAACAGAACTTGATTAGCACTAATCTTGGTACTACCTTACCTAAGGTAACATTAGGTAGTCCAGGATTAGTGCTGCTGTAAATCTCGCTGTAGATTTATTTGTAAGTACATTCAGTCAATGCCATAAAATATGTGACAGATTATTTCATGATGCTGTTGAAAAAATAACAAATCTAATGAAGAGGTAGAATAATATTTTAAACATGAAACATTAAAAGTTTAAATCATGAAAGTAAATACTGTTTCTTTTAAATAGTAAACCATGCTAAGAGTTGATGTGCCTGTAGTCAGACATCGGTCCACAGAGGACTGATAAATTGGACTTGCTCACCAACAATACTGTATGCACTAAAATCTGCAGATTATGAAATAATTCTGCAGAAATAAAGTGCATTTCCTAGCCTTAATGGAGGAAGGGAAGCTTTTATTAGATCATTGTATTATTCATAAATAAAAGTAAAGGCTTCATGGATGATCCAAGGTTTTTTTTTTTTTGTATATTACCAGTCCATATTTTGTTAATGAAATAACCTGTATTCAACTGCATATTATTGCCCAGTGTTGTCTGTATTTAACAATTTAAAACTACTTATTTGCCATGCAACTTTTTTTTTTATTTTTCCTTACACTTGCATTATGTTGTAGTGCTTGTAATTAGAACAAGACGGTGAATTGAAATAGCGTATAAGATGTCATTATTTTTCCTATTTTTCCTATTTTTTCTCTAAAGAATAATTACCTGAAAAGAATATTTGCACAGCATTGAAGCATGAGCTACTTTCATCTAAACTTGTAAAAAAAAAAAAAAAAAAAGTTTTTTTATATTTCAGTAGGAAGCTGTTCTTCCTAACTGAGGTTACATAAGTGTAGAATACAGTATATTTAATATGAATCTTATATAGTATATGACTAAAGATATCATTGCTGTACATTGGTGTGTAGTATAGAACAATAATCTTTATGAATAGCTTGCTAGCAGTTGAAACAGTCACAGGTTGACAGTGTGTATTGTACACAATACAAGTGACCATAACCCCTCAATCAAGTTAATGTAATATGTGTATTTGTGTTATTTTTGTTTGTTTGTTTGTTTGTTCTCAACTGATAATAATTTAATGTAATAATTTTATTTTATCTGTAGTTATTGCTTTAACAAAATGCTTTAGAATGCAGTAGGTCTTAAAAAAAATACATATATATATATATATATATATATATATATATATATATATATATATATATATTGTTCATACTGATCTGGAATACATTTGTATAGAGCAACGTTTTAAAACTGATTTGTAAATATCACTAAACGTTTTCTTTCTGCAACCTGTATCAATAGTTCCTTCTGTAAACTAAATAAAGAATATTGCAGTGATTGAGTGTGCGTTATTTACTGATTGAGCCAGTGAGTAACAATAAAACCGTAAGGGATAGAGATGGCCTCCTGGGTAGATGTCTTTCTGATCTACAGAGGAGAGTCTCAAAACTGGCATACTGATTAAAAAAAAAGTTACAAAAAAAGCAAAAATAAATAAATAATAAAAAAAAGACTGGTAAACTCCAAAAATGTGCAATACAAAAAAAAAGTAAATAAATAAATTATTCTCAAGCCACACGTGTGCAATCGATGAGATAGTAAATACAATTCCAACCATACTAAAAATTGTAAAAATGTAAATATTTGTGAAGAGTGTTCAGTTCCATATCCACAACAGTACAGGCTCGCGCTTCATAGTGGCTGAGTTTGAGAAGGTTGTGATAGTGAGGGTGTGAAAGAATGTAAGTCACCTACCCTGCAGGCTCACTCACCCGGTATCCTGTTTGCCATTACTTGCCAGCCAAAAAAAAAAAGTGCAAGCAGTCCAAGGACTCTGCTTCCCAGCCTTTACCCCCATTGGTGGGGCAGGAAGAGAAGGTTAAAGTGCATATGTAATTCACAACCACCAGGCAGTGAATCCCCAGTTAAATGTAAAAGACTGGATCTAGGGGAACTATTTGTTTCTTAATGTGTGTATAGCTAATAGTAGTTGTTTTTTTTACCCCTTATACACTGTATATTTAACTCATAATATATGTCGATAGCTGGAAAACCTTTAAGCCAAGTAAGCTTAAAAAAAATAATAATAATCCTGCTTTATTATCAGAAGTAACTTGCCTGGGGCCGTCTCACTGGAAGCTTTATCTCTATGCACCACATGAAGAAAAAAGTACAAAACAGGAAATATAGTGAAGTGTTTCAGGCAGGTCAATCCAGCTCATCCATTTAACTGCATTTACTCTTCTGATCTAATGCATTTATATTGAATTCCCAGTGGTCCTATCTTTTCTGCAACATTTCAGAAGCTAAAGTTTAATATACAAATAAATGTATGCTGTCTTTGTTTATTCACAAAGCTTTAACTCATGAGTTATTCATAGAATGTAGGAAAACAACAGTTTGATATTCATTAAACTGTTTTTGAATGATATAAAAACAAGAAAGGTTTTGGCCAAAACAGCAAACCATGCCAATGTGTGCTTGCAACTGATTATGCACACAGATATATTAATATAAAGTGGTGGGTGTTTTGAGTTTTAGAGGAAAGCTTTGTAAAACAATCTCAAGTTGTGCATGTTTTGATTCTCCACCATTATGAAGGTGTATACAAAGTAAAAAAAAACAAAAAAAAACATGTTCACAAGTTATAAGAATCACAAGCATTAAACAAACATCAAAACATCCATGCGTTCATCCTCGGGTCAGTAATTTTCTACTGTAGCCCTCCTCTCCAGTCCATTCATTCATTCATTCATTCATTCTCTCTCTCTCTCTCTCTCTCTCTCTCTCTCTCTCTCTCTCTCTCTCTCTCTCTCTCTCTCTCTCTCTCTCTCTCTCTCTCTCTCTCTCTCTCTCTCTCTCTCTCTCTCTCTCTCTCTCTCTCAATTTCAAGTGCTTTATTGGCATGACTGATTTTTTATAAGTATTGCCAAAGCAATGATGGGTAAATTCCATCTTTACAATGAACATTTAAAACAAAAACAACACAGTACTGTAAACACATCACAACAACAACAATAATAGGAATAATGATATACATTTATATATGTATTCTATAGCATTTATTTATTTATTTATTTATTTATTTTTCTTTGTGTGAGTAGCCTCAGTGTCACTCCCTGTCCCTCAGGCTCTGGCAGGCGCTTGTGTACTGGGCTGCCACTTCTATACAGCTTGTCTGCTCACCGAGGAGGATGGGGAGTTTTTCCTGGTCTGGCAAGTCTGAGAAGTCTATGCAAAGATTTTGTATTTTTGGGAAGAAGGCTTCCCTTATATTCTTATATTTTGTGCACTGCAGTAAAAAGTGTATCTCTGTCTCGACCTGATTGAGCTGACAGTGATCACACAGCCTGTCCTCTTTGGGCAGCCATGTCTGCCTGTGTCGGCCCTTCTCTATGGCCAGGCTGTGCTCACTGAGCCTGTACTTTGTTAAGGTCTGTCTCTGTTTACTGTTTTTTACTCTCTCTCTCTCTCTCTCTCTCTCTCTCTCTCTCTCTCTCTCTCTCTCTCTCTCTCTCTGATTAATAGTAATAGATTAATTGGACTGAATTGACAGAAGATTATTTTTTTATTTTTTTTTACAATTTAATCATGCAGTTTTATTTTTGTATATAGAATAAAATCAACCAATAGAAGATCTGCATTTTCTCTGTGGCAGTCGAATCATAAGTGAGCGGAGGCGGGACACAAACAGTTGAAGGTCCCACTTATGATTGGGCTGCCACGTAGTGAATGTAGATCTTGTATTCTGCATGATTAAATTGTAAAAAAAAAATTAATCTGCGATCAACTCTATAGCTGATTAATCGGTCCAATTAATCTGTTAATTAGAGCAATGCAAGCAAGGGAATCAATGGAGACACAACTAGGCTTTGAGATACAATGCAGTTTACTTGGCAGCTAATAACAAGTTAGCACCGTCATACAGTCACAGACAGCCCTTCCTCACCCTGGAGCACTACTCCACTTCTCAACAGACAAAAACAACACAGGAAGGGTTTAACAATTACTGCATCACAAATTCACCATTAATAATCCATAACGAAATACAACACCATTGTCACAGATGGCTTTGTGTGGCGTGTGGGTGGTGACGTTAGCAGTAGTCAAAAACAGAGTATGGGCTGAAACTGAAGCGCTGTGACTGCACTCAGAGTTTTATTAAAATAATAAAGAAACAGTTTAAACAAACAAAAACACTTCTATAAAACAACGTTGGCCAAACAAATAAACAATATGATGTGATGGATTAGCTATTACAACACTTCGTATTAGCTGCTCATATATAGTTTACTTTGAGTTGTGATCACAAGTTTTTGAAGATTCTGATCAATGTGAATTAAAGATTGCTAAATGATAAGCTTGGTTTCTTCTCACCCAAACTAAGCTGTATTAATAACAGTCAAAGTTGTTATAATAGTGGAAAACACTAGTGGAGGTTTTGAGTAAATTGTCGATGCTCATAACATCGATATATATTGTAACTCCTGAATGTGTCTAAGACTTTTGCACAGCAGTGTGTGTGTATATATATATATATATATATATATATATATATATATATATATATATATATATCTCAGAAATGAATTGGTTATTTTTTGGTCTGCACAAACTAGAATTCATACAAAATTAGTATTTTCGAATTTGGTCTAATAATGAGTAATGAGTATGGTATTGCTGTTCAGTTTATGTGGGTGAATACATTGCCAGGTATTACAATGACCTGTCTAATTATGACAATGTTTTAATGATAATAACAGAAACAGTAATAATAGTAAGAGGTAAAACATGCTTTAAGAAGGTTGTTACTACAGTATGTATTTGTATGTATTTTTTCAGATCTAGTTTCTGATGTTGAGAGTACAAATGGTAAATGGAAGAATGTAATGGTAAATGATGGAAGAATGTAATACCCCAGAAATCATATTCTAATATACAATTTGACATGATTGAGTGATGCTGCAGCTTTAAATGCTGATCACATAAACTAGTGGACACTGGGTTCCACCTTGTGGTCAAATGTGATAAAACCCACATTCAAATAAATCCACTGCACCTATTCTACTGCAGTTCATCAATATTTGTAACTTTCTTGAAACATCTTTGACAGTTTGTTTGTATGGGTGTATTTATTAAACATTTGACATTTTAAGAATGTTGTATTCTCTTAAAAAATATTCTTAAAAAGCCTTGCTCATTTGAATTTGTAATATCAAAAATAAATCAATTAAATAAATCTGCTTGTATCATTAGATGCATTGAACTGTATCTCTGTGCCGACCAGTGAAGTCACTAACTTGCAAGACTACTTGGAGGTGATATGAACTTGTTTTAGAGACTTCAGTTTTTAGACAGGCACCCGTGTGCTCTAATATGAAAAACAACAATATTCTCTAAATAGAAGATGCATTGTGGAACACCACTGGTCCCTTACTGCATGAGAAATGTATTTGTAATCTTCAACAATGCTGTTACAAAAAAAAAGGATTTAATTAATAAAACAGTTATTTCATGATCTTGATTATTTACTTTTCGCACACTAGATGGCACAAGGAGCACACCGTACTGTTTAAATATCATTATTTCTTAGCAAGATAGGAAGGGTAGCTCCACAACAGTTCACTGGGTTTCTGCTGAGGTATTTTCAGCAACAAATGCCCTTATATCTCCTGTGTATATTTTTGAACAAAGATTCAATCCCATTTGTCTCTATTAAATAGCTCTTGTCCTACTGTGTATCTGTCAAGTAAATTAAAGTTATGACTTGCTACACAACACACTTTAATATAATATTCTCAGTAACAATTTCATGAAATTAAACAAATAAAATATTGATTTTAAATGATCCTTTTTTTTTTTGCTTTTTTAATGGAAATCATTGATACCTTGATACTTAACTTTGATTTATTATTGATTTTCTTGAAAAAGCTTTTTGACAGTTTGTTTGCATGGGTGTATTCGTTAAACAATTGAAATGTTAAGGATTTCTTGAGCCTCGCTCATTTGAATTTGTAATACTAAAACATGAGTGAGTCCCACTTACTAAAAACTGAGAAAAAGAGATTACATCTTAAATGATGGCAGCAGTGTGGAGTAGTGGTTAGGGCTCTAGACTCTTGACCGGAGGGTCGTGGGTTCAATCCCTGGTAGAGGACACTGCTGCTGTACCCTTGAGCAAGGTACTTTACCTAGTTTGCTCCAGTAAAAACCCAACTGTATAAATGGGTAATTGTATGTAAAAAAAATAATGTGATATCTTGTAACAATTGTAAGTCGCCCTGGATAAGGGTGTCTGCTAAGAAATAAATAATAATAAAATACATTTCTTTACTATAATGCAGTTGTCGCATCTGAGCATCAAAAAAACACATCAATATATACATATGTTTCCATGGTTTGTCATATATAAAACACATCAATATATACATATGTTTCCATAGGTTATCATATATAGAAATTGCCATTTTTGACCCTTGTTCCACACATGTAAAAATCTTTCAAAAATGACACTGAGACAAAATAAATACATTTCAACATTTTTATTTCTTTAAAAAAATATTTGAAACAGAAGCAAGTGACACACATAGAAACCTTGAGCAAAACAGTAATCTAGATAACATTAGGCCAGTTTGATCAAAGAGAATTGAAATTAGAAACAATTTTTACACTAAATAAAAAGTTTATGAAGAATATGCAAACCAACACAATTCCAGGGGGTTATCTGATTGCTGATAAAGTCCCATTCACAGTAGGTTATATTTATTCTATCTGAATTCTGCTCCTGTTTAATTATGCATTTTGCTATCTTGGTACACACCTCACATTTTCAGTTTGTGTATACAGCTCCTAATGAGTCCTGGCTCGTTCCAAACAGATATAATGACTAAAGTCAAGCAAACATGAGCCCAAATGAGACTTCCCCTTTAAGACAGAGGTGCTAACAACCACACAGCCCACACATGAAAACAGAATCAAGTTTAGTACTACGAAAATATTTTGCAGGAACCTTATGTCATGAGTTTTCTTTTAAATATGGTCTATATAAGTCAAAAGATTTAATTTCCACTAATATGTCAGCAGTAAATAGGGCTGATACCTCTAAGCTGCAAAAAAAAAAGCCCACTGCCCCCCCTCCCCCCCTTCATCAGCAAAAATTGTCGTAGTGTCATCTACAGCTAATTATCACACACACAAAAAATAACACTATAGATGTATAGCCTATAATCAAAAAGTGCTTTCTCAGTCCCTTTGCTGTTGACACAATTCAAATCAACATAGATTTTGTATTGCGATCAAATTGTTACTGTCCAGCCTTAAATGACACTTAACACCCAAACTGTAACTCATTGAGTCACTTTTGTTGTTCAGACTTGTTTTATGAAGAAAGATATTCAAGATTGATATCATGAACTTGTTCCAGACTGAAGAAAATAATCTACAGCAGATTAATTCCTAGAGAATTTGAACAGGTTAGATCTTGTGGCCTTGCTTAACTCTCCATTTAAAAACAGGGCCCAGGTTTCAATATATGATTTGTTGCAATGCATAACTTATTAACAAGTTCACTTTTATATATGCACAGATACACTTTTGCATTTTAGTTGCAAACAGGACAACTGGTATTTTCGTGAAAGTTTGTCACTCGTTTAACCCTTAACTTTTTCAATAAACTTGTTTTGATTTCTTTTGTCCTTAGGAAGTATATCAATGGGTTTATCATTGGAGGTAGGAGACTATACATCACTATCATAAGGATGCGGAAATCAGTGTTGATTGTAATTTGAAACCTGTTTGCCATGTAAACAAAAGATCTTGGCACATAATATAAAGCAATGATGATCAACTGAACACTGCAAGTAGAAAATGTTTTGTACCGACCTTGAGGACTTGCAATCTTTAGGACAGAGATAACAATTTGTATGTAAGAAAATATGATGAAAGAGAGGGGCAGCAGCAACACCAGCATAGCAAAAATAAACGCCAACAGAGAATATGATGTGATGTCTGTACATGCTAGCTGAGTTATACCAATGTGGTCACAATAACACTGAATAATAGCATTGGATCTGCAGTAAGACAAAGGGAATGCTCGGATGGTTAGGACAGCGGGGAATATCAGGGTTATGAGCCAGGAGAAAGCACAAAGATTAAAGACAGTTGTGCTGCTCATTATTGATTGGTATCTGAGAGGATTGCGTATTGCAACGTACCGATCTATAGCCATTACCATTAAGATAAACGAATTTACGGATCCCAAATAATGCACTAAATACATCTGCATAAAACAAGCTGTAAATGGAATGGCTCCAGCGTTAAACCAGTACCTGGCGATTATTTTTGGCAGAGTGAGCGTGCTGAACAGCAGATCTGACAGAGCAAGGTTGCAAATGATGAAATACATAGGTTTGTGTAGACTTTTCTCTGAAACTACTAAACCCAAAATGAGACTGTTTCCAACAAAAGTTGCCAGGTAGACTAGAAAAAAAACCGATGACACCAGTGGGTAATACTTAGGTAGAAGTCCTGGGAAACCCACAATGAGAAACTCACTGAAGTACGTTTGGTTATCTTTTGACATGACCTGAAACACACAGTGACACAAAAAGCAATAATAAAGAAAAAGCATTTGTATTCATTCACAAAACCAAACCATTAAAGACTTGATTTATAAAGAAGTATATACTATATCATGTGAAAGTGAAGCACTTATTTAAGTATGTTAAAAAAAACAACTACAATAATAATTCTTTATAATAATAACCTTCCCCTTGGCTAAAACTTCACCTCACTATACAATTTTTAAATTCGATTCCCATAAAATGTTTATCCTTACCTTGTTTTCACTTGTAACAAATTGAAACAACAGCTTCGATTGCAAAGCAAATTGTACAAGATAGCTGTGCGGTGATAATATTTAAGCATGTTTTTGTCTCCTCAGTGACTGCATTGCTCTTCCTATTCTTGGGCACAACCTCTGAAGGTAGACATCTGGGAATTAGGGGTGTGCAGAGATCCTTGCCTAATTCCTCTGTGAACAGGGAGCCTTTTAGATGTTTAACACTGCAATAACCGATCCATTTATATCTTTGTAAAACATTTTGATACATTCATAAAATTATGACCAACTCCAAAAAGCTCCAGAGTTTTCAATATTGTGTTCAATGGTGTCAAAAGCTTTATTCAAGTCCAAAAAAAGGATTAATGCCTCAGATTCAACTAAATTATAGAAACCCAGTAACACACACACACACACACACACACACAGTTGCTGCGCATTAAGTAACCAAACTGAATTAATAACAGAACTCGCTACTTGTTCTGAACAGGATTAACAAGTGCGGTTGTCGCTGCCTTTTGCAACCGAACTGTGTGTGTACTTAAACCGTATTAAGAGCAAAAGGTGAACTCACAACCACATTTAGGCTGTATGTGTGCAAGGCCTTAGTTCTTTGAGCTAGCCATGATGCTATCAGACATTAGAAATTGGCCTGTCCAGTCCAGTCAAGACAGAACTGTTCGCTGGTTTTAAATTTTCTAAACCTATTTGCTGTTATGTGTGTGATAATAAGGAGCAACAGTGACCTAATTCTTGTCCAGCAAACAGGAAATTGTAATTAATGGCTTGTGAGGACAGCCAAAAGGCTGGGAAGGGCTCAGGCAACTAGATGGGACATATGTAGTGAAATATCCCTGGCTGTGGTGTACTGTCATTGTCACAACCCTCCCCCAGCACATGTAGGGGGCTGAACTTGCAAGCAACTGCACCCTGGGAAATGTAGTTTGTGCCTACAATTCAACCCATTGTCTTCCCATAACTCAGTTTACCGAATACAGTCCCAACAAACAATACAACGTTTATAGTTGTAGTGTGCCCCCCAACGCAGCTGCATCAGTACAGAAATATTTTAGTAACAAAAACAAAGAGAGAAACATTTAAATAATAATAATAATAATAATAATAATAATAATAATAATAATAAATACATATAATGGGGGGGC
The DNA here is from genome assembly GCF_902713425.1 of Acipenser ruthenus. Taxonomy (NCBI): domain Eukaryota; kingdom Metazoa; phylum Chordata; class Actinopteri; order Acipenseriformes; family Acipenseridae; genus Acipenser; species Acipenser ruthenus. Next base: position 13,917,552 of record NC_081197.1, on the reverse strand, counting down.
TGTACATATAAAATAGAATGTTAGTGCAAGCTCAAACACACCTCTAAACAGATAATTTTCAGGTCCTTGTATGTATTTAGTTACATCAAAAAGTAAAGACTTAACTATTTATTAAGCTGATGTTGGATTTCTTTTGCAAAGAATTCCTCCAGCTGCGGTGTTAGGAATACCTGGTCAGTCCCGGTGAAGGATACACGCAGTCGGGCTGGATAAAGCAGGTCATATCATACTCCAGCGATCGTTGTACGAGGCTCTCCGTTTCATGACACCTGCGCTGAAGTCCTTCTCCATGCCCTCTGCTATCCCGATGACATGCAGGTTGTCTCGCCACAAACGATTTTCAACAGGTGGCCAACAGGTTAGTGCAGTCTGTTTCCAGGAAACCAAGGTGGGCCTCGATAATTGTTACTGCTTCAACCTCACCCACTCTCTCGCAGCAAGATGACAATGGAGTCTGCAACAGGGCCATTGTTGATTTGATTTCGGCTCGTAAAATGTCAATCTTATAATCTCATATATTATAGAGGATTGCGAGAGATATTTGGAGCTAACTTTTAGCCCCTCTACTCCCATTGCTAGTTTAACACTAATTTAATTAATTGCACTACAATTACTGCCGATTAAAAATTCTGTTTTTAATTTTAGGACAAAACTGAACATGTTAACAAAATGAGTTATCGTATACAAAATGAGGGAAATGCTGTAAAATCCACTTTGTTGTAATTTGCTAGAGTTTTTAGAAAGATCAGTAAAAGGACTAATACACTGCAAGTTTCATTTTTATTTTGCAAGAAAAAATATATCATTCCGAGACCAACCCACATTTAAGACAGAAGGGAGTGAACTTGTGGACAAGCAAACAGGAAATCAGTTGTTTCCATAGGCAGATCTAAGAGCTGAGCATATGTGCATTTAGGACAGCTGATACAGATTTCTAGGGCATACTGAATTGGATACACCAGAAGTACCATTAAAATGCATCTCTGGCCCTTATTTTCAACCAGGTAGTGAGCAGACAATGGTTTAATGTTTATTTAAAACAGATTTTCACTGTTTCAAAGAACTAATGTGTCATTTAAATTTTCGTTGAGTAAGACATTGTTTTTTATTATCAAAATACAGTGGGTTCCATGGAAAATGTCCCTGGTACTGCAGTACACTTGGGGTACCTTGAGGCTCATCATGGTACACTGTGATTATCATGCAGTGTAGCTTGAAGTGTAAAACCAATACTTTATTTTTCCAGCAGAGTGCGCCAGAGAGCTTTTAGGAATTGAATGGGCTGCATACCATTGTTGCTTAACAAGATGATTTCTGCTTTAGATTTGTTTAAAAAAAGGTGTGGAAATGATTAAATGTAAAAAGGGGGAAAATCGACAAATGCCAGGTCAGCAATTTGTGCAACATGATAGGCACTCTAAATGTTACAGTACCATTTGCGCATGTATTCAAATCAATAGATCCAATTGTTTTGGCCAAGTTTAATACTACTCATTGGAAAAATAAATAAATAAATAAATAAAAAGAAATATTTCTATCAAGCTGGATGGTTCAGCGGGTTAAATTCTTGTGTATTCATGCAAGCCCATGCAAGCGATCCATGCACAATCAAATATATTTAATCCCCAGTTAAGTTCTACTGTCCCATATGGTTTATAAAAATATTTTTTTGCATATTTAAATTTGTGTTGCTTAAATGCCTATTTCAGTTGTACTGTTTCCTGTAAAATATAATCTGTAATAACATTTTAGTATTATTTCTGTTTTGGAGATATATAGGGCCTCATTTACAAAAGGGCACTAAATGTAGCTGTATCGTGCACATTAAGTAGTGAGCCTAACATGCGTGATAAATCTAAATGTACTGCCCCATTTACTAACAGAGAACGCATTCATTTACCTGCACACTATTTGGCTAATTTACATACCATACCATGCACACTACATGTATTGTGAGCGATAATTTAATGTGCACGATAATGTCAGAGACTTACCCATGACGACTGTGATATAAAAAGCCCCAGCAGTCCAGGCATATCTTTTGGTCAGTGGCTTATTGTGAAAGGTGGAGGTGGCTTACAGTGACCAAAAATGAGCGATCAGCAGACACAGCCCTCCGTAGGAGACAGGCAGAGGCAACGCAAACTAAAACTGTGCGCAGAGGAGTTAGAAATTCTAGTGGAGGAGGTTGTTTTAAATTATAATACCTGGTTTGGTCCAGTTTTTTATTCAACCGCTCTATTATTTGTGTAATGAACACAAATAATAGTAATGAACTATACAATGTAATGAACTATACATTCAAATCTAAGAAATGGTAACATTATTTACGCTTAATATAACCTGTTATTTGCAGATCATTTTCACTGCTCTATATAAAAAATGTTAATGCATGTAATGCCTCCATGATGCCAGATAGATTTCAGCCCAGAAAAATAGGTTTAAATAGTGCACCTATCCGTGGTTAAAACCTGGTTTCCAAACAAACTAATTATCGCTCACTTTAAGGTGCACACTACGATTATCGCCCTTTAGTAAATATGGTGTGAATTATTCAGAGCGGGTGCCTCATTTTAATACATTATCATGTATTTTGCCAGTATGTACAGTTGTAATGTATCTATTAGAATACAGTGAATTAGCAGTACAGCTATGGCCAAAAGTTGTGCATCTATGTCACCACTAAGCGGTGGCTCACTAACTTTCCTAACCATACTACGCCACCTGGTGGCAATTATATGGGCACCAGGTCCCATGATAAGATGGAGGTAAATACCTTTTATACACTAATGTTTTCTAGTTCCTTTTAACACAGGTTCTTTGAGAGCCACACCGTCAGACACTGAGATGGACAGACACACCACACAAGTGCTAATAAAAAATATATACTTTTTATTATTAAAAAGATCATTAATTGATCAGAGGGAGAAGGGAATTGGGTGGCAGCAAACTGCACTTTAAAAGTAAAAAAACAAATAACAAATATACAAGAAAAAAACAACGTGAAAACATAATGAGCCAAGCACTGGCTCTGAAACAAAAATAAGTCCCGATCCACACACACAAATATATATATATAATTAAACAATTAAAATAAAATAGTCACCATACACAGCACCTGCCGTTCCTATTACTGCCTGGTTTGATGTTTTACTTCTTTCTTTTTCTTTTTGACTCTCCAGCTACCTGCTTCGCTCTCTTCCTTATATTTTGTTTTCTAAATCTGGCTTCCCCTATTTCCTATCTTCCCCAAGCCCTTAGTTTACCCTTACTCCTGTCTGTCTCATGCTGCCTCCCACTCCCAGACTTTCTGTGTCGTGCCACCTTCTCTCTTTCTCCTCTCTCTCAAAAGAAAAAAAGAAAAACTCCTTTTTTGCTGGCTAAAACCCCATCTTTTATAGCCCAGCTCTACCTCATTATGAGCTGCAGGTGTCCTTCAGTTAATGCGGTAGCCCCGCATTTGCACGAGGTAGCTAAAACGGGAACAGAACAGACTGACAATTAATTACAATACAGTCAGCCATTTACATTTGGTACTGGGATAATTAACACAGGGATAACAGATTTGTCACACTGGTAACATCTATATAATTACATAATTTTGCTTCACAGTTGAATGAAGCCTGCTGAATAATGCTACATTAACATATTGAATTACATACCACTTTGTAGTTTTCCATACTTAATGAAAAACAGACAACAATTAAAAAATGTGACATTTCGAAATCCAACATGCATTTCTGCTGTGTGTCAGGGCTTCACAAAATTCACTAAATGTGGCTATGCAGGGGAAAGATCACCATAATAACCAGTGTGAGGAAATGTACATTAAAGTTACAGTTAAGAACATAAGAACATAAGAAGATAAGAAAAGGTTACAAACAAGAGGAGGCCATTCGGCCCATCTTGCTTGTTTGGTCGTTAGTAGCTTATTGATCCCAGAATCTCATCAAGCAGCTTCTTGAAGGATCATAAAAATGTAAAGGAAGACAGAGGTTTCCTTTGCCAGTCCACTCAGGTTTATTACACACTTTCACAAATACACAACATTGTCCTGAGAACAGATTCCATCCCATTAACTTTAATGTTCCACTTGTAAGGAATTTGCTGGATGCAAACGTGTGTGCGTGCCTTAGAGACTACAGTGCACACTCACTACCGCTGTGCATGGGTTATGCAAATGCTTTATGTAGCATTCATAACATATTGACGGCTGTGCTACGAAGCTGTGCATTTCTGCTGTGTGGCAGGGCTTCACTAAATTCACTAAACAGCAGTAACGTGTATTCACTAACCAGTGGCAGGCAACCTAGCACGTGGAAAAAAACGCGTGGATTTTGGTTTTTCTTACCGGTATCACCGATCATCTCAACAGGCTAAATGTGGCTGTGCAGGAGAAAGATCACCATAATAACCAGTGTGAGGAAATGTGTATTAAAGTTACAGTTACGAACATAAGAAAGGTTACAAACGAGAGGAGGCCATTCTGCCAGTCTGGCTCGTTTGGCTGTCAGTAGCTTATTGATCCCAGAATCTCATCAAGCAGCTTCTTGAAGAATCCCAGGGTGTCAGCTTCTACAACATTACTGGGGAGTTGGTTCCAGACTTCCACAATTCTCTGCCTGTAATGCCAGCTCAGACCCAGGCTCAGGATTTCACCCATTTCAGCCATTTTAAAGAAGCACTGAACAACAGCTTGACAAGCAGAGTATGTTCAATTAGTTCACTCTGGCAGTCTTACAGTACTGACAGAGCATTTTGAAAAGCAGTTTTCATCACTGAATGAGCTGAAGCCATTCATTTCATTGCTCACAAACCCGTTTGGATTTGACTTTGCTAACAGTGTGCTGTTTTACTTTCTGTAATACACCTGGAGCATTCATTGTAAGTATACCGTCATTTTTTATGTTTGCTTTACTTGTTGCAGTGACCATTATAATTTACACACGTGTGTCATGCAAGGATGGGGGATTGTGGCTCCACCCCTGTGTGTATTTTTGTGTTTTATGTTGTATGTAGTGTGTTAATGTTGGTGTATAGATATTATTGCATGGGATATAAATCGGTGTGTGTAGCACAAGTTATTTAAAATGTATAATTGTATTTAGGCACAGGGATTTAAAGTACTTAATAATATGTGAGCACAGGATTTCACAGATTAGTTCACGTGCTGGGATTCAAGTGAATAATTAAATGGTAATTGAATCCCTGCCCAAGTATATATATAGATGCATGTCTCATTCACTCAGGGTTGTGTGTTCGGTGAGTGGAGAACGGATGTGGAGAAGGAGGAAAAGTAAAGTAAACTAAAGTATACTAAAAGAATAATTGTAATTTATTTATTCTTACTCGCCGTGTTTGTTTGTCTGTTAGTCCACCGTTTGTTTAAGTGTTAGTCTGTTTTGTTTCTCTATTTTATTTTCGCGTAAAGTGCCGTGTACTGTTTCTGTTTTGGCCACTGTGCCATTTTGTTTTGTTTTTATTTAAATATTTTATTTAATAAAGAAACAAGTGCACTTGCATCTTGCCCCACATAACTTGCCTGTTTTGTGTTTCATTAATTTCTGGGTCTGACATCACTCCAAAGCCATCCTGTGACAGAGAGCGAATGAATCTGAATCAACAATCTCCCTCTCGACCTGTGAGAGCACTGTACAGCAGGAATTGCGTGCCCCGTACTAAATGGTTGGGCAGTTCATTCCGGGGGTAGTCAGAAGCCGGCCATTCAGGAAAGGGACGGCGTCACGGTACCAGGAATCATCGCCCTAGTAAGGTAAGCAAAGTTTCATTCATGAATTGGAGGAGACGTGATTGAACTAGCTATCGGAGCAGGCGGGCTGAGGGTACTTTAGGGGGACGTGACGCTGTAATCGGTTCCTTTATTGTGGTTGATGGGAGGAAACGAGGACTGTTCGGAACCTGAGTTAAGTGTTTTGGTTTGTGTTTTGTCTTCGGCAGACTGATTAAGCACGGATCTGGGAGCTGCAGCCTTGGGCTAGCGATTCACCCGGACTTCACCACACCTGCACTTAACCAGCATCACTATTTCCAGCACCGCACCTACACTAAGAGCACGCACTGTCCGGAGACGTGTCTGTGTCTATGTCTGTGTTTTTGTAATTATTATTTCGGGACTGCAACCCCTTGTTTTGGCGCTGGCAATACCCATTGTTGGGTAGAGCCAGCTTTATTATTTAAACTCAGTCAAGGAGACTAACAAGGCAATTAAAGAACGAACTTGAACCGTGAACTCTGTGTTTGTCCTTGTCTGGAGCACTTGCATCACCCTTTCACTACGCACTGCAGCCCACACGTTCACACATCCTTCCCATAGAACTGTATCATGAAGCTGCATTTCATTTAATTAAAATGGAAATGTTCCAGGTAATGACAGTGTAGACAGAACAAGTACAGTTATAATGAGAAAGAACAAGAGGGATGCAGTACCTGGAGAGAGATTCCTGTGTGATGGGGTTATGAAACAAATCTCAACAGGGCTGTACTCGCAGGGTGAAATCAGAGGTAAACAATGATGACCTTCATATTCTGTGGAGATTTTCAGAGTCAATAAAACAGTCTGGGCTGCAAGTCTGAATTACAGAAATACCAATTAGCATTAACGTGATCCTGGTACTGGATGGTAATGAATGTAAAGGCAGGTTCTAATGATAAACATTGAAGTAAAAAGAAAGAGAGAAAAGGTGAAGTGTGCTTGTATTGTATTATGATACCTGCATGATGTCTTTATTATATTTTTTAATAATCCTTTCACTATATGATTTCAGTCAGGCATTTATATTACTTAATGATATAAATAATTTATTTGGAATCAGTTATTTCTATAAATTATTATTCTGTTTCAGGATAACGTTCCCATTTAAGTTTTCAACTGAAAAAACGGTAAGTACTTTAAGTGTATTTATATACTCATGAATCGTGTAGCTCTGTAGAATAAAATATTATTAAAAAAATGGTATTAAAAGTTTATTAATAATAATGTAAGCAGCATAATAATATCTACTTCAGAATAGAATGTATACTATTATAGAAGAAAAAATCAAAAACATCAACATACCTTTACTGCAGTTAAAATATTTAAACTTGGTGATGTGTGTGCCTTACATGCAGTCTTACCTGGGGTGAGAGAGACACTGTGGCTGTATCTCTACAAGCTGAGGATAAATCTACATCTAATCCCTAAACTATGACTGTCTGTTGTCGGCATGTTACTTTTAACTGTATAGGATTTCAATTCCGTTCTGCTTGTCTATTGAGATTGCCTCACAATGTAATGCAAAACAATCAGTTGCTATGGGAATCCTGAATGCTCATAATACATGGGTCTTAAACAACCCCTTTGAGTCATGCGTGGGATAATTTTCAGTACAAAATAAAGATTCATTAGATAGCTTCTATTTCTGCCACATGTTTTACATTGTATTATTTTTTCAATAAACTCATTTAAATTTACCAGAAATACCAACTTGTAGTTTATGTATATACTGCCATGGTTGGTTATACATTGTCTTTTGAAACAACAACTCTAAATTTAATTTCACTTTCCTTTTTCTATACCGTCTCCTGTTCCAAATAGACAGGAAAAAATGATTTTAAAATGTTGATATTGCATCAAGGAAGACAATTTACAGACAACATGCCAGCCTCTGAGTATTCATTTGGCAGAAATTTGAGTCTGTTGAGGTGCATTGTGGACTCTGTAGTTTCTTAACAAGTGATTGTATACCAGTGCTGGCACACAAGTATGAAAATAAAAATACATTTACAGCCAGGCTTTTACAAACAGAGGTAGGTTGTTTAATTATGAACCGTAATGCCCTTCGGTCATTATGTGATTGCAGCATAATATAAAAATGCTGCGGGATAAACTGGCTGCTGCTTCATGTTAGTTTATTTATATAAATGTGTATTATTAGTAAACAGACATTTCAACTTTTAAAGGCATCAGACTTTTTGACCTAATTATTTCCTTTCTCTTTTAGATTGTTGGAATACAATGGAATCGGGATGGAAAATGCAGATTTTGTCTGACTCAAATCACACAAATGTTGCTGAATTTGTTTTTGTTGGCTTTACTGGCGTGAGACAAGCTCCACAGTTAATAGGAGTCACGTTTCTTATCATCTATCTATTGACTCTTCTTGGCAACCTTTTTATTTTATATGTGATCAAAAAGGAAGAAAAATTACAAACTCCAATGTATATTATTATCTGTAACCTTGCTTTGTCTGATATCATATACAGCACAGTTATAAGCCCTAAACTTATACAGTCCTATCTGCTTGACTTGAATGCAATACAATTCCATGTGTGTTTCATCCAAATGTATTTTTTACACTTTGCTGGCTCAGTGGATTCTTTCATGATGCTTGTGATGGCACTAGACCGCTATGTTTCAATATGTTTCCCTTTAAGGTATCCTGCTTTAATTACCAATAAAAATGCACAAATCCTATGCATTGTAGCCTGGATGTTGGGAGCAATCAGTCCACTGCCTCCAGTTAGCTTTGCTGCTATACTTCCTTACTGTGGTCCTAATAAGGTAAACCATTTGTACTGTGAACATCATTCAGTCGCCAGACTCGCTTGCACTGACACAACTTTCAATATGTTTTTGGCAGTTATAGTTGCGTGTTTAGTCTTAATTGTTCCATTTTTTATTATTTTGCTTTCTTATTTAAAAATAATCATCACTGTACTTAAGATCTCAACATCAGAAGGTAGAAAGAAGGCATTTTACACATGTAGCACACAGCTTATTGTGATTTCCATTTATTTCATACCAAGATTATTTGTATATATTGCTTCAACAGTTGGGGTTTACATGCCAGATGTGGCCCGTGTCTCTTTGGGTGTCATGTACTGCCTCCTACCTCCATTAGCAAACCCAGTAATCTATAGTTTTAGAACTAAAGAAATCAAGCAGTTTATTTTCATGTTGTTTAAAATGAAAACAGTTGGTCCCAGGGAGAACACAATGGGAGCCATTTGTGCTTGAATGTTAATAAACATCTTTAAATATTGTGTAACATTTTGTCTTTCGCTCGACACACAAAACATATAAAAGGTTATTATAAAGTCATTTGGTGCACAATTGTTGTGGAAAAATCACTGCGTCATGGCAGATGGAGGTGATTGTAAGACAAAAAGCATGGGTCATGGAGGGTGCTGCCATATGGAAAGAAAAATACATTTTGGATATATTGTTTAAAATTATATGAAGTACATATTTTCAAATTATATAAAGGTTTCATATAGTTAAATATCATTCCCCCCCACATGTATTGTAAGCTACATTATGTATTTTAAACGTCCCATATACACTATACATAATACAAATGGAAATACCTTCTTTACCTGCTTAATATGCTTCATAGCTTCATGTTTAAGTCATTTCAAGATTTCTCATTTTGATTTCAAGACTCTTCTAACATAGCATGTTACTATTTTTGTCTATACTATTTTTTAACATATTTTGTAACTTGGACAGTTTTCAGTAAAATATTTTTCATAGTTTATCTTTTTGAAACTGCATTTTTCTTGATTTGCATATGTAAAATCTTCAAACTGAAAAGTATTTGCTGGAATCAGTAAAGCTATTCCCATCTGCTCCTTCACTCACACATTGCCTGCCATTCTCATAGTGGGAATGGTCAAATGGTGTAACTGGCTGCTATCTGAAGTTTAACTTTTCCTATTGAAATTGGCCAGATACCAGTAGTGTAACAGTGGTTTAAGAAAAAGCCAAAATAGGGCAGTATTAATAGGACTATATGATGTAACGATTCAATGGGAAGGCATTATTAAAAACTTTTCTCTACTTAGTTTGTACATCTTGGTAAGTAATCAGACCCTGTTTTTTATTGGAACCTTCAGTGTGGTTCAGGAGGCAGGAGCTAGGGCTCCTCCCCCGTTCTGTCACACCAATAATATCTACCAATATCCATATTTAAACCTCAAGTCATGCCCTTATTCTGTCTTATGTTTTTTGTTTCCTCCATCCTCCCTTCCTCCTCCACTATGCTGCTCCATCTTTGCAACAGTCTCCCTCTGGGGGTAAGTGAAGCTTACTTACCAACCTTAGAGGCCCAACTGCATCAGCTTCGTCCTCCGCCAGCCAGAGGGGGCCCCTGGCCAAATTAATTACCGTTAATTACTAATAGTATGATTCTTGCTGTTGTTCCTATTTTTACTCTGTTCTACCTTCTGGGGAAGGTGTATGATCTCCTTCCTACCCCTGATGTTCATACACATACAGTGCCACACTATAGCTGGGGTTTTATATGTACCAGAAGGGAAGATATTGCCACGCCTCACTCCTGACCTTTCCCAGGTTTGAGTGAGGCAGGGAGGGTACTGGCAGGCTTGATCTGCTCTTGTTTGGTAAATTACTGATTTATATTTCTGGGTGCACAATCTTTCAATTGGTAATAAAACAATTGGGTTATGTTGATGTTAATATAGTTATAAGCAAAGTGAAATTATGTGAATTTACCTTTATCTTAGGAAGTGATATGGTATCAAAAGGAAGTATGTGCAGTCTTTTCCAACAGTGGGATTTTTGAAAAGTTTGCAAAAAAACACAGGGTAGCCATGAGGGTACGTGCATTCGTTGATGAGTGATAGGCAGATGATCAAGACAGAGCTTGTAGTTGATACACCCCACAGGTGAACACGTTTTATTTACATACAGACAGAACAGCTCACGTGACACTACCAGCAATGGTAGCGCACAGTGTACAGAAAGCAAAATAAACATAAAACACAAAAAGCACAACAAACTATTAAATAAACGGTGCCTTGAAAACGGTGTGCGCTACTCCTAATAAATGGAGGTCCCGCTTATTCAACTCGCTCGCTATACTTTGGTGGGATCTACAATCCCTGAACTAATCCCTCATCAGTAAACGCACCCGACCCTGTCTAAACACACAGTGATCGGCGGTTTCGACTTGCTTACTCTTCACTATCCAACCCTGGTTCACACACACAGCCGTCTGAGAATTTCATCTTCTTTACGTTCTGATCCCCGGTCACTACCACGGCGATCAAAGGATTACAGCAAGGTCTTTAGGTCTCTTTGTCCAGGTAGCGTGGATGTTCAGCCCATTGGCTTTGTCTTTGCAGAAGCCCTGAGGTGTATAATTAGGACTTTTTTATACCTGACGCCCCGCTGGAAGACAACTACCGGCTGATTAGGATCCCACAGCTGGTAATCACACACAGCAGGCAGTCTCTACCAGGACCATCCGGTCCACCATTAATTACATTACATTTACACACACTATTTACACAATTTACACAGAGAAACCCCTCTTCATGTGCAGGGCCCCTGCCCTCCCACAGTACCCCTTATGGTTACAATCTTATATTGTGAAGCTTCTGCAGAATGATGGAATACCTGGGCTACCAGAGAGAGCATCTAAAGGAATGAAGTTGAGTACTGAAGCAAAATAAGCTGTTCTGGAATTTTACAAAAATGATGACTACAGTCGGGTGACATCTGGAAAATAAAGAATATATAAGCGTTAGGAATCCTGAAACTGGGGCAAAAGATCATAAGCACTGTATGCCAAATACAAAGAAAACAGGAACTCCTCAGTGGGATGTTCAACATTTGCATCATAGGAACTCCTTGACTACATTTTTACTCAATGGGGACTACCCTGTTAGTAGAGCAGTCATGCTTACAACTCCTGGGTGTGAAACAAATTTCACATTCCATACCACCTACAATCATCAGGGCAGGTGGAAAGAGCAAACAGGCAAATTAAAATCATGCTGTGGCAATGTGTGCCATTAAAGGGAACATTGGGACAGCCTCCGACGAATAAAAGAGTTAAACACACAAGAGATATGAACTGTAGGGAATATGCATGCTGTTATTTATACTTAAAATATTATACTTTTATTAAATCTAAACTAGCAGTAGCGGAGTTAACAAAGAATGTTAATAATGCTATGCACAATCTTATTGACTCAATTTATGCAAACCCATCAAGAAATACGCATTCCAGTCCTGCTGAATATAACATAAATATTACAATGAAAGAACAAACAATTGAATATAAGTCGTAGTTTTATTCAGGATCTCTACACAACTGGAACATTGTAAAGAAACAGACATTTGAACAGAAATGTGTAATGTTTTCTAACAACAACTGAATCTTTAAATAAAGATTTCTTGGAAGCGTTATTGAAGTCTGTGTAACTTTATTTGAATTAGCTCAACAGGAATAACTTGTCTGGCCCCACACACGTGTAGACTCAAGTATATCTATCCCCTCCTTTTCCTCTCATATTGTGTTCCCCGATATCTTTACTCAGGCACTTTGGTTCCGGGCGGTGTTCAGTATTTAAATGACAGCTTGTCATCACAAAATGTGTTTATATACAGACGCGCAACCTCAAAAAAAGGTAAAAAAAAAATTGAAATAAATATTTCAAAATAAATTTGTGTATATACAGGTATATCATGCACTGTGACAGAGATCGAATGAGTCTTAGTGTTAGATCTCCCTCTCGACCTGTGAGAGCACGGTATACGAGGAACAGAGTACCCTTAATGAAATGGCACGACAATTTATTCCGTAGGGTAGATGGAAGTCGGTCAGTTCGGAAGGGGGCGGAGCCATGGCACCCGAGCTCAGTGACCCAGACGGTAAGCGGCGTGGCATCCGAGGACTGGAGGAGCGGATGCGCTCGTTAACCTCAGGGTCATGGGCGAGGGTATAAATAGGGGGCATGGCTTGAGTGATCTGTTCCTTTGCAGATGGTGTTAAACCAAATAACCTAGAAGGAGCCCGTCTTGTTTGTACTAAAAACCGTGAGTGTTTTGCTTGTCTGTGTATTTACACTGTTTGTCTTGTGTGTCGTTTCTCACCAAGAATACTGAGCACGATCCGGAGCTGCAGCCGCAGGCCAGCTAAAAACCCGGACATCACCACTCACCTTTCCACTACAGGAACTGTCTTTTTGCACCACTAGCACTAAAATCACGCACTGTCGGAATTGTGTCTGTGTTTGTGTTTTGTGTGGGGAAAAGAACGGGACTTTGGGTTACGGGTCAAACCCGTGGGATTATAATCAGAAGTGATACACGCCGCTGTGCCACTTCCAACACTATTATTATTTACAGGTTTGCCTTAAGGCTCTGGACATTTATTAAATTAAATAAACACCCTTGCACCTGTACCAACGTTGTCTGTGTGATTATTCTGCCCTGCACTCACCTGCACGTCTTTACCACTTTGCCACATGCACATACAAAACTGTACAACTGAAATGATGTAAATAGTAAAATAAATGGGTTTATATTGCCTACATATCAAAGCAGATATATGCAACTGAAGCTATGCGTTTATACACAGACATACTATAATCAAAATGACATAAATAAATAAACATTTGAACAGAATGAGCTTCATTTACAATTGTCAAAAGTCAAATTTGTGTATATACAGGTATATCATTGTCAAAAATAGCTTGCGTGGTGACGTCAGACCAGGAAGAGAACTGACACACAGACAGTCAGGACTGCGAGGTATGAATGTATTGCTTGCAAGTTTTATTTATAAATAAAACAAAACATTTTCCAAAACAAAAAGGCACGTTGGCCAAAACAGGCAAACAAAACAAACATGAAACCAAACCAAACAAGTATCGTGCTGGTGTATAACCAGCACGCATAGCAATTGTTTATATTTGATAAGCTTTAATTTGCTTTACCTCCCGACCCTCGTTCTGCCTGAGTTTAATAAATCTGCATGACTGTCAGCAGACAGTCACACATTCTCAAGAGATGTACTGAACAAAAAACAATAACAAACAATGGCGGATGGAACTTCGCTCCTCCTGCATTTAAATAATAATAGATACAAAATAATACAAAACATAATATGCACAGGGGCAGGGTGTACCCCGTCACAATCATGTACATACAAAACTGTACAACAGAAACGATGTAAATAAGTATCAACATTTTTTAAATAAATGGGTTTATATTGCCTACATAACAAATGCATTGTGACAGGCTGACCGGGGTAAGGAGACTCAGAGTCAGGATGTGCAGGGAAAATAAGACTTTTAATTAAACAAAATACACAAAACAAAAGGCACAATGGCCAACCAAAAAGACAAACACAAAAACAGGCTCTAAACAAACTATACCAAAAATACAGGTCTTCTCACTCTCACAAACACTCACCAACTAACATACCCAACCACTCCCTTTTATACAGGTGCCTGGGCTAATTGGGCAATTCGCACTTCATTAGCCCAGGCACATTCCACACATTCCTCACACAAACTCACTGAACCACACCCCAAACTCACTCTAAACAATACAAAAAACACAAAACCACCACAAAATAGGCTGCACCCCATCACACACATATATATGCAACTGAAGCTATGTGTTTATACACAGACTGTAATCAAAAATACATGAATAAATAAACACAATGGGCTTCATTTACAATCGTTTAGAAAGTCTAAGTGCTGGCACAAATCACTCAGATCCTGCACTTTTCAAAATATACAGTGCTCTTACCACAGACTGTCAATAGTAACCCAGGCTTATGGCACCAAATGCTCCATGGGCATATAGTGCAATGAAAGCTTCGAATTCCTCCAAGGGCATTGACCAGGGATCATATTATAGTTTTTGGTGGGCTTCAGGATTGTTTCTTCTTCCACAGGATCTCCTGCACCTACGGTATCACTGATGCTGGAAGATTCATCATCGCAACCCAGTCTGCTTCAGAGCCAGATTCATCATTGTCCGTCTCTGCTGCATCAGAATCGTTGTTTGGTAAAATCTGTAGTCATTTCAAACACTGCTTTGCTGTCCTACGTCTTCCGCGATCCATTTTCAATGTGTATTGGGGTAACAATAAATTTCTTAGAAAAACGAGCGACTTGTATAGTAACCAGAGTGCAGACAGACAGCCTGGCGGCGTGAGCTGTCAATGCTGATTGATGGGCTAGCAGGAGGCTCATTGAAACAATAGAAATGTTAGAAGACCGCTCACTTGAGGAAGGCAGACTGATATAATCAAACTTCAATACATGCCGACAAGTCCCGACTGATAAATACCAATAATACCACAACATTCTTTCTGTCAAGTTTGACAGCCACGTAGAGACGGCAGGCGAGCTCACTGATGCAGAACTTCTAGAGACAGTCGTAGATGCTATGCACCCACAGGCTGAAGAGCCACAAGAGGACACTGCATCAGATGTGAAACCTGAAGAACCTTCACTTGAAGAACAGTTATGTGTTGTGGACATTTTCCATAGGATATGCCAGAATCATAGCTTTGAAATTGGATAAGAAGCTGCGAGCAAAATTGAATCGTAAAAAAAAACGTAAAAAAGCATTGTGAGGACAATTGTAATATGCACACGTGTGTCATGTAAATAGCTGGCAAGGATGGAGGATAGATTATTATTGTATTTTTGGAATTTTCATGTTTATTATTTTAACATTCTATCGAACAAAATATGAATATACAGACGTATTTCAATGCCATGCTTCTATAACTACAGGATATTGGTGTTCCACACTAGTAAATGTAAATATGCACTTGAAAATGAGGTGCAAAAAAAGCCTTTTGAAAACCTAACAAAAAAATGGGTTTCCCTCAACGGGTTGTGTTTGCACTATCCCTCTAGCGAGGCTGCATCAACATCTTACAGAATTCAAGCCCTGCTTTAAAAAAACAAACGCAGAACCATGACTAACAGTACATTTTACAATGACACGAGAATGACTGATTTTTACATGCAGCAAATTTTTATTTTCTGACTTGCATGCACATTATTTCTTATGTACAGTATAGAGAGTAATTTAATATCTCAGCTGGGGCAGAACTCTGGCATTGAGGGGACTCTCCCCCGTGACACCCCAGTGAACAATTACAATGATTCTCTGGTTTAAATGATATGAACTGTATCACGAAGCTGCATTTCATTTCATTAAAATGGAAATGTTCCAGGTAATGACAGTGTAGACAGAACAAGTACAGTTATAATGAGAAAGAACAAGAGGGATGCAGTACCTGGAGAGATATTCCTGTGTGATGGGGTTATGAAACAAATCTCAACAGGGCTGTACTCGCAGGGTGAAATCAGAGGTAAACAATGATGACCTTCATATTCTGTGGAGATTTTCAGAGTCAATAAAACAGTCTGGTCTGCAAGTCTGAATTACAGAAATACCAATTAGCATTAACGTGATCCTGGTACTGGATGGTAATGAATGTAAAGGCAGGTTCTAATGATAAACATTGAAGAAAAAAGAAAGAGAGAAAAGGTGAAGTGTGCTTGTATTGTATTATGATACCTGCATGATGTCTTTATTATATATTTTTAATAATCCTTTCACGATATGATTTCAATCAGGCATTTATATTACTTAATGATATAAATAATGTATTTGGAATCAGTTATTTCTATAAATTATTATTCTGTTTCAGGATAACATTCCCATTCAAGTTTTCAACTGAAAAAACGGTAAGTACTTTAAGTGTATTTATATACTCATGAATCGTGTAGATCTGTAGAATAAAATGGTATTAAAATATGGTATTAAGTTTATTAATAAGAACGTAAGCATAATACTATCTACTTCAGAATAGAATGTATACTGTTATAGAAGAAAAAATCAAAAACATCAACATACCTTTACTGCAGTTAAAATATTTAAACTTGGTGATGTGTGTGCCTTACATGCAGTCTTACCTGGGGTGAGAGAGACACTGTGGCTGTATCTCTACAAGCTGAGGATAAATCTACATCTAATCCCTAAACTATGACTGTCTGTTGTCGGCATGTTACTTTTAACTGTATAGGATTTCAATTCCGTTCTGCTTGTCTATTGAGATTGCCTCACAATGTAATGCAAAACAATCAGTTGCTATGGGAATCCTGAATGCTCATAATACTTGGGTCTTAAACAACCCCTCTGGCTCATTCGTGGTATAATTTTTGGTAGAAAATGAAGGTTCATTAGATAGCCTCTATTTCTGCCACATGTTTTTCATTAAATTATTTTGT
Organism: Acipenser ruthenus; assembly: GCF_902713425.1. Lineage (NCBI taxonomy): Eukaryota > Metazoa > Chordata > Actinopteri > Acipenseriformes > Acipenseridae > Acipenser > Acipenser ruthenus. Next base: position 13,900,476 of record NC_081197.1, on the reverse strand, counting down.
CAATAAAACTCCTTTTAAATTTACCAGAAATACCAACTTGTAGTTTATGTATATACTGCCATGGTTGGTTATACATCGTCTTTTGAAACAACAACTCTAAATTGAATTTCACTTTCCTTTTTCTATACCGTCTCCTGTTCCAAACAGACAGGAAAAAATGATTTTAAAATGTTAAACAAGAAAGACAATTTACAGACAACATGCCAGCCTCTGAGTATTCATTTGGCAGAAATTTGAGTCTGGTCAGGTGCATTGTGGACTCTGTAGTTTCTTAACAAGTGATTGTATACCAGTGCTGGCACACAAGTATTTAATTAAAAATACATTTACGTTATTATTATTTGTTTATTTAGCAGGCGCCTTTATCCAAGGCGACTTACAAAGACTAGGGTGTGTGAACTATGCATCAGCTGCAGAGTCACTTACAATAACATTCACCTGAAAGACAGAGCAAGGAGGTTAAGTGACTTGCTCAGGAACACACAATGAGTCAGTGGCTGAGATGGGATTTGAACTGGGGACCTCTTGAGGTTACAATCCCTTTTCTTTAACCACTTCACCTTACAGCCAGGCTTTCTACGAAACAAAGCTAGGTTGTCTAATTATGAACCAGAAGGCCCTTCAGTCAGTATGTGATTGCAGCGTAATTCAAAAATGCATCGGGATAAGATGATATAGAATTGTCTTCTGCTTCATGTTAGTTTATTTATATAAATGTGCATTACTAGTAAACAGAGACATGTACAAGTTTAAAAGCATCAGACTTATTGACCTAATTATTTCCTTTCTCTTTTAGATTGTTGGAATACAATGGAATCGGGATGGAAAATGCAGATTTTGTCTGACTCAAATCACACAAATGTTGCTGAATTTGTTTTTGTTGGCTTTACTGGCATAAGACAAGCTCCACAGTTAATAGGAGTCACGTTTCTTATCACCTATCTATTGACTCTTCTTGGCAACCTTTTTATTTTATATGTGATCAAAATGGAAGAAAAATTACAAACTCCAATGTATATTATTATCTGTAACCTTGCTTTGTCTGATATCATATACAGCACAGTTATAAGCCCTAAACTTATACAGTCCTATCTGCTTGACTTGAATGCAATACAATTCCATGTGTGTTTCATCCAAATGTATTTTTTCCACTTTGCTGGCTCGGTGGATTCTTTCATGATGCTTGTGATGGCTATAGACCGCTATGTTTCAATATGTTTCCCTTTAAGGTACCCTACTTTAATAACCAATAAAAATGCACAAATCCTGTGCATTGTAGCCTGGATGTTGGGAGCAATCAGTCCACTGCCTGCAGTCAGCTTTGCTGCTATACTTCCTTACTGTGGGCCTAACAAGATAAACCATTTGTACTGTGAACATCGTTTAGTCGCCAGACTCGCCTGCACTGACACAACTTTCAATATGTTTTTGGCATTTATAATAGCATGTTTAGTCTTAATTGTTCCATTTTCAATTATTTTGCTTTCTTATTTAATAATAATCACCACTGTACTTAAGATTGCAACACCAGAAGGTAGAAAGAAGGCATTTTACACATGTAGCACACAGCTTATTGTGATTTCCATTTATTTCATACCAAGATTATTTGTATATTTTGCTTCAATAGTTGGGGTTTACATGCCAGATGTGGCCCGTGCCTCTTTGGGTGTCATGTACTGCCTCCTACCTCCATTAGCAAACCCAGTAATCTATAGTTTTAGAACTAAAGAAATCAAGCGGTTTATTTTCAAATCATTTAAACGGAAAACAGTTGTTCCCAGAGAGGACACAGTGGGAACTATTTGTGCTTGAATGTTAATAAACATCTTTAAATATTGTGCAACATTTTGTCTTTCGCTCCACACACAAGACAAATAAAAGGTTATTATAAAGTCATTTGGTGCACAATTGTTGTGGAAAAATCACTGTGTCATGGCAGATGGAGGTGATTGTAAGACTAAAAGCATGGGTCATGGAGGGTGCTGCCATATGGAAAGAAAAATACATTTTGAATATATTGTTTAAACTTATATGAAGAATACATTTTCAAATTATCTAACATATGTTTATATATGTTTATAGGGTTAAAATATTTTAAATGTCCAATATACACTATACCTAACAAAAAATGAAAATACCTGCTTCGTAGCTTCATATTTCCGTAATTTTAAAATTTCTGATTTTTCTTTATATTCAAAACACTCTGTTAATATAGTTTGTTATCATTCTTGTCTGTACTACATTTTTAACTTGGACTTTACAATAAAATATATATTTTTAAATGTTCTTTTTCAAACTGTGTTTTTCTTGATTTCCATATGTAAAATCTTCAAACTGAAAAGCATTTGCTGGAACCAGTAAAACTCCTATTCCTATCTGCTCCCTCACTGACACACTGCCTGCAAAATGTACAGCAGAGTTCAGGCCCTTTGTATCTTTCTTGTGTTCCCTGAAAAATGGACAACGGTTGGAACAGCAGCAGTGTGGAGTAGTGGTTAGGGATCTGGACTCTTGACCGGAGGGTTGTGGGTTCAATCCCTAGTGGGGACACTGCTGCTGTACCCTTGAGCAAGGTACTTTACCTAGATTGCTCCAGTAAAAACCCAACTGTATAAATGGGTAATTGTATGTAAAAAATAATGTGATATCTTGTAAGTCGCCCTGGATAAGGGCGTCTGCTAAGAAATAAATAATAATAATAATAATAATAACGGCCAAAATGAAATAATCAGATATGCGTCACACGTATCCGTCACTGAAGTCAACATTTTATAGGGTTGGATATGTGAGTGCTGACTGTATATGATGTCATCTACTCAGAGAAAGGATCCTCGAGGAGGTTCAGAAGCATTTAAACTGGAAAGGAAGGGGGAAGAAATCAATAAAAAAACAGAAGGGAGACTACATCAAAACAAGGGCAACAACTCAGGTAAGCTAGCCATTAAATGTATTTATCTAAATGCTAGAAGTCTCAAAAAGAAAATGTTAGAACTTGAAGCTACTGCACTAATAAGTAACTACGATGTGATAATACACTGTATAGGACAAAACAACACAGAATAATGGACAAAAATTCAAAGGGCATAATAATAGGGGCATGCTATAGACCGCCAAATTCAGGCACCAAGCAAAATAATCTGCTATACAAAGACATTAGAAATGCGTGCACCAAAGGAGATGCCATATTAATGGGGGATTTCAACTTCACCCATATACAATGAGAAAACCCGGTGGGGAGTATGACAGACGAAATTGAAATGGTAGAACTGACAAATGACTGCTTCCAAACACAATTTGTCAAGGCACCGACTAGAGGGGAGGCATTCCTTGATTTAGTCTTTTCAAATAACGAAGACAGAATAACTAAAACAGAGGTCAGACAACCATTGGCAAACATGGTCTCACTTGAAGTGCTTTTCAAAACCCCAAAAGTAACGACTAAAGCTAAGGTTTACAATTTTAAAAAGGAAAACTATGAAGAAATGAAACAGAGACTAACAGAAGTATTTTGGAGTAAAATAGAGAAAACATCCACAGAAAAAGGATGGCTTTTTAAAAAATGTAGTACTAGAGGCGCAAAACAATTACATCCCAAAAGTAGACAAATCAAAATCTAAAAAAAAAAAGGCCAAAATGGTTTAATAGATCAATTAAAAAAAATATTCAGAGAAAAAAGGCATTTAACAGTGCATTTAAAAGGAACCAAAAACAAAGTACACAAAAAGAGTACTTGGAAGTCAAAAAGGAAGTTAGAAAGGCCAAGAGAGAGAAGAAAATGAGCATTGCTAAGGGGGCTAAAACCAATTCAAAAAAGTTTTTCCAATATTATAACAGCAAAAGACCATTCAAGGAGGAGGTAAAATGTTGAAGAGATACAAATGGCAAAAACATAAACAAATAGCAAATATATTAAATGATTACTTTTCACAAGTTTTTTACAAAGGAAGATACGGACAACATGCCCCGCATGTCGACCTGTTCCTATCCAGTTTTAAACTTTAGCATAACAGAGGCAGAAGTGTTAAAGGGACTAGGAGCTCTTAAAATAAACAAATCCCCTGGACCAGATGAGATCCTCCCAATAGTACTCAAACTGCTAACCAAGATCATGCAACAGTCTCTTGACACAGGGGTTGAATAAAAAGTCCAAAATCACAGTTGCACTCTCTGTCCTAAGAAAGTGTCCAAGCACAGTTCAATAAAATTGAAGAGCAGGGCTGCAAGAATAAACCAGGGCAGGTGGGAGGCATCTGATGAAAACGGGAGGGATTTCTAAAATAAAAAAAATAAAACTCTGCAAAGAAAAATAAGACGGTTAAAATGTATAAGCACGGTGAAAACAAAACCAATAAAAAGAATGGAGCACTTAACTTCTGCGAGGGGAGATAAATTCACCTCTTCCACCTCTAACTGCTGAATCTGCCTTAAGCCACATCCGCACTCAGCTCTCTTTTTCGAAGCATCTCTCCAGCTCTGTACTTTTCTGCTCTGTTGCTCTATCCGGTTCTCTGCCCCATTCTGTGAAACACTGGTCTTTCTGCCTCCATCTTTGGTAACTCGCCTCTGACGACCATGACTGGTTGTAAGCTGCACCTTGCCCTGGTGCCCTGGTGCTCTGTTTCTCCCTCTCTGCTCTCGCTCAGGTGGTTTAAAGCCCCTTCTAAATGGCAATCTGGTCTTCCTCATGAGGAATGTCCCAAATAATTAACGCATTCGTCAATTAATCAATTGGGGTGGAATGAAAGCCAAGTGAATATCGTGTTTAAATTTATGAAAGAAAAATAAAAAAACTGAAACAAATCCAATACATAAAACACACCTAAATCATAGTGATAATTAGTGCACAGTGATTGTATAAATAAATGTGAACAAGGAAGGAAAGTTTATAAATATATCAGTGCCAAAAATAAATAAATGATAGTTTACACCTGTAACACTGGGGTATTATATGTACCTGTCAGGATGTGAGTGGTGATGCAGGGGAAGTCAATGTCCCCGCAGGCAGCATAATAATAAAACAGTCTTATTTATTTTAAAAGGCTATCCCCTCTTTGGTATTGGGGATGTAAACAGTGGGCTTGCAGTCCCAAGAAAAAGGTTTCCAAAATAATAAACAAATAAACTATTAAATACAGTGTCCAGGGTGCAAGTGCTCATGCTCCGTGGTACTGTACTCCGTTATTGTGCTGTGCTAGTGCTCCAGGTGGTTGCTCAGTGGTGACAGCTCCCATTGTTTCCATCTGCAAAAACAAAACGAAACAAAGCAGTGCTCCGGGTGGGTCACGTTTCAACATAAGGGGTCGTACTCACGTAGCTGCGTCCCCTTTGTACTGCTAAAGTGTGATCAGTGCGGCGCCACGCTCTATCCAATCGCCCCAAGCAACACAGCTGATCACAGTAGAGTCGTTCAGCAGTCTTACAGCTACGACCTTTTCACCAAGATGTCTGACTTCCGGTTCCGTCCTACCATCCCTGTGAAGGCGTTCTACCAACCTTACTTAGCGCCCTTCCTGGTCGAGAGGTAGATTTGCAGCTCCGATTCCTTCACTTCCGTTCACAGGGCCAGAAGGGAAGATATGTCACGTGTCACTCCTGACCTTTCCCAGGCTTCAGTGAGGCAGTGAGGGTACTGACAGGCTTGATCTGCCCTTGTTTGGTAAATTACTGATTTATATTATGCATTTTTGGGGTGCATGATCTTCCCATTGGTAACACAACAATTGGGTTATGTTGGTGTTAATACAGTTATAATTAGGCTTGGAAGGATTAGATTTTAGTGTGTCCAAATATTATTTTACCCCAATTTGGAATGTCCCCTAACCACAGCAATCATCCACATGGTTCAGGAGACCCGAAGGTTCAGTGGGTGTCCTCCGATCAGCTTCCATCTTCCTTTGTCACCCAGGAACTCGAGAGCGGATGTCAGTGAGCCACTGACCTCTGGGGGACAAAGGTCAGCCCTGCAGGTGTTCGTTCTGAGTTCACTGGGAGCCTGAACAGCAGGGTGCGCTGTAGCGCGATGAGGAGAAACAGCCCTGCCAGTTTTGCCTCCCTAACAAATGGGATCGCCAGAGCCAATGCGATGCTCCCTTCAGAGTCCCCAGCAAAGACCCCCCTACTTTGCACAGCCAGGATGTGAACCTGCGCTATATTACTCACCCTGCGCACCAAGTGGCACTAGGTGAGCCACTTGGGGACCCTCGGATTCGTTTTTTATCGGTAAATGTCAGTAAAACGTCGATTTCACTGAACACACACAAACCAATGAAAAAATATTTAGGCAAAGTAAGAAAAATGCTGCTTGAGAACTTATTAGAGTCCCACCTTAACGTGTATTAAATGTGTTGGAATGAATGAATAAAGAACGTATTTACAACTATGCAAAAAATTCCAGCTCCAGCTTTAGCGGACTGGCGCTGCAGATAATTTATGCAGCATTCATTACGATGGGCACTGTACAGTAATGTAGGCCAAGTTTGTTGTTTATTTCAATAATGGGTCGCAAAAGAAAATCACTAGAGGAATATTGCAGTGAAAATCACTAGAGGAATATTGCAGTGAATACCCTGACCTTGAATTTAAAACGGTGAAAAAGTCTGGAAAGGTAGACGAGGAGGACATTTTGCGCTACAAAATTTGTAAAACAGAAATTACTCGACGGGCAAGTTGTATTGCTGAACATTTGAACAGTATGTCTCATTTGAAATTGAAAGAAAGTCAAGAAAAGATAACCCAGGCTTCGATGGAAGTCTGTTTGGGAAGAATGAGACAATAAAAGAAAGAAGCTGCAGATTTTCCACACGAACAAATAATTTCGTGCAACTGTGAAAAAGAGTTTAAAAAAAAAACATCGATATTATCCGTCAGAATTATACAAAAAAGAATCAATTTCTGCCTAGCCTAGTTATAACCAAAGTGATAACTAAATCCATTTTCTTACCTGTTATTAACACGGGCTACATTTTAATCATTCCATCATTTTCATGATGATTTTCGTTATGTACTTTGCTTAATATAGAGATTTTAAAAACCACAGTGTACCTTTGTGAAGCTTGGATGCTGCTCTTGGTACACTTTTACTACACGTGTCAGCCTCTGTCTCTGTAATACATTGTGACTCTTTGGCCAGATTATGCAAACTAACCTGTACCTCAGGAAGTGATATGGTATCCAGAGGAAGCATGTATTGTCTTTTGCAACAGTGTGTTGCAAATACTAGTCTGCAAATACTATTCATTATATTGCTATTGCTAACGAAAGGTAATGTTTTTTAAACCCTTAGATATCGTAAGTATTGAGTTTTAGTTTGTGAATAAAGCAGTTTTCTAAAAATATATTTTTAAAGATTGGCCATGGTTCTGAAACGCACCAAGTTGACCTGCCTCTCATTCTTTATATTGTCATGGTTCTGAAAGACACAGAGTCAACCTGCCTCGCATTCTTTATATTGTCATGGTTCTGAAAGACACAGAGTCAACCTGCCTCGCATTCTTTATATTGTCATGGTTCTAAGACACAGAGTCAACCTGCCTCGCATTCTTTATATTGTCATGGTTCTGAAAGACACAGAGTCAACCTGCCTCGCATTCTTTATATTGTCATGGTTCTGAAAGACACAGAGTCAACCTGCCTCGCATTCTTTATATTGTCATGGTTCTAAGACACAGAGTCAACCTGCCTCTCATTCTTTATATTGTCATGGTTCTGAAAGACACAGAGTCAGCCTGCCTCGCATTCTTTATATTACTGTCTATTGTTCGTTATATGATCTACTTTACACTGCCTCCCTCACTTTCCTGTTGCTATTTTGCCTGTTGGGGTTCCTAACCCTTTTTAATTGTTCCTAGGGGGCACCTTCTCTTCCCATCCTTAGTTCGGAGCAGCTGCACTGTAGTCCTTTGCCCTTCATGTTGTTATTTTGCTGTCAGTTCACTTTTCTCACTGATTTACAGGCAGTGTAGCCTCTGCTCTGATTCAACTGATTTTCAATTTGCTGCTAAACTACTATTTCTTTTATTTTCTCATAAAAGTAATCCTATTGTCTCAGTGCCAGTGTTTCTAGTTGCCATATTGTTTAGGAACCGAACTGTCCCTAAGCACTGTTACCGTACAATCATTTAATAATTAGACGTTCTCGTTGGATTTAATCCCAGTGGTCTCTATTACTTTAAGCAATATGTTTATTAGTTATGAAATACAGTATATGTAGCTGTGTTAGAGTTTTTGACATGCTTTTATCTCCCCCCCCCCCCCCCCAGCAATTTTTAACTTTATGTTAACAGTTAGTTAATATACAGTAACCTATTTAATAAAAACAGTAATAATAATATAACCATATCTGATACGCTAAACATCTTTAAAAATTCCCTTCAAATAAATTCCATTTCAATCATGTGAGAGACTTGATAACCCTGAAGCGGGACCTCATGTTTGCTGAATAGTTTAATTTGGTCTTTATTTTTATTAGTTTATAAATAGGTTCCTACACAGACAAATTAACAACAACATATGATGTTAATATGTCAGTAATTATTATTTTCAAAATATATACTCTCTGTACTGCTGCAAAAAAACCCAGTCTAGTTAGAGACATGTTTCCTCTAGGGATCTGCTTTACGTCACCAGCATGTCATGTCTTTCATCTCTTGGTCCTCCTCTTTGGTCACAGGATTTTCCAAGCCTCACTTGAGAGAGTCCCAGGGATGGACAGCAGGAGGTGCTCAAGTCCCAATTGTGGTGTCTGTGAGTGGAAACTCAAGCTGCAGGCACTGTGCCACTTTCCCCTTACATTTTAAAATAATTCAAATCACAAGCACCATTTAAGCTGTTTTAGCTTAATAGTGTTGGATGTTAAAGTAAATGATGAATCTGTGTGTTTCTGTCTAATCACATACTGTAAGTTTACATATCAGAACCTTGCTAAACCTGGTAACGATCTGCTAACCAGTGGATGACCGACAGGCTGTATGAACTCAAAACCAAAGCTTGACTAACCACCCATGCTTTGTTTGTAAAGGGAAGTAAGACAATACTCTCTGTATTGTGTATGTACTGTAATTTTTTTTTTTTTTTTTAAATCACAACAGGGCTGTTTCTCTGTGTCTAATATCCATATGAGAAATGTCTACATTATCTATCCTTATACATGTACTGCATATATATATATATATATATATATATATATATATATATATATATATATATATATATTTGGACGCTTCTCGCGCTCCTCTTGGATTGCTTTGCACCCCCCCTGTTGAGAACCACTGGGTAAATGTGATGGATTAGCTACTAAAACACTTCATATTAGCTGCTCATGTATAGTTTACTTTGATTTGTTGTGATCATAAGTTTTTGAAGATTCTGATCAATGTGAATTAAAGATTGCTAAATGATAAGCTTGGTTTCTTCTAACCCAAACTAAGCTGTATTAATAACAGTCAAAGTTGTTGGTGTAATAGTGGAAAACACTAGTGGAGATTTTGAGTAAATTGTTGATATTCATAACATCGATATATATGGTAACTCCTGAATGTGTCTAAGACTTTGGCACAGCAGTGTATATATATATGACTTGTAGTTTAAAACATCCTGATATAATTTTTTTTTACATTATTCACATTTTTTTGCACCTACATTACCTTTTTCTTTTTGATTTTGCACCTTATGGTACACAGCGGTTTTCCTATATATATATATATATATATATATATATAAAGTAATTGTATTATTCATAAATACAATACTGCACGTTTGTCTGGCTTCAGCTCATAAGTTCCAGACACTTTCCTTTGCCTAGTGGCTCCTGGCCTAGACCTTGACCTAAAAGGCTGCAGGACTAAACCTTGAATGCAACACTGGGTGCTATTCAAAACACGTAACCTGTGTCTGACAACACAGAGAGAGCATCTTGATACAGGTTGATGCAGGTAGTCAGATATAATATCTCAGGTGTAGAACTGTTAATGAGCTTGGTTCTCTTCCAGAATCAATGCGTATCCAGGAGACTCTCTGGTGAGTTTTTTTTTTTTTTTTTGAACAAGTTAGCCTGTGAGAATATAGACATCAGTCATGTTGTTTGGATAGCAGGTGCATTCAGGAAAGTGGCTGACATGTAATTAGAGATTAGACTACAGCAAGCAATACTGTGAGTTTAGTATTTTTAATTTCATATACCAGTATTCACTTCCATATAAATTACTTATTTTTTACACCCATGGTGACATTTCTCAGTTTCCAAAGATATTGTTAATATTGTGTTTTGTGAATATGCTGTTGTTCATATTTTCACTGTGAGCAGTGAAAATGTTAAGATGAGGGATCAGCCACATAATCAATCATAACTGATTTGGGAACAGAGGAAGAGTAGAGTTGCAGTCATTGCAGGAAGAGCAGTGACAGATAAACAACTTAGCACTGAGAGCTCACTTTTATTAAAAAAAAAGAAATATATATATATATATATATAAAAACAAAAGTTGCCTCACACAGGCTTTATAAAAAAATTGCAAATCAAATACTAATACCTCCCCCCCCCCCCCCCTTAACCAAACGTTTAAAATATAAATATTGACAGTTTTAAACATACCTATAACCTCGTAGTATAACTTTAAATCTGTTAGGGGCAAATATTATTGAGAACTGTGTAAAAAGTATACAGATATTTTGATTAAGTGTGCAGTCAATTAGTGAGCAACTGTCAAGATGCGCTTCTTCATGTACAAATTCTCAGTGGAAAGAGCAGTGAGCTGCTTTGGGAGGGTGCAGGTGTTCACTGTAACATGAGATCATTAGAGGCTGAACAAGCATTAACAATATAACAAGCCACTCACAATTAGGTTGTTGCATCAGTATTAACAGTTTTGTTCATAAGCAAAATTAAATGAGAGACAATATTATTTTGTATTATTGCTTTATAATTCATTCAAATTAGGTAATCAGAGTGTTTTATAGGAATACGACAAGTGTCTTCGTATTAGCTGTTACTTATATAAGTATAAAACATAGTGGTTTCATTTTTTTATTCACCTTTTTTCAAATTCAATATGAACCTCTACTGTGGTTGGAATTTAAGAGTTTGATTCAGACCTCTGATTGGATACAATTCACTAGTGCACCCAATCACTACTCTGAGCATGGTGTACACAGTATGTTGCGTGTGTCCATCTATAGCGAATCGTAGTGCTTTTGACTCTGTTACAATTTAAAAAGTAACTTAAGTATCTTCAAATGTCATTTTAATATATATTTTTACATTCCCCCTACTGTTTTATGGTATTTTCAATTATTGTGAGTGGTTCTGGGTTCTGTTGCTCCATCATTGAATTATTGTCAGCTCTCTGTAAATCTGCCTTTACCTGTCTTTGAACCTGCTTTGAGCTTCTCTGGATAACCTGTGCTGGGATGGAACAGCCTTGAAGCTGAGAGAGTACCAGCAATCTCTGTTTCTCCAATACAGAGTTATTATCATTTCTCTGTATCTGTCTTAATCTGACTGTTCCATCCTAGCACACGATTACACAGAGAAGCACAAACCAATTTCAACCAACTCAGAGAATGATGAGTAGGAGAGATTCATTGTTGTTACAGACAGGCATGTTAATTTACCAGTATGCCAATATGCCTAATAGACGAGTTTGTAGAATTTAATAACATAAAATTAAGGATTCCTTTGTATATGGGCAATTGAGGTTGTATATTTGTAAATGCATCTTTATTGATGATTTAGTTTTTTCCTCAAATTGAGGGTGGGATGCATCTTAAATTCGAGGCCTTCATAAATTTGAAGGAATGTGGTAATCATTTACTGAATCTCCTTATTGGAACTGAGTGCATAAGGCATAGAAAGTAAATTATAACTTAAGTACAGTATCCAGATCACCTTAACATACATCCCCCAAGATTTAGTAAAAAAAGATGTGCATTAGGGGTTTGATAGTGAAACTATTTCTAATGAATTCTGTTTATATTGGCTCTAAACTTTAAGGATCGGGGCACTCCGGTGGGGGCAACGCTGGCAGCTGCAGTTCCACTCTGAGTCTTCATTTCTGACACCATAGGTGACATGATAGCATGAGGAATGAGAGTCAGAGGCTGGGAAACTGCAGTTAAACCATGAGCATGTTTATTAACAGATAAAGAATAAACTAAGCAAAGAAGCATGGCACAGGGGCCAAAATAAAAGGTTAAACAAAACACAATGCAGTCAAACTCTGATATAACGTACCACATTGGGACCAGAAAAAAGGTACTTTATAAGCAAGGTATGTTATATCCAACAACACCTTTATTTAAATGAATATGGGGAAAAGTGGTCTACTTTTAGAACCGGCAACACATATAAATAAATCAGTTTTAAGTAGTGTTTATACAGTAAATTAAGAAAAAATATAAACCAACAAATGTGCAAGCAAAATGTAGACTGACATAGCATAGAAACATACCAGCAATTGTGAAAGAGCAAAATTGTTGCAATGTCAAAAATGAAGACTACAGATGAAGCCCCTTTCTTGACTTAAGCAGTTCAAGTCCATGAAATCACTGGGCGTTAGCTGGCCCATGACATAAGTTTTCACAGTTTCTAATACACGTGAAAATTTAGAAAACGAAGGCATCACTGGTTCATCGTCTGGTTCACCTCCTTGTCATATGTCAGGGCGATTTCCGATGATGTCTTTGACAATTTGCTGTTACCTCAACTGTTCACCGGTGACTAAGCCATCATCAACTGTCATGAATTCTTCTAAATTGACTTCATTGTGAAATACAGCGCTGTTTAAATGCCTGATGAGGTTTTCTGCCTCCACATCGTTATTAGGTTGATCTATGGGGGGATCTAATTCCACCTGAACTTGAAATCCATAGTGTGCAAAACAAGCAGAAATTGTCTGTGGTGCTACTGTGTCCCATGCAATTTTGCTAAATATTAAGGCATCAAGCATGGTCATTTTCACCTCTTCCTTTCTGTCTGCAAACTCGAGAAATTGTTGAAGGACCAGTTTTTGACAGTGGCATTTGAAATTTTGAAGACCCCCTGGTCCACAGGTTGCAATTTGCTGGTGGTGTTAGAGGGCAAGAAAACAATTCTAACATTTGAAACATTCATTGATGGTGGATGAGCTGGACAAACTACCGAGGACTATTAGCAACTTTTGTACATGAGACAAAGTAATAATGTTGATTAAAAAGAAGTATATATCAGCCTAATAATAAGGAATAATAAATTCCCTTGGTAGTCGGCATTTTAGCGAACCCAGCTTATTAATATTCCCATTCTAAACTGCTAGTGGAAATGGCTTGTAAACTGCAGTTTAGCATACCCAGTTTATGCAAATTTTAACAATTCTAACACTAGAGGACTCAGTAGGTAGGTGTTTGGGGCCTTCTGCGGTGTCGCCACAGCGGAGTCCCGAGACCCAAACATTGGGCTCCATGAATAGGCCATCAATACACAGTTGAAATTGCATGTAAATGGTTGTTTCGTGTTGAGTCAAGCAATGTACAGCTCGACAGTGTGTTTATTTACTTATGTGGAGTCTCTGTATAGCCCCCACTTTCCTACAGTTGCTTTGATTGATGTGTTTAATACTGTGTGTCTAAGACTTCTTTCTACTCCAGCAAATAACGTGCAGAATGACGATCGGCTTTGTGGTCTTGCCCTGCTGTCACAGAGATGAGACTGATCTTCCTTGAACAGACATTTTGCAGAAATTTAATGCTCATTGTCACAGGAAGATTGTCAAACTACATTTAAAATCAGATGCATGTGATGTTGTGTAAAAAAAGTCAATCAGATCAGTGCATTTTCATAAAAGAGAGGATTTATATTTCTGTGTATAGTTGCTGTGTCACAGCACTGTACAAAACCATACAGGTCCTGCAAATATAGAACCTCAGGTACTCAAAATTCTATAATAGTATCTGTGGCAGGGTGAAGACTGGTAAAAGGAGTGAAATCTGGCCTCCTGACAGGTGGAGGCACTAAAAGGAGCTACTCACATGACCTAACCAAGATGCCTTAAACACAGGGTCCAGTTGTGGGGGCCAGAAGCACAGGTGTTTCAAATGGCGCTAATAGTAAAACTGGCTTAGGTCACACGCACAACCGAATAGAGGTTGGCTGTGACGGATTGATAGAGGCGTGGCCTGGGGTACATAAAGGGAACTGTGTGGAGTAGTGGGGGCTCCCTGGTTGGAGGCAGAGTCTGGATTTCAGACAGAGCTACAGTCTTACAAGCAAGCTAGCGGGGTTGTTGTAGTGCTCCGGCTGCCTTCTGAATACAGGCTCGAGAGGAGGAGCTTGAGAGAGAGGGGGACACGGCTGGGAGAGCGAGTGACCAGAACACCCGCAGTGAGTGATAGAGTGGCGAGGCTACCGAGACACGATGGGACTGTGATTGTCTACCAAAGATGGATTGTACATAGTTGTAAATAGTGTGTGTGTGTGTCACCAGCGCATGTGTGAAACAAAAAAAACACCATTTGTTACATTGAACTCCTGAGACTGTGTGTGGTTATTTTGTCACTTCCCCTCCCTCTCACATTTGTTGTGGTGGGGGAGGGGGGTAAAGAAATTAAAAATTAATATAAAAAAAAGATAAATAAATAAATAAACTAAAAAATGGATCCCTCCCAATTTCTAGAGTTCCTGCAGGAGCACAGGGGAGAGGGTTATTTTCCCAGCTGACTAAGAAACCATCCATCACAGCAGCAGCCTACCCGGAAGCCACAGTGGCCAGGATGATAGCGGTGCAGCCAAAACTTTTAAAAATGACTCCAGAAGACGATCCGGAGGCGTTCCTGGTCATGTTTGAAAGGATGGCAGACGTGGCAGCATGGCCCCCGGAAGTATGGGCCATTAAGCTTGCCCCCTGTCTAACCGGGCACTGGACAGCGCAGGATTATGGGTGCGTGATCTTACATTGCCTGGGAATCAACCCAGAGACCTACTGGGTGAGATTTCAGGGTTTTAGACTGTAGGAGGGGATAAGGCCCTGAAAGCTTTTACATCTGTGCTGGCGGTGGACGGAGTATGAGATCCAGACCGTCCAGCAGGTGATTGACTTGGTGGTCATGGAGCAGCTGTTGAACATGCTACCGGGGCCAATGAGCACGTGGGTGTGCCACCACCAATCGGCAACCGTAGAGGAGACTGTGTGGCTCACAGAGGCGCACCAGGACGCAGCAGTGGCCGAGGTCCGGGATGTCTAGCCTCGCAAGGTGGGTCCGGTTTATCCCTCCACCAGGTCTAGATCAGGAGGTAAGGTAAACCCCAGCTGGCCGGGGCTTTCCTTCATGACCTTCCAGGAGTGGTCCCTGCTGGGTTAGAGCGCCCCTACCCCACCCCTGGCTGAGGGGCGGGACAATTCCTCCCGACCATCCAGGATGTATCCACCTCCCCTTTTATGTTTTAGGTGCCTCGAGCCAGGCCACAAGATTGCCGAATGTCCACAGATGGACTGTGATCTAGGATGGACAAGGGAACCACGGACGGCAAATATAAAAGGGGATATTGGTCGGGGGGGTTCCTATCTGGTAACAGTATGTTTCGGACTTTACAGTACCCATGCATTAGTGGACTCAGGATGTCAGCAAACCAAAATTCGGGAGAGGCTCCAGGGGGGAGTGGCTTGGTGTTCACTTCAGCTGGTGGTTATCATCTGTATTCATGGCGATACCAGGACATATGTCTGGGGTGTTTCCTTGGAAACTGCTTCTCAGATCACTGATGTGCTGGGGCCCCACATCTGGAGCTTCCCTGTTCTTGCGGACGGCCCTGGGTATTGGCTGCCGCGGAATGCCTGTAGGCGATGCTTCAGGTCACCGTGATGTGCAGTGGGGATTGGAATTGTCCGGGTAACCATGGATACGGCCGGACGCCATCACTTAAACCTGTCCCGTACCGGAGCACAGGAAGGAAGCATCTGTCCTGACGCCTCCCGCCCTCTGTGGGAGCGTTGCAGGATCTCCTCTACTGCTGGCCCGAAAGTATGGCCAGGGGAGATAGGCGCGTCTAACAGGGCCGATTTGTCTGCATCCAGAACCCTGGCCTGAGACAGCCAAAGCTGTCTACGTGCCACTATAAGACCCCCCAGGCATCTTCCTAAGGCTTGCCCTTGGAAGCCTGATATCTGTGCTGGCGGCAGACGGAGTATGAGACCCGGACCGTCCACCAGGTGCAACTCTGAGGCTATTGGCTCAGGGAGGGGCGCCGACTGCAGGATGCCATCCAGGCAGGCCGTTAGGAGAGCGTGTTACCTGTACTTCAGCTGCGTAAACCATCTTAAGGTGGGCCTCTTTGATCCTGCATTGGTCATTAGGGCATACAGGATCCTTGGCCAGACCTACTGGAGGGGCTCGCACCAGGGCTGCGATGGTGGAGTCCACCGGTGGAAACTGTGCTAGCCCCAGTGCCTCTGTGCCTTCCAAGGAGGCCAGCGGGGCTGTGTGCTTGAAAACGCATGGTGCCGGGACCTGGAGGAAATTGGAGGCTTGCTCCATGAGCGATCGAACCAAGCTTGATGGAGGTGTCACATCAGTCTCTGAGGGTATCTCAGAGCTGGGCCCTGTCTCCTGGGTCACTTCCTGGACCTGTGTCTCCTGCTGCTCCAGGGAGTCCCCATCCCAGGAGGCTGCGATGGAAATCGCGTCCTGGTCCCCTACGCTCATCGCCTTGTCTCGGTCCGAGGCGTCATCGACTGCCGGTAAAGGCGGGGACGGTACCGGGGCAATTGCCGGGGGAGGAGCTGAGGCAGGCGCAGGGGGCAAAGCCTGCTGCCTGACCAGATATTCAAGGACCTGGGCCATCAAGAAGGGGGGAGGGTGGGGCTCCCACTCCCAATGCGGCAGAAGGCTCAGCTGAGCTGGCTGATGAAGCCACCCCTGTGAACTCTGCCAGTCTTCTGCGCAGGGTCTGGGGCTGGGACGCTGCACAAATCGAGCAGAATGTCTCATCATCTAAAGCAGGGGTGCTTGTCCTGTGGGGGGAAGCTACAGTAGGCAATCTGAATAGATCCTTGACACCTTTGAACAACAGGTGCATTGGTGGGAGATGTGTGTGGCTACCTCAGTCTGTACAGTAAAGTTCTTATTCACAGGATTACAGAAACATTTACCATTGCCTTATTAAGTTGTATTATTATTATTAAGAACATTCCAAAAAAAGGTTTGTTACCTGGCCTTTATATTTTTATGATGCTTGAGATAATTGTGATTGCTTTAAAGTTCTGTTGCTCTAATTTTGATAGTTGTATAATTTTTCTATTTTGATCATTTTAATTTGCTGCTGAAAGACATGGCAAACTAAAATAGCCATTGCCATATTGATGAACATCGAGTTCTTAAAGATCCATGCACACATGTATTATTGACAAGTGAACAAAAAACTGTAACCTTAAATAATGGCCATAACCATAAAGCCAGGGAGTAGATGTTGTCCTTCTGTGTAACTTGTCAAGTACAATAATGTATATCTGTGACAGAGATCGAATGATTCTTGGTGTCACATCTCCCTCCCGACCTGTGAGGGCGCTCTGTAAAGGGAACAGAGTACCATGGACTAAATGGCATGACAATTTATTCCTTGGGTTAGGTGGAAGTTGGCCATCTAGAAAAGGGGCGAAGTTACGGTACCCAAACTCAATGACCCCGATGGGAAACAGCGTGGCATCCACGGATTGGAGGAGTGGATGCGCTCGTTAACCTAGGGGTCATGGGGGAGGGTATAATGGGGTCATAGTGTAAGTAATCTGTTCCTTTTGTAAATGGTTAGATAGACCTAAAAGGAGACCCCTGTGATTGCTGAAACAGTGACTGTTTGTTTTGTGTTTGTCCGTGTTAGTAATTGTTTGTCTGTTGATTATAGACTACCCCTAACATGTTCCGGAGCTGTAGCATAAGCCAGCACCAACCTGGACATCATCACTTTCACCCCTTCGTTCACGGAGGACTGTCTTGCACCACTAGCACTAATTTCACTGTCATTAAAAACTGTGTTTGTGTTCTGTGTTTAGTGTGGGTGTGTTAAAAGACTGGACTTTTTGGTTACGGATCAAACCTAGGGATTTACAAATACAGAGTGATACACACCACTGTATCACTCCATCATTTAGTATTTACAGGTGTTTGCCATAAGGCTCTAGACATTGTTAAAACCATTCAATAAACACCCTTGCACCTGGAAATCATTGTCTGTCTGTTTTTGTATTCGCTCTGCACTGCACTCACCTGTATTCACTCACCACTCTGTCACAATATCTTAAGTGAAATAATGTTGAAACTATCAAATTAGAGTATGATTAACTATTGCTTGTTTATTCAAAAGCACACAAATACATTTATCATTGAATAAAAACAGTTTAGAAAAATAGAAATACACTGAATTGAGGTTTTGCAAACTGGAAGACGATTAAAAGGAATAAGTAGCATAAATCAAAACGACTGGAATAGACAACAAAAAATCAGACTGTACAGTGTATCTTTGGCCTTGGCTCTTGGCCCTGTCTCCAACCAAATGACAATGACAGCTTGAAGGTAAAAATTTGAGAAGAATGTACACTACATAGGGGTGGTAAAAAAAATACATAGAACAATGAGATGCATGACTGTCTTGGTAATGTTGCTTGACAAGATATAAAACATTTAGTATAATTCATATTTTGACATATATTTTTTTTAGAAATATGCTGTACATTTCAGTGTACTTTGTGAAAAGGTATAAAAATTCTCAAAGGACAACATTACCTCAACAAACAAACAAACAAACAATCTCATCAACAACATTTCCTAAACATCAAAGATAAGCACAAGCGGTTTAATTTAATCATTTATTTTAATTCTCCAGTTAACTTTTTATTCAACGTATGAATAACTTTTATTCAACGTATGCATTCATGGAGTTTACTACACATCTGGGGTTTGGGGTGACAGTAAAGGGCAAGTACCTTGAAGTGCATTTTAATCTGTTTTCAACTTCCCACAGTGAGTAATAGCAGCAGAGTTCAAAGGCCAGTGTACTATGTGATTGCTTTGAAATTGAGAAATACTCACGTTTTTACTTACTAGGTATCACAGTATTATCCTTAAATATTCTGAGTATTCTGTTTCTTATTTCCTTTGTCCTAAGGCAATACACCACAGGATTTACAAGAGAAGGGACCAATGTTGCGACAATGTGTAACCCATTGCGTTCTGGGATTGTTAACACAAGACCAACTCTAGTAAGAATATTGGCAACAAATTTGGGAACAAAATAGCAAACAACCACAATCATGTGGCTGAAGCAAGTGCTAAACATGTGTTTTCTGCTTTCAGAGGAAATTTTAAACACTGTACAAATTATCCATATGTATGATAACAAAATAAAGACAAAGTTTCCATAAATCGCCAAACTAACCGCAATGGTTGGAAACACAAAGTAATCATCAGGATTAACACAGGCTGCTCTTACCAAACCAGGATAGTCACAAAACGTATATTTAAGAACAGTTTGACAGTAAGGGAGTCCTTCAGTTATACCGGCTAAAGTACCTACTACAGCACTGTTTATTACCCATGTAGTTAACACTAATAACAGTATGCGAGTGTTGGTAAGGATGCTGTGGTATCTTAAAGGATTGGAAATTGCAACCAATCGATCAAAGGCCATCAAACCAATAGCACCGGCTTCCATAAAATCACCCAAGTGATACAAAAACATCTGAGCAGCACAGGGCTTGTAAGATACTGTTTTCACTCCCACTAGAAGGATTGTTAACATTGTCACACTAGCACTGCTGCTGTACATCATATCTACAATGGCTAGATTGCAAATGAAAAAGTACATTGGTGTGTGAAGACGTTTGTCTGATGCAATAATACATATATTGGTGGTGCTTCCTAGTAAAATAAGTGAATAGATAATCAGAATTACAATTCCCACTGCCTTTGGATGCTCAAGGTCATTGAAACCAGTGATGATAAATTCTGTGATTCCAACTGTGTTGTTTCTGGTTGCCATCTTCCCCAAGTATCTGTAAAAAGAGACAAAGTAGAAAGAAATATAAGGAGTATTTTCTGAGAATGTTTAATCTGCATTTCAATTTTACTTTTTTGTTTTATATATAACATTATATAACACTTAATACCAGGATATTTGTAAAACCATCAATCAGTCAGTTACAAAATAACTACAGTATTGCTGTGCATAATTATATCAAAATATTTTACAAAACCCCAATATATCTACTGTTATTCTGACCCTGAGATTTATATTGACTCTTGTGCTACAGAGAGAGAAAACCTTTATTTAAAATATCTTTAAACCTAAACCTAAAGTTGCTTTAAACAAATGACATCCAAAAAGGGAGGGAATGGTTACTAATTTAAAGTTTAAAAATCAAATTGCTTTTCATTTTATTTTTATAAAATAAACATTGAGCGAATTTATGAGCACAATAACCCACTCCTGTGTGTGCGGTCATGCGTCACAACGCACCCATGAGCGTGGTAAGAGATGTCTTACCACTCACCCTGTCGTGGGTTAATGCTTACACAACAAATACTAATATTAAAGTCAGGAAATGCCATACCACCCATAACTCAGCTGCATCCAGGTTAGGCTGTTAGCATAGATACTGAGATGTGACGGACAGGGCAGCATTCACTGATAGGATGGAGCAGTAAAAAACGACAGAAGTAAGAAGATTTATTTTGAAACCTTAGAAACAAAACCTGTAACAATGAAAGGTTCCACTAAACAATGATACGGGGAGCAGTGAAAATATGTTTGATATATTTAGCGACACAATGAAATGTTCGACTAAGCAATAATGACCAGGTATCCCTATCAAGGATGTAAATACCATTACAGGTATCGGTATAATTAATAAGTAGGCCATCATGATCTACATGCACAGCATGTGCAATATATCATAATGCCTTTGTAAATATCAAATTTGTGCAAGCAGTTTTCAAGATACAGCCTTCAATAGTTCAGCCTATCAGATGTCAAAACTGTGAAAAAGTATATCACTGTGAGCTACATTCAAAGCATGTGAAATAAAGTGCTTTAATAACAGTAAATTCAAGTATTAATCAAACTGGAGCAAGTGGTTCACAAAATATAATCTTTAATAGCTCAGCCAATCGGGTGTCAGTAATGTGAAAAAGCATGTAGGCATGAGCTACACTGATGGAACACGGAATAACTGATGGAACACGGAATAACTGATGGAACACGGAATAACTGATGGAACACGGAAACATGCAGGCCTCTCCCCAGTAACCCTGTCGCTGGGGAGAAGTGTACATGGAAATGTTACTGAAACTAATGAGGTAGCAAACTTAATTTTAAAAGACACTTAACAAATTAGCAATTTTTACTGCTCCCCTTTTCATTGTTTAGTGAAACGTTTTCTATAAAGGTGTTGTTTCTAAAGTTGAAAAAATAATTTTCTTACCTCTGCCATTTGCACTGCTCCCCTTATCATTGAATGCTGCCCAGCCCATCATATTTCAGTATCTGTGCTAAAAGTCTAACCTGGATGCAGCTGAGTTAGGGGTGTTATGGCATTTCCTGTTTTTTGTGGCTTCAAGCTGCAGCATTGAAGTTACTTTAATTGTCACTTTTTTGTAAGTAATCTTCTGATGTCTGTGGCTTCAAGCTTAAACCATAATTATTTTTAGAGAGCAGTATAAACAGTTTGACTAAACATTTAAACTACACTCTAGAGATAAAATCCACTAAACTCATTCAGTTCTTTATTTATTTGCTTTGTTTTTAATTTAAGAGTTTCATTTGGTATATTTTGTATTGCTAGCTAAATGCAGAGGTGAAAGGAACTTTAATTAGTGTTCAGTCCCGTCCTCCGCCGCCCGTGCAGCACAATAGTGCAGCATTCAGTTACGCCACACTGCACTGTAGGCAAACCGTGAAAAGACCGAATATGTTCTACTGTTTTTTTTTTTTTGTGAGATTTGTCCATTTCATTTGGCTCGGATTTTGCTGTCTGACGAAATTTATATCAGAGCTTTAGTTTATAACACTCTGTGTAATTAGATTTACCAGATTCGAGAGTGAAAAACTGGTACTTTATTATTCTTCAATTCCCTGACGCCGTACCAGCTCCGAAGCCGTTAAAATACCAGTATAATAACACAATAATAGTTTAAAAATTAAACAACGGGTGTGTTTATTTTCTTTATACTGGCATCTCAAAACATGTTAAACGTAGAATAATCCTGATTTAAATATAGACCAGCTATTAGTATTACCATATTAACGTGATAAACACAATCAGAATGATCAAACAAATAATACGATTGTTTTTATTTTTGAATGGCGCTAACACAACTTGAACAATTACTGTGCTATCTTGCTGAGTACACCTAATGCAGTTTGGAATTTAAAAAAATTGATACAATCGCAAAACATGGACGATTTAAAAATGTTACTGTTTCTAAACGAGACAAAAAAAATGAAATGAAGGTTGTTTTTGCTCTGCTTGTTTCCTCAGAATATGCACTAAACTAAATGTGAAATGTTTACTTCCGAGTGATGTTACCTTGTATAGTTCGTTTAGATTGCGAAGCATCTCATGCTTGTTTTATTCTGTTTATTTGTTTCCTTTTTAATTAAAATCAATTAGAAAGAGCAGCATATCTATCATTCTACCCATTCATAAGTTGAATACTTGTATGCATTTCTCTTATGTAGCTATTCGCTTCAATTCAGGCCACTAACATTTCAGTTTACAAAAGCTGCAAGAGTTTCCACTGCGAAGATTTTTTTTTTGTTAGTTTTTTTTAGTTTTTCAGGAATGTTTTGCCGGTGTTGTGTAATATTCTGTATCCCATAAAATTCTGCATCAACTGCTTATTGTACTGTATATGCACCCAGGTCGTCTGTCGATTCGTCTTCCGCACTTTCTCCACGGTTTGTCCCGAAGTGAACACGTTTTTCTAATATTAAGGTTAGGTTAAATGGGTGAGGGTTAATCTATATTTGCATTATTAGGGTACAATGTTTTTTACTAATCAAAAACCACTTGATCGCATATAGTACAATAGCAGGGGATGCAGAATATTATGGGATATATGAATATTACACAATACCGGTCCTCTGTACCAGGCTGTACAGGCTTGCTTTCACCTCTGGCTAATAAATGGCATTGCTCACATTTTCTAAAAGAAAAGAAGGACCCAATTACAAGTTTTTCTAGGAACCAATCAAACACACAAACACACACATAATAAAAGCAATGCATGCGCATACAGATGGCCCTCATAATCACATAATGATCACTCAGTACCTGAAAAGTAAAATATATATATATAAACCGGGAATGTATCAGAGTGTAGTTCAATGAAACATCAATAGAAGACAGGCATTAACAACACAGAACAATACTATATGATATTGTGTATACATCTCTTTATATTTTTTAACAATGTTTAACAATCAAGAAGCTGTGTTGAGTTTAGATTTTACACCTGCCAGAATGATTACTTACATGTTGCAACTGCAGCACGCATCCCATGAAGACCTGAAATCAACCTGAAGGGAAGCACCTGAGGAAGCAATATTTATTGTAGAACAGTTCAACAGAGGTCATTTAAACATGGGGTTTTCTGTCAATCAAACCAAAAATAGCTTTGCTTACTGTATAACAAGCACACCAGTAACACGGCATCTACATGCCTCCCCATGGCATCTGATACACAATTAGAGCTACGTCAACAGCATGAACACATGACAAATATATGTACTGAACAAATGGACAGAATTGCATCTCCACATTCATATCCCCAGATTCTGATGCTCCAAATGATGTGTGCATATATCTCTAGATATATATTTTAAAATATGCATGTCAGTGACATTCTTCCCCTGCCACAGCTGTAAATGCAAAATGAAAGCACCATGAAAAATAGATCATCAGGTCAAAAATGTAAGCTTGGCATACAGACAAATGCCTGCATGTGCCCCACTGGTGTTGATACCCTCATTTTTCTTTCTCAAACTTAACCTTTTGGGTTGCCATATGCCCCCTCTGAAACTGGAAGTTAGTAAATGGAAAAACATGCACACCCCTAGTGGTTGTTTTTCAAACCTCCTCACCCTTATTAGATGAGGTTGAAAAAATAAAGTATATTTGTGCTGGAATAGCTGGTAAGCATGGAAAATATTGTTCTTTGCAACATAGAAGAATGATTAGATGCACAGAACATGGGATATTTTAAGGTCTGCCTAATGGGAAAATGAGCGCTGGTGGTCATCATTTTAAAGGCGATTTAATCAGATGGTATTCCACGTACTCTGTCTTTATAATCAGCAGACCCTGCCTTTCAAATGACTAATCGTTTCCGCCATATTTTTGCTAGCGTGCCTGTGTCGAAGTTAGAATACAGGATTGGACAGAATCTGCATATGCTCATGTGGCAGGGCAGAAGCCCTGCTCTGGTAATTAAATGTATATGTGTAAATATTATATGAAAAAGTGTTTGTTAGATATGGCAGGGCTGGAAGTTAAGATTCCAGCTGTGGTTGTTTTGAGTGTGTTTGTGGTGGTGGTTGGGGTTAATTCCTATCCCTGCCAGATACATGTGAAAATGTGGCCAGGTGTTGATTGAATGATTCTTTGTCAATCAACCCTGGCCACATGGTATATAAGGGAGCTACACAGCTCCATGAGAGGAAAGTGCCTGGGAGAGGGGAGACCACATGGAAGGTCTGGTTTTTGTCTTTTGTTATTTGTTTTCTTAAGACAGTGAAGGCAAATGCCCAGCCTATGGTTTTTGTATTTTGTTTAAACCTTTTGTTTTGGCCCTTGAGCTGGTTATTTTGTTTCTGTGTATTGTGTTCATGACTTGTTTTGTTTTTTTGTGTGTTTATTAAAAATGCGCAGCAGCACTTAAACTGCAGTTTCACTATCTCCAAGTCTCTGTCTACTCAGCCATCCTGTCACAGCTCAATACATCATAGATTTAATATATATATATATATATATATATATATATATATATATATATATATATATATATATATGTATCTATATATACAGTGGCTCTCAAAAGTATTCACCCCCCTTGGACTTTTCCACATTTTATTGTGTTACAACATGGAATCAAAATGGATTTAATTAGGAGTTTGTGCCATAATGTCAAAGTGAAAAAAAAAATCTACAAATTGTTCTAAATTAATTACAAATATAAAACAGAAACAAATCAGCACCTCCCTCTGGTATATTACACCCATAGTTACTCCTTCACTGAAGTGGTGAGGATTCTTCCATCAGTGCAGGGCGCGCCAGCATGACCGAGACACTGTCAGCCGGCAGTGTCTGTCTTGGGCTGGGTGAACTACTTGGGCATTGAGCCACGCCTGCAAGGGGCACATATGGAGGAGACCGAGAGGGAGGACAGAGGAGGCTGCGGCCAGCAGACCTAGCAACCGTTGGCACAGCACCACCTGCACTGAGTGTCTGAGATGAAAAAGGGACAGACAGGCTTGCAATGCGCTTACCGTGTCGGCCGACAGGGAAGCGAGCATCGAGCGGGAATCCAGCCGGAACCCCAGGAGAACTGTCACTTGCTCCGGTAAGATTCTCCATCACTAGAGCCGTGTGAGACACGGCTTGCTCCCGCGACTGGCCACAGATGAGCCTGTCGTCCATATAATTGAGGACCCTGACCCCCTGCAGCCGCAGGGGTGCCAGAACTGCGTCCATGCACTTGGAGAAGGTCCTGGGAACAAGAGACAGACCGCATGGCAGAACACAGAACTCGTACACACTGCCCCAAAAGGTGAAGCGGAAGTACTTTCTGTGGTCAAGGACGTGTCGTGACGTGGAAGTACGCATCCCGGAGGTCCACGGTCGCAAACCAGTCGCCCGGCCGGTCGGACTGGAGAATGTGACGGGTAGTTAGCATCTTAAACTTCCTCTCGTTCAGGAATATGTTCAGGCCTCTGAGATCCAAAATGGGACGGAGCCAGCCATCCCACTTTGGTACCAGAAAATACCTTGAGTAAAAACCCTCCTTTTGACATGGGGGTTCTACAAGGCAAATTGTGCGCATTGTGTGTAAAGCATCCAATTCATGCGCTAGGGCAGAGGCCTGTGCGGGGTCGGACACCAGAGTGTTCATGAGCCCCTGGAAGGGAGGAGGTCCTGCTCGAAACTGGAGTGAGTAGCCAGAGTGGACGGTTGCAAGCACCCACGCGTCGGTGGTGCATTGCCTCCATGCCAGAAGGTGGTGCTGGCTGAACGGGTGCAGGGCCTGAGGCCGGAGCCCGTCAGGGTTGCTGCTGTTGCTGAGCCTGCTAGGCTGTGTTCGGCTTGCGCTGCCTCTGTTAAGGGTGCTGCGCGCCGCTGCCGAGCGTCGGTTGTGGGGGTACTGCCTGCTTGGCCCAGGTGGAGCAGCCACCGGGACAGTGCACACAATGGTCTGTGGTGCAGCAGCTTTGGGTCTCCATTGCTGTTGCCCCTGGTGCTGGGTATGTGTGGGTCGCGGAAGCAGCTCTGTGAGCTGCTTTGATGACTCCCTCGCACGGTGAGACCGCTGCAGCACTCTTCCACAGCTGGCCCGAAGGTGTAGCTGGGGGAGATGGGCGCGTTGAGCAGGGACACTTTGTCCATATCTGGAACTCTGCCCTGGGAGAGCCAAAGCTGGCATTGTGCTACCACAAGGGATCCCAGGTTACATCCGATAGCTTGGCCACTGTGCTGAGCTATGCAGAGCTGCTGGTCATTCACCAGCCTCAACTCATTAATAAAATGAGGAGGCGGCTGGGCAGACAGGTCTGGTTGTTCTTTTCCTACTTAGTAAGCAGACACGTACATTTAAATATCCCCTCCCCTAAATGACTATGAATTGAGTAATCTGCATTGCCGATTTTTTTCCCTAAATCAGAACTGCATAGCAACGCATTTCCTGAAAAGTACGGGAAACATGTTGTGAGGAAAACTGTCATGACTTGTGCATGTAAAGGTCGCCAATGATTCAGGATAATCTAAACGTTTTGGCAATTTTATATCTGAAATTGTCCTGGAATTCGTAGCTAATCGCTTTTGACAAAAAAAGTGGTCAAGTCAGCCCTTAAAGTCGCTAGATTTAGCAATAAATTCGCTTTGGCAACATTGCGTGTAATCTGATTGGCTGTAGAGTTAAAAAAAAAAAAAAAAAAAAAACTTTTCTGTTCTTGTTTTTCTGTCTCCCACTCTGTCACTGCTGACAGGTTATGTGGTAATGTATCAGCAGTTCAGAAAGCCTTCAGAGAATACTGCTTTATTACACAGAAGATCCTTCTACATTCAACATGAAAAAAACCTCATTAGAGGTATATTTTAATTATATTCTTAAAGTAATATTATATAATGTTTATTAATCTTGTCAGTCCTGCTGACTGGATTACTAGAGTTTTTTTTCACTGAAACCTTATCACCTTATCCCAAAATGTGAAATGTAGTGTGTACATAATACAAATTAAAGCAAGCGTAATCATAATTGTATTTATATTTGGTGATATATATATATATATATATATATATATATATATATATATATATATATATATATATATATATATATATATTGGACAAATGTCCATTTAAAGTTTTTTTTTTTTTTTAAACAAGATTGTAATTAATTTCTTATTACAGTTCAAACACAGTCACATCCATAATGCTGTACTATTAAAATATGAAAAACCTGATATATTAATTCATCTGATGTTGGGGAACAGACTTTTGAGAACATGTAAAGTGACCCAGCAATGCTTGTCCATTTCTGCCACATATATAATGTGGACAAAAAAATAAAAAAATTGAGACTTTAAACCATGGAATTTTAACAGGACACAGTTTAAAAAGCACGTTGTCTAAATAGTCTATAATGTTTCTTTAATTCATTGAAGGAGCCATTGTGTATGGTAACAAAGTTTAATTTTGTATGTAAATGTCACATCCATAACGTTGAAATTCCACATTTCTTTTTTTGTCTTGTTTGTTTCCAGGTTATAAAATAAATATTTTGAGTATAGTATAAATCTTTTAGCTATTCTTCTGACGTGTGAATGTGTGCGTGTGTGTGAAAAGTATTTTTATTTTATGCTTGCTTGCTTACTGAAAAAAACACACTTCTCAAATCTGTTGCAGCTTGTAAATACACATTTTGAGTGTAGTAGAAGTATTTTAGCTATTTTTTCTAATGTGTTAATGATGGTGTGTGTGCAGAAGTATGTGTGTGCCTTGTTTACTGAAGACACACTTCACTGCAGCTTGTAAGCTGATCTTGGTGTTGAGTTACAGGCCCTAGTGAGTGATGACGTAATCATTTTATTTACAAAGCCTCTGGCTACAGCAGGTGACTGTGTATGTACATGAGCTAGCTGAACTGTGTCTTAGCTTGGCATGCCTTTTTACACAA
Organism: Acipenser ruthenus; assembly: GCF_902713425.1. Taxonomy (NCBI): domain Eukaryota; kingdom Metazoa; phylum Chordata; class Actinopteri; order Acipenseriformes; family Acipenseridae; genus Acipenser; species Acipenser ruthenus. Next base: position 13,872,072 of record NC_081197.1, on the reverse strand, counting down.
GATGGTAAAATATAATATTGTGTATAGCATTTTACCAGTTTGTGACCTTTCATTTGATGTAAGACACTTGCTTGTCACCCCTACAGTTATGGAGTTATGGAGCACAAATCTGAAAACAGGTGGACCTTAAAGAGTTAAATTGGTAAATTATTATCAATCTGAAAATGAAATCTACTTCATTTGAATTGGATTTAAGATGTTAAACCACTGCAGACTATTTGTCATATGTTGTAATTACTGATTTATACTGTACTGGTAATGAAATTCCTCATGAATTCATGCACATGTTGGGATAGGGTGAAAGGAGAAAGTGAATAAAGTATAAAAGAAAGCAATACTAAAAGAAGAAACAGATATTAAGCTTCTATTTAGTATTAATGAGTTGTATTTAATGGTAGAAAAGCATGTATTGCCGAAATGTCAAGAAAGGGATGGTACTGTATACTTAGTGTTCCGTCTTTCAGGTTTATTCTGAATTTTACCGAAAAATTACAGGATTTTTTTTTTTTAACTTGATGTCGGTTTTTACTGATTTATACCCGATTTTTGTTTTTTATTCAATATCACCCCAGTACCATTTTCTAGGAAATACACAATCATTTGATTAAAATGCTGTTTTATTTTGACTCTGACATTGTAATAAGCAGCCCTACACTGTATCCTAGGATACAGCATAAGTTTAGATGTCAGAGGATCAAATAAAATCAAAAAGTTCAACTGTGGTTCTGTGTCACTTCACAAACACACTATCACCTGATTATGTTGGCCAATCAAAGTCTGATTATTGTGGCAATTGCTGGGCTACTAGCTTGATCAAAAACTAAATTGAAATACTTACACGAAAATTTAATATTTTTAGTGGATGAGGAATGGGGAGAAAACGTAAATCAGTTTATGAATATTCAAAAGAAAACAAATGTTTCAAAGTATACAAAAAGCAAAAATAGCAGAAGTGGATCAGATGCACAGTGCTGCAAATACTGCTGCATTGAGGTACATGTTGGCGCTGACAATAAAAGAACATACTGAAAAATAAGAGACACATTAAACTAAAACAAGAAAGTGAACTGAGAGACAATCAATCCATATATGCGTCTTTTACACACGCTTTAATAAAAAGAGAGCGCAGAATGACTGTGTTAATGAGTTTGTCAAAGCGCTGTGCTTTGCTGGACAACCACTGTTTACTGCAGAGGTATGTATCGGTGACTTTGTGTGACAGTACTGTCTGTCCATCAGCTAAAACACTGCCTAACGCCAACAATCTTGATCATAAATATTTGACAGAAAATGGTGATGCTTTGATAAACTTACATGGAACGCATTGATGGAAATGTCCAGTGTGATTTTTGACGTGTCTTCCAAGACTTGCACCACCCAGTTCTGTCAATTTTATTTTATTTTTATGATTTCAAGGCGAATAAACCTGGCTTGTTTTGTACTGATGTCATGTTCATACCTTCTGTAGATACTGTTTCCATCAGCACAGCGATTGCCCAAACGTTCACAAAGTACCAGTTAATGTGGGAAAATGTGGCTTTGACTTGCACTGATTGTGCTTTATCAGACATGCCAGGGACATTAAACCTAATGAGAAACCAGAACTGCTACACATCATATTCCACATGTAAAGTGTGGATACTGAGATCCCCCCCGATTTTTACTGATGTTTCAATTAAAACTATTTTCCCCGATTTTATTCCTATTTTGAAAAATAAAGTTAAAAAAAAAGAAGGATGCTTTGGTTATTCAAGAAGCATTCAGATGGTAAATGTGATAAGCTGAACACTTAATAAAATATAACAAATACAAAAGTGAGAGAATGGAAATGATAGCACAATTAGAGCTAGGAATAACATAAATATCTTTGGAAGGTATATACAGTCTTCACACACTTCTGAGACATGCATCTCCACTGACAAAGCCTCAGCGGCATTGGGAGAGCAGGTGTGCACTGTAGAGGTTGTAATTACTAAGTGAAGCTTTTTAGACACAAAACAAGTCCATCTTTGCAGTGCAAGGGGAACGAATTATTATTGCATCTTTAGTATCTGATTTGTTGTGGGGTTAAACAAGGCTCAAATGATGTACCTCTGTAAACTACTCTAGTGGAGATACCAGTGTAAATACATTTAAATAAACACATTTATATATAAATCAATGACTAAGTGTCTTTCACGTGCAAATAGCAAAATTGCTGTCTGAATGCGAAGTACCTCGGACTGAAACATTATTCTTGAAAACTCCCATCTCTCCATCTGGTCTTGGAAGCTAGTGGCTGTGTCACCAAATGACAGATGTGTAAGCCAGCTCCACCTCCCTCTACTGTTTAAAGCACTCATAATGATATTGAAATGAATCTCAGGAACTACAATACACATGGTTCAAAGGTCAAAGGAGGGTATGTTTGAAAACATTGAAACGTGAAACAACAGTCACAGTTAAACTGTGTTAAATTAAACAGACTTTAAGAAAAAGAGGCCCTAAATAAGCGAGGAGTTTAGCGTTGTAAATAATGCCTGTTGTCAGTGCTTGTGCCATTCCCTCTAATTAAAGACCCTGTTCAGAAAGCTTTAACTAACACTATTTAAGGAGCAAGTACAAATGATTTTATACATGTCTTACTTTTTTCATTTCATTCTATATTCACTTTTATAAGCTCAATTGAACAAATAAAATAATAATTAAAACATTTACATTTCTGTAGTTATTTGCTGTTATATTACAATCTATAAAAATTGACTTATGCTTCACAGCAAGCCTGTACGTATTCAATAGAAGATGAGAGTCAGTGTATTGTCAATTTTTCAGAACTAGGGATACTTGGAAGGAGATCACAACTAATTTAAATAGATCTAGAATAATGTATTCTGATATCTGCATATATGAAAACCAGTGCAGGCAAACACAGAGGGTCCTCATAATCACATAAGAAGCACACAGTAAGTTAGAAATTTTATTTATTTATTTCTTAGCAGACACCCTTATCCAGGGCGACTTACAATTGTTACAAGATATCACATTATTTTTACATACAATTACATTATTTTTTACACATTATTTTTACATACAATTACCCATTTATACAGTTGGGTTTTTTTACTGGAGCAATCTAGGTAAAGTACCTTGCTCAAGGGTACAGCAGCAGTGTCCCCCATCTGGGATTGAACCCATGACCCTCCAGTCAAGAGCCCAGAGCCCTAACCACTACTCCACACTGCCACCCGGTTGAATAATAAAATGTTTAATGAAGATTGGTACAAAATCAAGGCAGTATGCGTGTTACAGACATGTGGATCAGTTAAATAGTTTAATGAAGTGTATCATTTTAATTTTAGGAATACTTACTAGATACTAAATACTAAATACTACTTGTCATACTAGATACTGTACTTTATAGAAACACTGATTGTATTGACAACACACCGGACGTGATGCGATAAAGCCCGGAAAAGACAGGTGTGCCGCGGCTCCGCGGGGCATTTTCACGGTGCGATACTGCTAGTCCACACCCGGTTACAGTAGTGCAATGCAGATATTAAGACCAGTAATAGAGAAGTAATGCTGTTGTAGTTACAGACTTCCGTCAGTAGAGTGCGATAGCAGCTCTATCACACATTGATAGGATTAGCCTTAACAAAGCATTAACAAAGAGACACCAGGGTGAATGCAGTAATGTTTAGATGGCTGTGTGGAGCTGTGAAGTTCACAAGAACTTTTCTTTTTGCAGAAAAACAATAAAATAAATATGGCACACATGAATGACAATTGTTCGCGCCTCATTAAAAGTGTGTAACAGAAGCACACAGAGATTTTGAGCTGCTTAAATTCTGCAAAGCAAAGTCACATGTCTGGAATCATTTCCTAATAAAAAAAAAATCTAAAAAGGATGGCTGTATCACATCAAACATTGCGATATGTTGTTTATGCAAGGCTGAAGTTAAATATGCTGGCGGTGTCACAGCAAAGTTCACCCTCCCTTTAGTCCTAAATGAGTCACGTGACGATTTCACTGTGTAACAATTTTTTTTTTTTTTTGGTTCCTGGGTAGTAAGTGTTATTTCCTAATTGCTTATGCCTCAAAAGTATAGAAAATGGCTATTATTCCCCACAAACTTTGCTTTTGTGACCAAGAAAGTGATATTTTGAAATTTAGCTATTTCCAATGAGAAAACGGGCCAATTTGTGTCTTTTCGTTCACATAAAGTCAGAAAAAAACAACATATGAATCCAAATTAACATGTATTTATACTAAAGTAATACATAAATGACTACAAAAGATTTAGAAGTGAGTAGTTTTTCAAGATTTACGATTATACTGTAAATCACTTTCACGAATCAGCCCCCAAATGTAGGAATTTGCTACCACTCAGTAGTTGGGATGGGTTTAAAGTATTCAGAACACCCAATTGCACCCAACAATTTAAAATGTAGTAGTAAGTTAACTGATTACAATGTCCTATTATTCATTTTAGGACAGCTTCTGTACTTTTTTTGCCACTACACCCCTGCAGTTTTTTTTTTCAATCAGGTATTTCCACTTCTTTAAAATAGCAATTAAACCAGTTAGCTTCTGAACCATTACAGTATGACTAGAGAATGTAACTTTTATAATATTTTCATATTATTAAGAATTATAAACCAACTCAGATATATGTCTGTGCTGGGAAAACACCCAGTTTATTTATATAATGCATGCATAAGACAATATAATGAAAATGCAGAAATCAAGACTAAACCAAAACTAGAACTCATTGATGTGTCATTACAGGACAGTGTCCATGGCCACAAAATAAACAGTCGATCACTGTAGATTTACAGAAGGACAACCATGCAACTACAAGGACCATGGGAAGAAACCTAACTAAGGACAACCATGCAACTACAAGGACCATGGGAAGAAACCTAACTATGAAAAACTACAACTCTAATTATAATCATTCAAATATTAGTATTAAATATGTGATTCCGTAATGAGAAACATATGGCAATTCATCTGTCATATGCCAACAGCACTAAAGAAAATGATAGTCTGTTAAAAGGATTTTGTTCTTTACTTGTATTTTATACTTGAAGGTGTAATTATGCAGATATTTCAAATTGAACACTATAGCTGAAAAGTTGGAGCAGTTTGTATTGTTTGAAATGTTTCTTCTCTTTTAATTAAGTTTGTCTTATGGCAGTGGGGTGTTGGTACAAGAGCATGTTAGTAGTGTAGAATTTTACTAGATGTTCATAATGGTAACGCAGAGGCTGTTGGGTTCTTAAAACTCTTTATTGAATAATTCAATACACCCCTAGCGCTCTCTCTAAACTAATCAATCCCCAAGTCCCTCAGGCATAGCCAGTCAAATACTACTGAATTAACACTAGGAGTATATTAATTACCATACTAAACATTTCCAGTAATAATTCTTACAGTAGTTACAGCATCCTCAAGAGTGATGATTGTTTAATTAACTGGTAGCTTATAATTTGCACTATAGATAAAGTCTCGGTGGATATATTACAACAATAACTGCAAAATAGAAACATGATATTACAGAAACACTCCCATTTCACTGAACTAATTGTCGTCATGTCGCAAAGGAAAGGCTATCTCTTCCACTGTATGTTCTAAATATTTTCCAACACAGCATTCTATGCAATGGGCTTAGAAAGCACAAGGAAAGGCTTTATTGATTGAACTGTGTGGAGAGTTCAGCCTTGCTAAATACATTGTAATTTTTTTGTTGTTGTTATTGGCAACAGTTTGTAGAGCAGTTTCAGGGAAGAATTGGGGGGGGGGGGGGGGGGAATATTTCTTGCAACTGGCCTTGCAAATCTGTTTTGAATAGCTGCCCCAATGTTTTAGTCTGCCTGAAAAATACTGCTACCTTTGTAAGGCCTTATAAACAATTAAATTTTTTCTTCAGTTTTAGAGAATACATAATTAGGTTTAGGAGAGTTGAAATGTTAGCTGACAATGAATTATTTAAAATTCTAGTATTTGAATGAATACTAGATGCATTATACTTCAATGATATTGGCAGATAATGTATTGTTACCTAGATTAATTACTAGCCCAGCTATACCTATTGCAATGTTTTGTGGTTATGGTGTCATGGTCAATGCTCAATACATTTGGCATCACTGGCAGCAATAAAGGCACTTACTGGTGATTAACCAATGGTAAAACATATTGGAGGGAGGTGATTTGCACGGTTGTGTGGTCGAGACTGTTTGATTTAATGTTTTTCTTTTCCTCTGTCAATCTACATGTATTTACATCAGACAACGTTTTCTAAAAACTATTTACACCAGCTGAGATGTGAAATGTTGGTCTGTTGGTAAAAAGCAGCAGGTACAGGTTCCAGGCCCAGCAGCTGTGAAGCAGTGCAGTCAGCACATGGGAGGGGCACACATGCATGACATGCTTGTAGAGCTCTACAGGATTAACTTCATATTGTTAACAGGTGTGTAGTCAGTGCACAGCTCGGAATAAATCACATGCCCCAACTTGCAGTGTTTGTGCTTTTGTAATTTTATGAATTGCTTAATATTCTGAGCCTTAGAAGTAAATGTGGGCTGGAAAGGGTTACATGTGAGGTACATGTTTTAAATGTTGATGCAGTTTTTAACAATGCAAATATTACAAAAAGGTGATGTGTTAATGGTATTGTTTTCCATAGCAGTGTCAAAAATAAACTGCTTGCTGCCTCAAGAAACTGGTACAATAAAAATGAGTTCAATTCATCAAATATTCACACAATTGTATTTTTAATATTACACATATACAGGTCTACCAAGTTTCATAAATTGCATTATTACATCAATTGTTAAAATAAGAAGTTTTATAGCTCAAGTAATTCAAGCAATTGGAAGTAACTATTCACACAAGTTTAATATAATATTACTGTCAGATGTTTACAATATTGGTGAAAGGAACATTGATTCAATTGAATACAATTAAGTGGGTCGCTGTTTAATAAAAACATTGTAGTTTGATCCAAGAACTGTTACACTCACAAGTCATCTCAGTATTACAGCCAATTCAAGACACACACAGATTTCTACAATATGTTATACTTTAAAGAATTGAACTTCTAATATTTCCTTTCTGTAAATATTTCACAGTTTCAACTTGCTTCACACATGGAGTAAATTGCAATAAAAATAGATGTGTCTGTTAAAATATATTGTAAAATGTAGAAGCTTCAGCGAACATGACTAAGACCCAAGGCAATAAAAACTAACACAACAGGTTATCATCTCACAAATCATCACTCATTCCAGTTACTGGATGTGAAGAACAAGTAAAGAAAAGAAGAATTACACAAGAACATCTGCAGTAGGGACATTTTATCCATTAACATTTTACAGTATATACCTAAGTTTTTACATATATTGTAATATACAGTAATATGACACACTCATTAGGTGTAAAGTTATGCCCTATTAATATCAACTTTTTACCTGGAAAATCTTGTTTCTTTTAAACAACTTTTTAATCGATTGCATTATTTCCTCTGTTTTCAGAGTGTAAATAATGGGGTTCAAGAGGGGTGGAATGGTAGCAGACAATGAATTATTTAAGATTCTAGCATTGGGATGAATACCAGAGACCATTGCTGCTATATACGTCACTAATATTGGTATAAACAATATTGCTACCAAAATTAAATGGGAGGTACATGTTTTAAGAGCTTTTCTTTTGTCCTCTCTAGATGTCATTTTATAAAGTTCAAATAGAATGCATGCATATGACAATATAATGATGAGCATTGGTAAAATTAAAAATAATGCAATCAAGACTACAGCAAAAATATAATTGGTTGATGTGTCATTACAGGCCAGTTTGTAAACAGGTCCATGGTCACAAAAATAACTGTCAATCACTGTAGAGTTACAGAAGGACAGCCGTGAAACTAAAAGGACCAGGACAAGAAACAAAACTGAGAGAATTACCCAAATTACAACTATAATTATAATCATTGTAGTATTTGTATTAATTGTGTGATAATGCAATGGGAAACATATGGCAATTACTCTGTCATATGCCAACAGCACAAGAGAAAGTGACTGCAATCCATTAAAGAAATGCACAAAAAACATATTAGCAAGGCAGGCCTCGAACACAATAAACTGGGAGTTGAAAATGAATGTTTTAATTAGATTTGGGATTACCGCTGTACTACAACAGGTATCAACTACAGCTAAATGAAAAACAGCAACATATTTGGGGTTATGTAAACTTTGTTCTACACATATTATTAGCATTAGAAATGCATTGGCTAATATTGTTAAAACATAAACAACAGACAAGAAAATAAAATAATAGTTTGCATACAACATATTAGAAAACCCATTAATATAAAACAGTGGTCTACCAGAGGTAACATTCACAGACATTGTTGTTGAATTGGGAGACATTGCAGAGAGTCAAAGATTCTTGAGTACCAGTATCTTCTCTTGGTCACCTAAAAATAAGAAAATGATTAGGAAGAAGCTGTTTCATTTCCAGACTATTAACAATACACTAATGAAGTGATGAACAAATAGAAGCCCACATGTATGACTACTTAAATATGTATATATTACAAGATTTATTGTAATGGTATCGACTGCATTTCAAGGAAAAGTATCAGAACTTTTAAAGGAACATTAGAAAATGGATCAGAGATTTCCTTTAACCTGATTGGTCAATATGAGAGCTTTAATCTCTGGTAAAGGACTGTGAATGTTATCTTTCAAACTATGTTTAATCTCTGTTCCAAATCAAACTGCCAGCAAATATGTAAATACAGTATTCGTGTATTTTACCTTTTTTATGCTTGAAGAAAAAAAAAAACCTTTGTTCTTGTACGCACCCTCTGAATGGTGTCTGTCAATGTAGACTGGCCTCTATGTTCAATCTATCTTTTTAAATTTAGTATAGCAAATAAATAACAATTAAGAAAATTGAGAATTGTGTTTCAATGACAAGTTGAAGAATTCCAACAATTGGATGCAGTCTGATTACTTTCAGCAACTTTATTTCAGCATATCACAGTAACAACACAGGACGGTGCTCTCTTCTCTAACAAAGCCAGGAAGGAGGCTTTGAATAAACTTAATGAACACACTGTGAACAAGTTCTTGAACAAACAGCGTGATCAGCATTAACACGCAGACTACTTGATATTTTTAATATAATAAATGTTCTGACCTAATGGTAACCTAAATACTGAAACTTACACACATATACGAACCTGCACTCAAAACCTAATAAAAAAAAAAAATATGTTAGCTGAACTTGATCTTTTACATGTTTTAGAAGCAGTTCTGTACGAGGTACCTGAACTGAAGAACAGCTCCACGTAAGTAAAAGATGTTGTTTTAGTATTGAGGTATTATTTAGGCTATTGGAAATATCCACAACGTGACATAGTCCACCGCTGGGATAATGAAGCCTGAGTGAAGGCTACTCCAGAACGCAGCCAGAATTCTAAGCAAACCGCATTACTCATGGAATAGCCAGATAATAGTTTGCATTCATTAGCAACAACAACTAGTGCTGCATAAAATCACGAAAAAAACAAACAGAAAAACTGTAAATGTTATTCTTGTAACATATCTATTTTCTAATAGCAGAGAACCCTCAGAACCCTTTACAGCCTGATAAGGCCCTTCCCCTTATGTTAAATGCCCTTACCTTCGGGACATTAAACCAAACAGTATAGCCCTATTCTTCGGGTTCTTTTGCTTAACAAAGGTTTTAAAATCGATTCTCTTACCTCTCAGTAGCTTTAATGTATTATCACTGGTCCCCCTTATATTCTGTTAAAGATATTTAGTTTTTTTACTGGTAGTTTATACTTGAATGTGTAATATGCAGATATTTCAATGACTACACTATAGTTGAAATGTTGAAGCAGTCTATACCCTGTCGGCTATTCCTTCTCTTTTTATTCAGTTTGTCTTGTTTTCCCAAAGGGGTGTGAGTGGGGTGTTTGTAAAGGATCATGCTAGTACTTCTCATCCTCAAGAGTGAGACTGGTAAACTTTAATGAACTGGTAGTACAGTATAGAGACAGAGAGGGAGTCTCTGGATACATTACAACAAAACTTACCTAATTGTGGCTTTTTGTCTACTAAGGAAAGGCTATCCCTACTACTGTATGTTCTAAATATTTTCCAACACAGCATTTGATGCTTTAGGCTCAGATAGCACAAGGAAAGGCTTTAATGATTGTAGTGTTTCTATCTGCACTACTATTTTGACAATGTACTATATTAATTAGTCAGGGTAGTGTGTTGTGAAATGCCTGAGAAGTAAGACACTTTCTACAATCATGGCTCTGCACTGATGCAGCTCTGTGCCCTCACACAGTTGTTTTTTTTTTTTGTTTACTGGCCCCTGCATTATTTGTGTTCATGTTGTGTGATAGCATTTCTTAAAACTATGTTTAATTGTAAACCTAGTGATCTTTTTGCTTTGAAAGTGCAGCAGAGGAAGTCTTTGTCTGAAGGTAAATTAAAGATCCACCACCATATTTTACAGTAGGTATGAGGTTCTTTTCTGCACACCCATCCATTTTTCGACGCCAAACCCACCGCTGGTGTACGTGGCCAAAGACCTCTATTTTCATCTCATCTGACCATAGCACCCGGTTCCAATCGAAGTGCCAATGCCGTTTAGGAAACTCCAGGCGCTTACGTTTGTTGGTTGCTCTCAGTAAAGGCTTTTTTCTGGCAACCCTTCCAAATAGCCTATTGGCATGGAGGTGGCGTCTAATTGTAGATTTGGAGACTTGATGACCCCAAGATGCAACCAAGTTCTCTAATTCTCCAACTGTGGGCCTTGGATTTCCCTTTGCCTCCTGAACCATCTGCCTCACTGTGCGTGGGGACAAGATACACTTGCGTCCTCTACCAGGCAAGTTTACCACTGTTCCAGTGGTTTTGAACTTCTTAATTATTGCCCTAATAGTGGTAAGTGGTATATTTAGTTTTTTAGTTATTGTTTGTACCCACTGCCTGATTTATGAAGGTCAACAACCATTTGTCTCTATTCATGTGTGAGTTCTTTGCCTTTCCCCATGGTGATGTATGACAAATGGATTTGATATTTAACCTCATTTTTAAAATCCAGTGAAACAGGAAGTCATGGAAGGACACAATGCAGTTCCTTAAGACTGAGATGAACTAAAAGAAGTAGAATGTTAATGCAGATGTAATTTTGTTTAATTTTATTTATAAGAATCTTTAGGGGTGCCAATAATTTTGAGAACATTTTTTATTACTTGTTAATAGAAAAAACGTTTTCTCTGAACAATTGTATTAGAATAAAAGAATATGGTTTTCCCATATATTTTGAGCATAAAATACAGCTCATTACCTGTGTTGTTTATTTTATACAGCCTTTTTTGCTCATCTTTATCAAGGGTGTCAATAAATTTGGCGGTGACTGTATATATATATATATATATATATATATATATATATATATATATATATATATATATGTTATAGTTATATTAGAATAATATAACTATAACATATACCTATAACATAGTTATATTAGACTGTGTGGTCCAGTGGTTAAAGAAAAGGGCTTGTAACCAGGAGGTCCCCCGGTTCAAATCCCATCTCAGCCACTGACTCATTGTGTGACCCTGAGCAAGTCACTTAACCTCCATGTGCTCTGTCTTTCAGGTGAGACGTAGCTGTAAGTGACTCTGCAGCTGATGCACAGTTCACACACCCTAGTCTCTGTAAGTCGCCTTGGATAAAGGCATCTGCTGAATAAAGAAATAATAATAATGTTAAATACATTGGATTGACAGCATTTTTCCATGTCTTTCTTACTTTTCTTACAAGTTTCCTTTAAGCAGGCTGTGATGTATTTGCTCTCTGCCTTGCCAAAACGTTAGACACTAAGTGCCCCTCTCAGTGATGTTACATATTTTAAATGACTCACTTTGGAATCAGATATTTTCAAACTGTCAAATTACATGTAAGTAAATATATGTATGTGATGAGTCAAAGGGGTTTCGGTCTGTAATTGAGCATCCCGACAGTAGAGGGCACCAAGTTAACTCAGGACTTCCCTTACCAAGATCACATGACCATGACAGTCACCTTTATGAGGGTCGTCACCTTGGTGAGGGGTGAAAGTGCGAGTATACAGATCCCCGTCACTTGAGTTAAGTGAATTGTAGCAACACTTGTCAGTTTGGGATTGGTGTTCCACTGAATACAGGGGTGGGGTTCTGCATACTAAAGGGGTACGCGCTACTGTGTTTCAGGTTGGTCTTTGAAATACAGACGGGGTTACGAGGCTGGAGGGGGAAAGTAAGGAGTGCTTGTGCCACAGCGGGGAGGTGTGGTATTGTTTTGTGTTTTGTTAAACTTTTTATATTTCTTTTTTTTGTGTACGGTGTCCAATCCACAGAGGACTGAGAAGGCACACAGAAGAATATTATTTTTGTTTGATCCAGCACTCTCTCCCTCACACCAGTTAATTTTGTTTTCCATATAACAAAAATAAACTTTTTTTTGTTTTGTCCATTATTTTACTCACAATAAACATTTTATTATTTGTAATTATCTTTCAATATAATTTCATACCACTAGCAAACAGGTGTGACCAATCGATTAATCGATTGCATAGATTGGATGATTAATCGATCGATAAAAAATTATTAAAGATTAAAACCTCTATTATTGATACATGAGTAACATAGCTGTATTGTTTAGAGCAGTGGTTTTCAACCTGTGACGGGCTTGTAACTGGTACACACCAGCAGTTGTTCTTTATGAAGATGATTCCTCAACCACAATACTCCTTCAGTCACACCATCGTAATGTATCAATCTGTTTGTACCACTGAATCACAGAGAAATTTTAAATTAAAAAATAAAAAATAAATAAAAATACACTTAAGGTTTGTATATTTCACAAAATGCCCTGTAAACTTAAGGAAATAATTAATGAAGGGCTGTAACACAGCAAAAAGCTCAACAATTAAACTAAAAAGAAAGTGAAAAGGTTACTGTATCAAGCATGAAAAAAGTTTTTTTCTGAACGCCTGTAAACCAACGTTATCTTTCACCAGTCAAATCAGAGTGCCTGAATAAAGTTTTGAGTCAACATGAACAGATTTTTTCGTCTGTTGCGTATTGCATCCAAGACATAATAGATTTAGTTACACTGTTTACCGTCAGGAGTTTAAGGATGATTTAATTGCGCAAGATTCCCCAGTTAGACGATGATCTGATAATATCTCTTCAGCCAAAAAAGCAGGCATGGTAATTTAAGAGTACCGTTACCATTATGTAAAACAGTAATGTTGCGTGAGTTTTGTACTAAAGCAGGGTCAGCTGTTGCAGGGAACAAAATTCGAAAGCAGAACACGCAGAAATACTTGGGATTGTAATTAGGAAGTGTACTGTATACTGCAGCTTTCATGACTGCAGTAAACAAAAAAAAAAAAAAAAAAAAAATGCCATTCACTAAATTTAGCTCTCAGGTTGTGTTAATGAAAATATCTAAACTATATGACAATGTGCTTGCTGTGGTGTATTGAATATCACGAATATAGTAGAACAAACTCACTGCAATTTAAACTTGTTTTTACTGAAAAATAAATGGTATGTAAGCATAACAGTTGTGTTACATGCTGTCAGATCAGGACTTCACTAACACTGAGCATGGGAGCTGCAGCATGCTGTTTTTCATATTACAACTGTACACAATTAAAGGTGCGGTCGCCAATTTCATACACAAAACTTGCAAAATATTTCAAATATAAACACGCTGAGTTCATTGCAGTCATCAGCTGCATAGATTAACCATTCAGCAGAATGAGGCAACAAACAAGTGAGTACAGACACAACAGCTGTTTAAGATTGAACATAGTTACTGGTACACCTGGTGATTCCTGCTGGAAACACTGGTACTTGAGATGAAAAGGCTGAACACCACTGGTTTAGAGGACGCCAAGTGGTCCTCTGTGTATCGTAAGAGCAGTGGTGTAGTCAAACTGGAACGTGCTGGAAAGCCGTTCCGGTAATTTCTATAGGCAGCAGTGGTGTAGTCAAGCCGGAACTCACATAATAGGTAAGCTGAGTCACATGACTCACATCTCCCACACAACTGTCTAATTCAGTCAGTAGTACTAATGATGCAATGAAAAGAGCATTAGGAACTTCTTCTATTACGAACCACTTCTTTAAGGCTAAAAATGCTGATGAAGATGACAGCAACAGTGTATCCTGTACAACTGTGGACAAAAACACAAACTAAGCCATTAACACACAGACATGTACAGTAAATAAATTGTGTGTAAGATGGAGAAAGACACTTTGGAAATACTTGAAGAAATTAGATAAATGCATTACCTATTATATGTGTTACAAATAAAATGTGAATCCGTATAGGAATTGTTTAAGAAAATCTATATTTTAGTGGCGTTCCAGTACCTTCAGATTTAGGACTAGACTGGGTAAACGTGCCCTGTCACAGTGGGGTAGGGATAACTTTTGTGTGAGCCTATTCCATTGGCCTCATATTCAATACAATGCATCTCATGTGCATTCAATTACCATGATAGAGGTGTGCACACATGTATTTCAAGTTTCTGTTTGTTGCAAATAATTAGAAGCCAATTGTCTACGATAGAACTACAAGACCCAGCTGCTACAAATCCACCCTCTTTTTATACCAATTGTACAACCATTCTGAATTATTCCTTTACAATGGACAGAGTTATAATGCTGACATCTAAAATAGGTTAGTCAGGTGTAGGGGACCCATTACTCGTATTAGTACTTGGGCATGTCATACTCATATGGGCTCTACTCGGAAGACATCACTGGCGCTTGTTTTATATTTTCTACACAGAAAAAGGGCTTATAAGGGATACTGATATAATCCAAGTACTCGGAACACCTCTAGCTGATAGGAAACACTGTACTTAGGGGTTAAGACAGAGGATCATGATGAGGATTGGATCATTCAAATTCATCCCAAATTCATCCATTGTTGGGTGGTCTTGATTGGCAATAATCCTAAAATATGCTACAGCATTTGTTCAGCCTTCCAGAGTTATAAATAGACCCGCAAATGTAGAGTTGTACATGCCGGTCACAAAAACGTGGTATAGAACTAGAACTGGCCCTCCAAGAGAAACACCTCACCGCTGACATCAAGCACACGTTGTGGGTAAGCAATTACATGCTTGGTTATATAGTCCAGAGTGTAGAGTACAACACATTGATGAGACTTAGAATACTGCATTGTATTGCCTTCAAAGCAACTCCCCAAAATACCATTCTTTAAATGCTTAGAATCACATTACTTTGTTAGTATGAAATCTGTCCAGAGCAAGTCAATACTTCATGAAATTCCAGTTCTTGAAACTTCACATGAATGTTAGCAAGTTTAAAAACAAATTGAACAGTGTGGCTCACACTGGAGAGAGGATAGAATAATCATAAAAAAAAAAAAAAAGCCTCTGTGACCAGTACATTCTTTACCATAGGTATTGTAATATGCAGGGGTTCATTTGTAAACAAAAAGGTACTGGATCTTATAATTAAGGAAGGAGGATAGCATTTTGATTACAGACCTAATGTACTGACCAGTAGCTCCCGTATATGCTCCATGTTCTCATCATTTTATGGATCGGAGTTTCATGCCTTATTGTTGGTGTTGGTCGCTGCACACCCACCTTTGCACAGCCGTGTTTTAACAGAATCTTTAGGTTTGAACAATGCCAGTGGTGGGTTGTAATTTGATGAACGAGAGAACTGTTGTTAATGCATTTTTTGGTGTTTTGCCTTTTGGGGTGTAAAAAAAACCTAGTCGTTTTCTTACTTACAGACATCACCCCCTAAAATATATCGTTAGAGTACTCGTTTGTAATTTCATTCAGGGAACAAGAAAGCTTTTTGTATGTATATTGTGCATATAGGGTTCATAATTTGAAAACTGTTTAATTTTCGCTCATCAGACAAAAAGGTACCAGATCTTGGATCCGGTGTGATACGACACAGATGAACCCCTGGTAATATAGTATACAACTGAACTCAGTGTTTGGTTACTTTTGGGAACGTTAACTGTGATTAGGACTAGATTTAATTAATGAAATATTAATTATTTTTAACTTGCTTCTGGGAGCATTACAAGCCTTAAACCTACATGGGGATTAATATTAATTAGTACAGCATATCTATATTTGCACCTATACCATTTTATACCTATAGTGCAGCTGTTCTCACAAATATCTGCTAAGGCAGGGGTTCCCAAACTGTGGGAACAGTGGGCTGCGACGCAGCCCTGAGTGGGCCGTGGAAGCAGCATCATTCTATGTATTTTTTATATATATAATAACAAATGATTTATAGTGTTACAGGGTTTTTTAATTTTTTTATTTGTCATTGTTCTTAGGAAGTGCTAATAGTGGGCTGCAGTGCCTAATGCAGCTGAACAGGGCCTCAGGTAAAAAAAAAGTTGGGGAACCCCTGTGCTAGGGTCTCTGCTTACAAATACATTTGGAAAGAGCCGGGTCCTGGCTATACTGGAGGAGTTTTGATCTTAGACAATTCTGAACCAGCGCAAAAGATAATGGCAGTGTGCCCAGTCTCTGAGATGTCAAAACACTCGCTCTCTGTGTGGTAGATCATCTGGGGGTTAATTAGGTGTCAGGCAACAGTTGCAATCTCATTAAAACCTTGTAGTAATTAAACAACGACAGAATCAAATCTTGAGAGTCTCCTGTCAGTGAAGACATGCTTAAAATAACATAAGAAAAACAAAGCTGCATGCATGTTGTTTCAGTCAAGCTTGTGGAAAAACACAACTACGGTATAAAAAAAAAAAAAAAAAGTCTGGAAGAGAAGTACAGTAAAAGCTTTTCTTTATGGTCGCCTAAATTTACTAGACAGTAACCCCAGAAAAAAGTAAACGACAAGCAACCACACACTCTGTTTCATTGTGACCTACTAAGGTGTCGAGACTGGTGAGAAGTCTTTAATTTGGAATACAGTCAGTTTGGATTAAGGGTGTTCAGAAAAAGGGAGTTCTAATGTATTTTGTAGACAGACCCACGCACCTTATAAGACATACCTTTTTCTAACAATATTTGTAACTGTTTTAATGGTTGGTATATTTTTTAAGGACACTTTTTAATATATTAGTTTAATAGAAAACGTATATTGTTAAAACAAAATGCAAAAAGTACTGTTCAGCACAAACCTCAATAGCTTCCCACGTCTGACATCATTTCAGTGCATCCAATTAACAAGCCATCACAAAGGAGTTCCACTGAGGCTGCACTGGGTGGGATGTTGGGGATTTTCAGGTATCTGTATCTGTGGAGATTAAACAAAATATAATGTCCTAATGAGGCTTTGTAACAAAACATTTCACTCACGGGAACCAAGCTAATGTTGTATGTATTCATCTGACACCTGATTAGCAACTTATTTAGTTTGATAAGTTTTATATAATACACAGAAGTTACCAGAAGTTACATCATATTTGCATGCTATTTGTCTACTTGACTTATTGGTTTACCTCAACATTTATGAAGACTTTTTTCCCTATTAGTGTCAGAAGCTTCTCATATGAATTCTTCTTCTCTTGTTGTACACTTTTTTTCCTATCTTGGTGTCAACACACGTACAGTTCATTGCCATTAAGCACTCAATTCTTCATTCCAGAATTCAGTCACACGCTATATTAGCCTGGGTAATAATTATCAGTGATTATAGAGTAATTAATAAGGTAATTACCTTTGCTACACAATAATAATTGTTAATAGTTAAATGTGAAGATTATAATTGAAGCTAGGGTCATGTAATTATCCCAAATATTGTATATCAGTTGTAATTATTAATGACAATTGTTACCAGATTAACATAAAATGACACCCCAGGACCATACATTCCCTCTAATTAGCTTCACTCGTCTGAGTGACATTCTGCTGCTAGGTAGAAAGCCCCACACCAAACCCATTCATACCTGAGACAACAGAACAACATCACCTAAAATACTATAGAAAACACCCATGGCAGCTTACAGGTCAGTAAAACCCCTCATGTGTGCTGACTCACCATTGATCTCAAAGGGCCTCTTCAGAATCATATGCCCTGTGGGAAAACTTTGGCTTGTACAACCATGATCATTTATTTAAAAAAGTCAACAACAGAAACCTTGACAGGAGCTGTGAGGTTCTGTATTCCGGGACTCCATTCAGAATGTAACTGTAAATGGGCTCTTATCCTCAATGTTAAATTAAATTGAATTAAATTACAATGCCGTCATTAAATATTTGCAGTGACCGTCAAATCTGGTCCATTCTACAGGATTATGAGGTATAATTAAATAACTGAACTGCTTTAGGATGTAAATAAAGGTTACATTTGTTTAATAAAAAAGAAGATCAAGGCTGGACAGGAAGGGCTGGAGTTGCCCATCCCTGATATAAAGACACGGCAGCATTACTAGACTTCATTCTGTTCCTTGACATGCAAGAAACATTAATATTTGTTCAGAATGCACTTTGTCTCTATTCCCTCATCACATTGAATGTGTCCCTGAAAAAAAAAATCTTACCTATGAGCTCCCTCTGGTGGCTTATTTAAACCTAGCACTTTTTACTGTTGTCTTCCAGTTATGCAAGTTACTGTGGTGTCTATATTTAGATCAGTGTCAAAGACTTTTCATGGATATACTTTCATTGTAAATTCCATTACTAAAATATGTCTCTGAATAATCTTTTTAAAGACACATTTTAACTTACAAATACAGTATACCTTAAACAAGTATTGTGATGGATGAATAAATGCAGATCGACTGCAGTTAAACATTTGTTGCCTGTTTTACAGCACTCAGACCACTCTGAATGTGTAATCGTCACAACATGCAAATACACAAGGAATTATTGGGTTTATATATATAAACAGGTTTCTGCTTGCATTGCCTTTTACATAAAATATAAGCTTCATACTAAAATGTTCATCTTTTATACACAGGGCTGTCATGATATATTAAGAGGATATGTCATGAAAAAGGGTTCTACTAAACTGAAGGACACCTATTGAGGTGTGTATAAATGGAAAAGTGTGAAGGACAGAAGTTTCTTAGAATAAAATTGTGAAGGACAGAGTTTACTTTCATCCTTTTATAGTGATAACTTTGTCCTTAGGCATATATATATATATATATATATATATATATATATATATATATATATATATATATATATATATACAGCTCTGGAAGAAATTAAGAGACCACTGCAAAATTATCAGTTTCTCTGGTTTTACTATTTATAGGTATGTGTTTGGGTAAAATGAACATTTTTGTTTTATTCTATAAACTACTGACAACATTTCTCCCAAATTCCAAATAAAAATATTGTCATTTAGAGCATTTATTTGCAGAAAATGAAAACTGGTCAAAATAACAAAAAAGATGCAGTGTTGTCAGACCTCGAATAATGCAAAGAAAATAAGTTCATATTCATTTTTAAACAACACAATACTAATGTTTTAACTTAGGAAGAGTTCAGAAATCAATATTTGGTGGAATAACCCTGATTTTCAAGCACAGCTTTCATGCGTCTTGGCATGCTCTCCACCAGTCTTTCACATTGATGTTGGGTGACTTTATGCCACTCCTGGCGCAAAAATTCAAGCAGCTTGGCTTTGTTTGATATGTATATATGTCCAAAGCAGGTTTTTTTCCAATATATTTAAACATATGTACAGTAGAGCCTATCATATCATCTCATGAAAAATAAAATACTCTCTATTGACCAATGGACCTCTGACATGTGTCATTTACACACACTGGCACCAATTGAACGGTACAGATGAAAACTGATCAATGCACATTTTATCATGGGTAGAAAGAGAAGGTTACCAGATTTGCTGAGTGATAAACTGGGATGTTTTTTTTTCTTCAAGTCACTGACGCCGTACCAACTCCGAAGGCGTTAAAATAACAGTATATAATAATACAATCATAGTTTAAAAATTAAACTTCGGGTGTATTTATTGTAGATGATAACAACTCATTATTTGTGTTGTCATCTTGAAACATGTTAAATGTACAAAAAGCCAGATTTAAAAAAGAGATCCTCTATTAGTATTACCATTTAAACGTGACAAACACATAATCCTAATGATTAAACAAATAATTCATAAGATTGTTTATTTTATTTTTGAATAGCGCTAACATAGCCCAATAAACTAGGCCTGTTATCTTGCTGAGCACACAATGCCGTTTTGTACTTAAAAAAAAAAAGGTCATACAATCGCAAAACAGGGTTGATTTAACACTTTTCAGAGGTGGCCAATTCCTAAAAAAAACTTGTTGTCCAAGGGACAAAATGCTAGAAAAATCTACTTGTCCTGCTTAGAAATCTACTTTTCCTTCTTAAGATATACTTGCCCCCTCCCCATCACACAAAAAAGTAGACTAGAACTTGTAGCATTTTGGTTTAATTTAACAGTGAACACAATCAATCAATTAGTGATTAACAGGGGCGGGTTTAAGCTTGTAGCTTGACTGGTTCACTAAATTCACAAAAGGTTCCCTGTGACCTGACCTGAGCAATATTTGAGAGTTATTCAAATATAAAAATAGCTTCTGCCTGTTTTTTCCACTCTTTCTTTATAAGCTGAATTCAGCTTCTGATGTGCAGGTGTTTTAGTTTGTTGCATCACAGACACACATTCATTGTCAACTATTACTGCTGCTTTGGGGAATTCTGATTTTCTTGACTTTCTTTCAGGTTTTGTAACTGCTGAACCCCAGATTTATAAAGAACGTGTGGTTTACTACCAAAATGCACACAATTTTTACAGTAGGCTCCATCAAATACTGCAGACATAAAATATGTTTTTTTCTTTCGCTTATTTCTATGATATATTTATTTGATTTATTAGTACTATACTTATAATTACAAAACGGATTGTTAGAATGCTGCATGCTGATTGATCCATCAGTGTTCCAAGCCGCTACAATATCCAGCACCAATGCCACGATTAGGAACTACTTAGGAACAAAGCTAACCACATATCAAGGCAGCAGTTTGGAGTAGTGGTTAAGGCTCTGGACTCTTGACCGGAGGGTTGTGGGTTCAATGACTTTAAATTAATCACTTAATAATTAATAATCTTTATCCCAGCAAAGCATCTTAAACTCTTGCGCTGTCAGAGTCAATAGGAGTGAATTTCCTTGCAACAATGTATATAGAATATGCTGGAAGGCAGCACCTCACAGATACACAACTAAGCAAGGTTTTTTTGATAGTTATTTAAAGTCAGAAAAATGAATTGAAACACATATAGCAAGGTTTTTATAGTTATTTAAAGTCTTTATTGAAGTTTTTTTTTTTTTACATGACAACAACGCACCAAGAAGGAACCAGACGACCGCCGTATGTCAATCAAGATTTTATTCACGCAAGGTCGTTACACCACAACACAGCCCACAGCTGGTTATATACCCCGTGCTGTACACATTGGTGTGTATTGCCGGGGAATTATTGTTTGGTCGACAGACCTGAAATCTCCAAAATAAAACATTTCCAAATCGGATTACAATTATCTCTGTCTGCTTCTTTCACGCACTGCATCACTCCTGCAGCTGCTTCCACTCAGCCAGTTTGTCACAATCACACATCAATAATAATGGATAAAGGGGTTTGTCAACAAATGTGTGTACCTGACCTCATCTTTCACTGAGTGCACACCAACTGAGATGTGAAATGTTGGGCTGTTGGTAAAAAGCAGCAGGTACAGGTTCCAGGCCCAGCAGCTGTGAAGCAGTGCAGTCAGCACATGGGAGGGGCACACATGCATGACATGCTTGTAGAGCTCTACAGGATTAACTTCAGGTCAAAGAGGTACGACCTGTATATCTTATTTCATATTGATAACAGGTGTGTAGTCAGTGCACAGCTCGGAATAAATCACATGCCCCAACTTGCAGTGTTTGTGTTTTTGTAATTTTATGAATTGCTTAATATTCCGAGCCTTAGAAGTAAATGTGGGCTGGAAAGGGTTACATGTGAGGTACATGTTTTAAATGTTGATGCAGTTTTTAACAATGCAAATATTACAAAAAGGTGATGTGTTAATGGTATTGTTTTCCATAGCAGTGTCAAAAATAAACTGCTTGCTGTCTCATGAAACTGGTACAATAGAAATGAGTTCAATTCATCAAATATTCACACAGTTGTATTTTTAATATTACACATATACAGGTCTACCAAGTTTCATAAATTGCATTATTAAATCAATTGTTAAAATAAGAAGTTTTATAGCTCAAGTAATTCAAGCAATAGGAAGTAACCGGATATTCACACAAGTTTAATATAATATTACTGTCAGATGTTTACAATATTGGTGAAAGGAACATTGATTCAATTGAATACAATTAAGTGGGTCGCTGTTTAATAAAAACATTGTAGTTTGATCCAAGAACTGTTACACTCACCAGTCATCTCAGTATTACAGCCAATTCAAGACACACACAGATTTCTACAATATGTTATACTTTAAAGAATTGAACTTCTAATATTTCCTTTCTGTAAATATTTCACAGTTTCAACTTGCTTCACACATGGAGTAAATTGCAATAAAAATAGATGTGTCTGTTAAAATATATTGTAAAATGTAGAAGCTTCAGCGAACATGACTAAGACCCAAGGCAATAAAAACTAACACAACAGGTTATCATCTCACAAATCATCACTCATTCCAGTTACTGGATGTGAAGAACAAGTAAAGAAAAGGGTAGAATTACACAAGAACATCTGCAGTAGGGTCATTTTATCCATTAACAATTTACAGTATATACCTAAGTTTTTACATATATTGTAATATACAGTAATATGACACACTCATTAGGTGTAAAGTTATGCCCTATTAATATCAACTTTTTACCTGGAAAATCTTGTTTCTTTTAAACAACTTTTTAATCGATTGCATTATTTCCTCTGTTTTCAGAGTGTAAATAATGGGGTTCAAGAGGGGTGGAATGGTAGCAGACAATGAATTATTTAAGATTCTAGCATTGGGATGAATAGTAGAGCCCATTGCTGTTGTATACGTCACTAATATTGGTATAAACAATATTGCTACCAAAATTAAATGGGAGGTACATGTTTTAAAAGCTTTTCTTTTGTCCTCTCTAGATGTCATTTTATAAAGTTCAAATAGAATGCATGCATATGACAATATAATGATGAACATTGGTAAAATTAAAAATAATGCAATCAAGACTACAGCAAAAATATAATTGGTTGATGTGTCATTACAGGCCAGTTTGTAAACAGGTCCATGGTCACAAAAATAACTGTCAATCACTGTAGAGTTACAGAAGGACAGCCGTGAAATTAAAAGGACCAGGACAAGCAACAAAACTGAGAGAATTACCCAAATTACAACTATAATTATAATCATTGTAGTATTCGTATTAATTGTGTGATAATGCAATGGGAAACATATTGCAATTACTCTGTCATATGCCAACAGCACAAGAGAAAGTGACTGCAATACATTAAAGAAATGCACAAAAAACATATTAGCAAGGCAGGCCTCGAACACAATAAACTGGGAGTTGAAAATGAATGTTTTAATTAGATTTGGGATTACCGCTGTACTACAACAGGTATCAACTACAGCTAAATGAAAAACAGCAACATATTTGGGGTTATGTAAACTTCGTTCTACACATATTATTAGCATTAGAAATGCATTGGCTAATATTGTTAAAACATAAACAACAGACAAGAATATAAAATAATAGTTTGCATACAACATATTAGAAAACCCATTAATATAAAACAGTGGTCTACCAGAGGTAACATTCACAGACATTGTTGTTGAATTGGGAGACATTGCAGAGAGTCAAAGATTCTTGAGTACCAGTATCTTCTCTTGGTCACCTAAAAATAAGAAAATAATTAGGAAGAAGCTGTTTCATTTCCAGACTATTAACAATAGACGAATGAATCGATGAACAAATAGAAGCTCACATGTATGACCACTTAAATATGTATATATTACAAGATTTATTGTAATGGTATCTACTGCATTTCAAGGAAAAGTATCAGAACTTTTAAAGGAACATTAGAAAATGGATCAGAGATTTCCTTTAATCTGATTGGTCAATACAAGGGCCTTAGTCTCTGGTAAAACGACCTTCAATATTTAATCACTGTTTCAAATAAATCTGCAAGCAAATATTTAAATACAGTATTTGTATATTTTATCTTTTTTCTGCTTGAAGAAAAAAAAAATCTCTGTACACACTGTCTGAATGTTGTCTGTCACTAAGATTGCTTCATCGCTGTCCATTACGTTCAATTTATCTTTTTAAATGTAGTATAGCAAATGAATAAAGTTTAAAAGGCAATTGGGAATTGTGTTTGCTGTCAGCAGCAATACAGTAACCACAATAACAACTTGTCTCTGGTTTCAATGACATGTTGAAGAAATCCAGCAATTGAATGCAGTCTTTCAGCAACTTTATTTCAGCATATCACAGTAACAACAAAAGATGGTGCTCTCTTCTCTAAAAAAGCCAGGAAGGAGGCTTTGAATAAACTTAATGAACACACTGTGAACAAGTTCCTGAACAAACAGCATGATCAGCATTAACACGCAGACTACGAGATATTTTTAATTACTAAAATAATAAATGTTCGGACCTAATGGTAACCTAAATACTGAAACTTACACACATATACGAACTTACACTCAAAACCTAATTAAAAAATAAAAAGGTTAGCTGAACTTTATTATTTTACATGTTTTAAAAGCAGTTCTGTACGAGGTACCTGAACTGAAGAACAGCTCCACGTAAGTAAAAGATGTTGTTTTAGTATTGAGGTGTTATTTAGGCTATTGGAAATATCCACAACGCAACATAGTCCACTGCTGAGATAATGAAACCTGAGTGAAGGCTACTCCAGACCACAGCCAGAATTCTGAGCAAACCGCATTACTCATGGAATAGCAAGAAAATAGTTTGCATTTATTAGCAAAAAAGACTAAAACTAGTGCTGCATAAAATCACGAAAAAACAAACAAACAGAGAAACTGTAAACGTTAGTTTTGTAATGCATCTATTTTCTAATAGCAATAGAACCCTCAGAAGAGAACTTTACAATCTGGCAAGGCCCTTCCCGTTATGTTAAATGCCCTTACCTTCAGGACATTAAACCAGACAGTAAAGCCCTCTTCTTCGGGTTCTATTGCTTAACAAAGGTTTTAAAATTGATTCTCTTACCTCTCAGTAGCTTTAATGAATTATCACTGGTCCCCCTTATATTCTGTTAAAGATATTTTGTTCTTTACTGGTAGGTTATACTTGAATGTGTAATATGCAGATATTTCAATGACTACACTACAGTTGAAATGTTGAAGCAGTCTGTATTCTGTAGGTTGTTCCTTCTCTTTTTATTAAGTTTGTCTTGTTTTCCCAAAGGGGTGTGAGTGGGGTGTTTGTAAAGGATCATGCTAGTACTTATCATCCTCAAGAGTGATGACTGGTAAACTTTAATTAACTGGTAGTACAGTATAGAGAGTGAGAGAGAGTCTCTGGATACATTACAACAAAACTTACCTGATTGTGGCCACTTGGGTTTACAACAGATAACTGCTAATTACATTGTAGTGGGGTTTTTTTCCCACAACTTTCCGGAGTTGTATGTTGACAATGTACTATATTTATAATATATTCATGAGTAAATATATAAACAGATAAAACATGTTAGATTAGTCAGAGTAGTCTGTTGTGAAATGCTGAAAAGTAAAACATTTTTACAATCGTGGCTCTGCACCGTTGCAGCTCTGTGCCCTTTCACTGGTATTTTGTATTTTTTATTTTACTGGCCCCTGCATTACATGTGTTCATGTTGTGTGATAGCATTTCTTAAAACCATGTTTAATTGAATCAAAATGGCTATGCTTTGAACACGCTTTTCCAAGCTGGATAAATATAGTACAATTTGGGGTTCCAAAGGTCGTTGTAAACGTAGTGATTTTTTGGTTTTGAAAGTGTAGAAGAGTGTATCACGACATCACCCTGAATCTAAGACCACACAGATATCACCGCGAGTGACATTACAGTGCAGACCATTACAGCGACTTCCCATAACAGTGCTATGACATCACCGCGACGGACATTACAGTGCAGACCATTACAGCGACTGCACACAGCAGCACTATGATATCACCAAACTACAATTCAATTCCCAGAAGACTCTGCGAAGTTCACAAACGCATCACTTACTAGGAACTCCCCCCGCCCCCCTCAGTGTGCAGGTTTCAATATGACTTAGCAGTGTCAGCGAGACTCGTATTGCACAATTGTAAAGCAGTTGCATACCAACTTTGGAGCATAATATATAAGTGTGCGGGTACTATGTTTGTTTAACTTTAAAATCTTTCTACCCTGCACCTTGAAAGACTTCAGATGTGCGTATGTTTTCTCTTTGTTTTCTAGCAGCCCCCCATCCCATTTCTCAGAGCGTCCATTTCTCAAGGAAGAAATAAACAGTGGTTGTTGTTTCCGCTATTTTGGCCCCAAAACTGCCTTTGGTGTTTCTTTTGTCTGCCACCACCACAATATGTATAACGTTAGGTTACTTACCGTAACCTTGGTTCCCTGAAAGAGAAGAAAACCACCAATGACATTATGTATGGGATATGCCTGCCCATTGGGTAGGTATATGAGGTCCTGGCTTCTAGCCAGAGACCAAGCCTGGAAATACCTCAACTTATAGGTATACAAAGACCTAGTGGAGTCTGCCATAGCACTCTGCAATGTACCCACAACTGCATTTGATAGCCCTAGGGCTAACCAGTGGTCAATTTCAGGGGCCAGACCCACGGCACGGTTCCGGGTGCCAAAGAGAGCCTTTCGCCTGACTGAGGAGATCCATGCAAAGTGGAATCTCCCAGGTCTGGCTGTGCAATAGCTGGCACAGGGTCGAAAACCAGACTCCTGGGCCACTTGGGAGCCACTAGGAGAACTGACGCTTTCTCTAACCAGACTTTTTCGAGAAAAGCCGGGAACAGCGGTATAGGTGAGAAAGCGTACAAAAACGCTTTGGGCCATTCGTGCGCTAGGACGTCTACGCCGAGTTGACCGCCTGAGCGGTGGAGGGAGTACTATAGGGGGCAATGTGTCGTTTCTGCCGAGGCGAAGAAATCGACCTGTGCCTTCACGAACCATTCCCAAATGCACTCCACTATCCGAGGGTGGAGTCACCACTCTGACGGATGCAGACCGCTCCTGGAGAGGAGGCCCGCTGCCCAGTTCACATCGCCTGTAGGGACAGCAAGTTCCTCTGACCCCATGTCAATAGCCTGAAGGCCATGCGATGCAACCCCAGGGATCGTAGGCCGCCCTGGTGGTTGACATACGCCACCACTGTCGTGTTGTCCGACCGGATCAACACATGCATACCGCTCAGCACTGGGAGGAAGTGGTGGAGAGCAAGGGATACCGCTTGCAGCTCGAGCATGTTTATGTGCAGGGATATCCAACGGTCCGGCCAGGATCCGCGTACTCCTCTGCCTTCCCAGACCGCTCCCCAACCCAAGTTGGAGGCATCTGTCGTCACCACTTGGCGGTTCAACACTACTCCCATTCGCACACCTTCGCGCAGGTGAGAGGTAGTCCTCCACAAGAGTAGGGCTGCCAAGCATGCGTGAGACACAGTCAGACGATGGTGTCTGTCATGTTTGGCATTGAGGTGGAACGCATTGAGCCACGCTTGTAGCGGGCGCATGCGAAGCAGACCCAGCTGAATGGCCGATATGGCTGCAGCCATCAGACCCAATAGTTTCTGGCACAATAGGAGGGTGACCTGCGATCCCAGTTGAAAAAGGGAGAGGCAACCCTAGATAGCTGCAACTCTGTCCTCCGACAGGTATGCGTGCATCGCAGTGCACTTTACCGGTGTAAGCCGACTCTTTGCATTGTTGATGGTGAGGCCCAGCCTCGCCAGATGCTCTGTCACAATCGCCGTGTGGGCCAGTGCTCCCTCTCATGACTGGGAACAGATCAACAAGTCGTCGAGATAGTTTATTACTCTGGATAGCATCCACGCACTTTGAGAACGTCCTTTTTAGGTACCAGAAAATACCTTGAGTAGTACCCCTCTCTGTGGGAGGTGGGGTCTATGAGACGAATGGCTCGCTTGCACAGCAAGGCGGCCACTTCCTTCTGAAGTACCGAGGCCTGAAGAGGGTCTGTCACGAAAGTATTTGTGATGCCTCGAAAGGGAGGAGGTCCCAAGCGGAACTGAAACGCATAACTGTTTTGCACAGTGGCGAGCACCCAGGAGTCTGAGGTGCAAGCACGCCAGCACTGCAGCTGCTGCGCTTAAAAGGGAGTCTGAGGCTGCTAGCCTTCAGGGGCTCTGCTCGGGCTGCCGAGGCTGAGGCAGGGCAGTTTGGGGTGGCTGTATTTCCGTCACCTTACATTGAGGGTTCGGACACGCCGGGTCTCTAGCCAATCCACCCACCGACGGGACAATTGGGGCTGCAACGCCAGGGCCTGTTTAGCCAGGAGCTCTAGGACCTGGGCCATCTGGGCCTTGAGGTCCACAATGTCCCTTGCCTGCTTAGAATGCTTCACCCTTCTCGCTTGCGGTGATGGGGAGCGACTGCGGGTGGCCTGCACATCAGGGATACCTAGCAGGGGGTCCTGGGACAGGTCATGGAGGAGGGGCTTTTGGGGTGCCAAGAGCCACCAACGGTCCAGCCATAGAGGACGCAGAGCTCGCCCTCGTGGCCCTCTCCAAGCGAGCTTCTTTAACCCGGGGCTGGAAAGTCTCACAGATGCTACAGGTCATGTCCCTCTCGAGGGCCAAGGTGGCATGTTGAACACCCAAGCACCGTGCACAGAGGGTATGCTTGTCCTCTTGCAGGATATTGACATTGCAGGCCATGTAGGGGTGGAACCCCGACTTGCCTGACGTGGGTCTGGGGTTTTAGCACTGCGCTCAAGCACTGGCTAAGTGTGAACGCCGTGCACTTACCCACTAACACTGTAGCAGAGGGTACCTAACACCGTGCACTGAGTACTGTGGGCACCTTGTGCACCGCGTGCAGTAGTATAGTACCAAGCACCCTGTGCACCATGCACCGTGCGTCTCGAGCACCGTGCATACTGAGTACTGTGCACAATGTGCACCGCGTACCGTGCAGCACTGTGTGTTCCTGCACTAGCATTGTACCAAGCACCATGTTGTGCACTCTGCACCGTGCATCCCGAGCGCCGTGCGCACTGAGTACTGTGCACTCTGTGTACCGCGTACCGTGCAGCACCATGCGTTCCCGCACTAGCGTTGTAGCGGTGGGTGCCAAGCACCGTGTGCACCGTGCGTACCAAGCACCGCGTGCACCGTGTACCGTGCAGTGCTATGACTATGCACTGACGCTGAGGCGCTGGGCACCGTGTGCCGTATGCACTGAGCATTTGTGCACCGAGATACCTAAGTATCAAGGGCTATGCGTGCGCCACGGTACCGAAGCACCGGCGGGCGAGTTGAAGTAGACAGCAAAACACAGTAGAAAGATAGTATAGGGGAGAGCACACTGTTTGTTTACAAGGCCCGACTCACCAAGGTGGGCGGGCCTACACAGCCGACAGGGTCTACTCGACAGCAGGGATGACTGCACAGGCAGTCGCTCACACACGACAGACAGATGCAAAGAGCGGCCTACCATGCAAGCGAGGAAGCCGCTTAAAGACAGAAAGGCAAAAAGGCTCTATCTTTTTCTAAGTCGTTAATCCTGGAAAAGGTCAACACAGTACCGTCTTGAGAATGAAAAAGAGAAATGGCTTCCTTTGGATGAAGGTTTGATCCCCTTGGTGGGTGGGACCGAGTGCATCATCCCAGGAAGGGGCCTATCGGCAGCTCTGGTATAGAGAGCTCAGCGATACCTACCCAATGGGCAGGCATATCCCATACATAATGTCATTGGTGGTCGTCTTCGAATTGAAAGAGAAACGTTTGTTTGCCCGTTTGGCAGGGCACCTAAAAATGTAATCCTGTAAGCTGCTGGAGAATAGATTTATACCGTGTGTGTGTGTGCGTATACAGTGGTTGTCCAAAGTTTACAAACCCTAATTTATGGAAGTGTAACACCATACAATTAATGTTGAATACATGTATATAGTGCATTCCTATAAATACCCCTATTTATTTATGGTAAATATATGTAGATGGTACATTCCTAAACTCTCCCTATTCTTCTGTTTTCTAATATATACAGTACTGTGCAAAAGTTTTAGGCAGGTGTGAAAAAATGCTGTAAAGTAAGAATGCTTTCAAAAATAGACATGTTAATAGATTATATTTATCAATTAACAAAATGCAAAGTGAGTGAACAGAAGAAAAATCTAAATCAAATCCATATTTGGTGTGACCACCCTTTGCCTTCAAAACAGCATCAATTCTTCTAGGTACACTTGCACAAAGTCAGGGATTTTGTGGGCATATAGTCAGGTGTATGATTAAACAATTATACCAAACAGTTGCTAATGATCATCAATTCAATATGTAGGTTGAAACACAATCATTAACTGAAACAGAAACAGCTGTGTAGGAGGAATAAAACTGGGTGAGGAACAGCCAAACTCAGCTAACAAGGTGAGGTTGCTGAAGACAGTTTACTGTCAAAAGAATACACCATGGCAAGACTGAGCACAGCAACAAGACACAAGGTAGTTATACTGCATCAGCAAGGTCTCTCCCAGGCAGAAATTTCAAGGCAGACAGGGGTTTCCAGATGTGCTGTCCAAGCTCTTTTGAAGAAGCACAAAGAAACGGGCAACGTTGAGGACCGTAGACACAGTGGTCGGCCAAGGAAACTTACTGCAGCAGATGAAAGACACATCATGCTTACTTCCCTTCGCAATCGGAAGATGTCCAGCAGTGCCATCAGCTCAGAATTGGCAGAAAACAGTGGGACCCTGGTACACAAATCTACTGTCCGGAGAAGTCTGGTCAGAATTCATGGAAGACTTGCGGCCAAAAAGCCATACCTCCGACGTGGAAACAAGGCCAAGCGACTCAACTATGCACGAAAACACAGGAACTGGGGTGCAGAAAAATGGCAGCACGTGCTCTGGACTGATGAGTCAAAATTTGAAATATTTGGCGGTAGCAGAAGGCAGTTTGTTCGCCGAAGGGCTGGAGAGCGGTACACGAATGAGTGTCTGCAGGCAACAGTGAAGCATGGTGGAGGTTCCTTGCAAGTTTGGGGCTGCATTTCTGCAAATGGAGTTGGGGATTTGGTCAGAATTAATGGTCTCCTCAATGCTGAGAAGTACAGACAGATACTTATCCATCATGCAATACCATCAGGGAGGCATCTGATTGGCCCCAAATTTATTCTGCAGCATGACAACAACCCCAAACATACAGCGAAAGTCATTAAGAACTATCTTCAGCGTAAAGAAGAACAAGGAGTCCTGGAAGTGATGGTATGGCCCCCACAGAGCCCTGATCTCAACATCATCGAGTCTGTCTGGGATTACATGAAGAGAGAAAAGCAACTGAGGCTGCCTAAATCCACAGAAGAACTGTGGTTAGTTCTCCAAGATGTTTGGGCCAACCTACCTGCCGAGTTCCTTCAAAAACTGTGTGCAAGTGTACCTAGAAGAATTGATGCTGTTTTGAAGGCAAAGGGTGGTCACACCAAATATTGATTTGATATAGATTTTTCTTCTGTTCACTCACTTTGCATTTTGTTAATTGATAAATATAAACTATTAACATGTCTATTTTTGAAAGCATTCTTACTTTACAGCATTTTTTCACACCTGCCTAAAACTTTTGCACAGTACTATATATATATATATATATATATATATATATATATATATATATATATATATATATATATATATTAAGTTCCAAAACAAAAAACTGTCAGTTCAGCTTGTTACAGTTATGCACTGCTTTGTTTGTGTTGTGCTCTTGTAGCCCTAAATAAATATATTTTCAACAAAACAAAAAATCACCATTTAAAGTGTGCAACAGAAGCATACACTGGGATACCTTTGACAAACAACTGTGGATATTGGCCAATTGCAATATACGCTGAGACCTTGAGGGTGGAAGACTCGCTCAAACAAAGATATGAATACACAATTAAATAATAATAATAATAATAATAATAATAATAATAATAATAATAATAATACCTACTCCCCTTCATCTGCTCGGAACTCAGATAAGGGAAGAGCTGCAAGCCTCACGCTGTCAGTGGAAGAATTGGATCCTGCGCCTTTGACAATTCAAAAATATTAGCGGATGTAAATATCTCATCTTTTAATAGAACCTTTTTTAGAAATCGTGTACAGACCCTGATTAGCAGTAGTACTATAATAATAATAATAATAATAATAATAATAATAATAATAATAATAATAATAATAAAACTACGTGCCAAGCAAGTACATAAATGGGAATTATCTGAATACAACATTTTAATTTCAAACAACAAACTTCGCTCTGGATAAAAGCGTCATGCAGAAAGAAAACAGTGGGTTCACTACGGATATGACAGGGCAGAGAAGCAAGGGCAACAATATAAAGTTGGTGCTCCCGAGTGGCGCATACAGTAAAGGCGCTCCGCGCGGAGTGCAGGATGTGCCCTATAACCTAGAGATCGCAAGTTCGAATCCAGGCTATGTCACAGCCGACCGTGGGGGCGGCACACAATTGGCTGAGCGCTGCCCGGAGAGGGAGGGCTTAGGTCGGCAGGGGAATCCACGGCTCAACGCGCATCAGCGACCCCTGTGGCCGATAGGGCGCCTGTGGTTCTGCAGTGGAGCCGCCAGATCTGTGTTGTCCTCCGGCACTATAGGTCTGGTGGCATCGCTGTGGATCTGCAGTACGAAAAATGACGGCTTGGCAGGAGCACGTTGCGGAGGACGCGTGTTCCAGGCGCCGTTTCCCAAATCGGCTACAAATATGTACAAAATATACATTTAAAAAAAAAATCTCAACACGTCATGTCCGTGTATCGCTCCCCAATACTAGGACTATATAAAGAAGGATAGGAAAATGATGTCACATGTGGGCAGAGTTAGTAAACAGTGGAGCCATTTCTGGAGCCCGTAGAGCACTTTAACAGTGCACTCGCAATGCTTTTAACTTATTTGCGCTTGCCCTGGCAAAATGTTTCTTGACATAATCAAGCATTAATTTGCATAAGTAACAGTCAGTCACTTTATATTAACAATATTTTGTATTGTTATTAAAAAGATACCGGTATATCCTGGCGCTGCAACACAGCATCGCCGCAATGTATTCAGTACTGAGCGGGTTCCACAAATGGGGCCTGTAATTGAGTACCGAACTGCATCACGGGATTGACTGCCCTATCCTTCTTTATATAGTCCTAGCCCAATCCTGGATGTCCTGTGGAGGAGTAATCAAAAACAAATGTATGATATATATATATATATATATATATATATATATATATATATATATATATATATATATATATATATATATATATTGTAGCGTTTCTGGGGAACAAACTATAGAGCCAGACGACTGCAGGGAGATCTCATTCAGATGTTTATTCATTCAACGTCAGGACACCACAACACAGCCCTGATCTGCTCACAGGCAGCTCCTAAATAGAGATGCCCCCTGAGCCCTATTGGCTCACACACACAAGGGCACATTTACATACACACTGACCAATCACTCGGTCCCGCGCAAGCAGCTGACTGCCAGAACCGAACACAAATCACAGTGCAGCCAACACAGAGCCCATCTACATACAGCTGCACTGTGCTTGTGACACCCCAGGCAGTGTGCGAGCACTGCCTAGACACAAAACACTCTTTACTCACCGATTCATGCAGGGTGACACACAAACGGCGGGAAAGACAGGACAGCACACGCACACACCCACACCCACACACTTAGAACAGATCGTTACAATATACATAGTCTTCTGCAATCAAAAAATCTGTGGTGAACCCTGCTCTGACTGCATCGTGTGTCCGAGTTCCTGATAAGTGATGCTTTTGTGAACTTCACAGTCTTATGGGAATTGTAGTTTGGTGTGGTGATGTCGTAGCGCTGTTATGTGCAGTCGCTGTAATGTTCGGTGCTGTAATGTCCGTCGCGGTGATGTTGCGCGGTTTTGGACTCGCTGTTATGTCATCTAACCGTAGAAGAGGATGTCTCTGCCTGGAGATAAACTAGCCAAAGTTGATTTTTCTCTTGAACCTGCTTGAGGACAAAACCCAATACAGCATTTCCTGTGGGCCCACTACACTACCAAGATGTGACCATTAAGCTTTCAAAAGTAAAAAAAAAAAAATTATAAAAGAAATGTTTCCCTAAATATTGGTTGCAGCCAATAAAATATATTTTATCTATGGATACATTTCCCCAGTCCTGGGAAAGCTGACTTCCCATTACCCAGGCATGCTGCACTTTCCCTTTGCCTGGGTAACCTTCACTTGCTACAGAAGCATTTCCCATTACACAGTGTCAGGGTTTGTCTTAGGAGGTGAAGGTGCATATAGACCCAAATAGCATAAAGGCGTTGCAGCAAGTCTCTGATTTATTGTGAAATCTCCAGGATCCCTTTGTTATATATAACTCTAGACAGGTTAGTTTCAGACACACATAACTTTTACATGTAACCCTTTCCTGCTTCTTTTACAAGCTTTCAAATAGTTATTAATGTTCACACTTTAGCCCTATTCCTTCTCTCACGCCATCACACTCTGTCCGCTGCTCCAACTCAGTACTCTGTTGTCTGTGTGCAGAGTGAAGGAGGCGATACAATTGCAGAGATGAGTGGTTACAAATATAACACCTTGAAGGTGGAGTACAGCTTAATATAGGGGTTAATTACACGGGCATGTCAGCATTTTCCATTACCTGGATTACTAGCACTTTTCCTTTACATTGATAACCTGCACTTTCTCTTTGCTGCCTACCTTGTCAGGTTTTATCTAATGTTGTTTCATTTAAAAGAAACAATTCATTTATCATATTAGTAGCAAGCATTTTATGGGAGACATATCCGCTGGTAGTGTATATATGTCCAAAGCAGGTTTTTTTCCAATATATTTAAACATACGTACAGTAGAGCCTATCATATCATCTCATGAAAAATAAAATACTCTCTATTGACCAATGGACCTCTGACATGTGTCATTTACACACACTGGCACCAATTGAATGGTACAGATGGAAACTGATCAATGCACATTTTATCATGGGTAGAAAGAGAAGGTTACCAGATTTGCTGAGTGATAAACTGGGATTTTTTTTTTCTTCAAGTCACTGACGCCGTACCAACTCCGAAGGCGTTAAAATAACAGTATATAATAATACAATCATAGTTTAAAAATTAAACTTCGGGTGTATTTATTGTAGATGATAACAACTCATTATTTGTGTTGTCATCTTGAAACATGTTAAATGTACAAAAAGCCAGATTTAAAAAAGAGATCCTCTATTAGTATTACCATTTAAACGTGACAAACACATAATCCTAATGATTAAACAAATAATTCATAAGATTGTTTATTTTATTTTTGAATAGCGCTAACATAGCCCAATAAACTAGGCCTGTTATCTTGCTGAGCACACAATGCCGTTTTGTACTTAAAAAAAAAAAGGTCATACAATCGCAAAACAGGGTTGATTTAACACTTTTCAGAGGTGGCCAATTCCTAAAAAAAACTTGTTGTCCAAGAGACAAAATGCTAGAAAAATCTACTTGTCCTGCTTAGAAATCTACTTTTCCTTCTTAAAATATACTTGCCCCCTCCCCATCACACAAAAAAGTAGACTAGAACTTGTAGCATTTTGGTTTAATTTAACAGTGAACACAATCAATCAATTAGTGATTAACAGGGGCGGGTCTAACCTTGTAGCTTGACTGGTTCACTAAATTCACAAAAGGTTCCCTGTGACCTGACCTCACCTCAACAAATATATAACATACTTTAAGGAAATGTTTCTTTCAGTGCAGTTTGGAACACATTTGCTAGTACATTTTAAGTAACATACTAAGAGTCCAACTATAATAAGCAATATTTGAGAGTTATTCAAATATAAAAATAGCTTCTGCCTGTTTTTTCCACTCTTTCTTTATAAGCTGAATTCAGTTTCTGATGTATAGGTGTTTTAGTTTGTTGCATCACAGACACACATTCATTGTCAACTATTACTGCTGCTTTGGGGAATTCTGATTTTCTTGACTTTCTTTCAGGTTTTGTAACTGCTGAACCCCAGATTTATAAAGAACGTGTGGTTTACTACCAAAATGCACACAATATTTACAGTAGGCTCCATCAAATACTGCAGACATAAAATATGTTTTTTTCTTTCGCTTATTTCTATGATATATTTATTTGATTTATTAGTACTATACTTATAATTACAAAACGGATTGTTAGAATGCTGCATGCTGATTGATCCATCAGTGTTCCAAGCCGCTACAATATCCAGCACCAATGCCACGATTAGGAACTACTTAGGAACAAAGCTAACCACATATCAAGGCAGCAGTTTGGAGTAGTGGTTAAGGCTCTGGACTCTTGACCGGAGGGTTGTGGGTTCAATGACTTTAAATTAATCACTTAATAATTAATAATCTTTATCCCAGCAAAGCATCTTAAACTCTTGCGCTGTCAGAGTCAATGGGAGTGAATTTCCTTGCAACAATGTATATAGAATATGCTGGAAGGCAGCACCTCACAGATACACAACTAAGCAAGGTTTTTTTGATAGTTATTTAAAGTCAGAAAAATGAATTGAAACACATATAGCAAGGTTTTTATAGTTATTTAAAGTCTTTATTGAAGTTTTTTTTTTTTACATGACA
The DNA here is from genome assembly GCF_902713425.1 of Acipenser ruthenus. Taxonomy (NCBI): domain Eukaryota; kingdom Metazoa; phylum Chordata; class Actinopteri; order Acipenseriformes; family Acipenseridae; genus Acipenser; species Acipenser ruthenus. The sequence continues at coordinate 13,835,188 of NC_081197.1, read as the reverse complement.
ACAACGCACCAAGAAGGAACCAGACGACCGCCGTATGTCAATCAAGATTTTATTCACGCAAGGTCGTTACACCACAACACAGCCCACAGCTGGTTATATACCCCGTGCTGTACACATTGGTGTGTATTGCCGGGGAATTATTGTTTGGTCGACAGACCTGAAATCTCCAAAATAAAACATTTCCAAATCGGATTACAATTATCTCTGTCTGCTTCTTACACGCACTGCATCACTCCTGCAGCTGCTTCCACTCAGCCAGTTTGTCACAATCACACATCAATAATAATGGATAAAGGGGGTTGTCAACAAATGTGTGTACCTGACCTCATCTTTCACTGAGTGCACACCAGCTGAGATGTGAAATGTTGGTCTGTTGGTAAAAAGCAGCAGGTACAGGTTCCAGGCCCAGCAGCTGTGAAGCAGTGCAGTCAGCACATGGGAGGGGCACACATGCATGACATGCTTGTAGAGCTCTACAGGATTAACTTCAGGTCAAAGAGGTACGACCTGTATATCTTATTTCATATTGATAACAGGTATGTAGTCAGTGCACAGCTCAGAATAAATCACATGCCCCAACTTGCAGTGTTTGTGTTTTTGTAATTTTATGAATTGCTTAATATTCCGAGCCTTAGAAGTAAATGTGGGCTGGAAAGGGTTACATGTGAGGTACATGTTTTAAATGTTGATGCAGTTTTTAACAATGCAAATATTACAAAAAGGTGATGTGTTAATGGTATTGTTTTCCATAGCAGTGTCAAAAATAAACTGCTTGCTGCCTCAAGAATCTGGTACAAAAAAAATGAGTTCAATTCATCAAATATTCACACAATTGTATTTTTAATATTACACATATACAGGTCTGCCAAGTTTCATAAATTGCATTATTAAATCAATTGTTAAAATAAGTTTTATAGCTCAAGTAATTCAAGCAATTGGAAGTAACCGGATATTCACACAAGTTTAATATAATAGTATTGGCAGTTGTTTACAGTATTGGTGAAAGGAACAATGATTCAATTGAATACAATTAAGTCAGTCGCATTAAATAAAAACATTGTAGTTTGATCCAAGAACTGTTATACTCACAAGTCATCTCAGTATTACAGCCAATTCAAGACACACACAGATTTCTACAATATGTTATAATTTAAGGAACTGAACTTCTAATATTTGCTTTCTGTAAGTATTTCACAGTTTCAACTTGCTTCACACATGGAGTAAATTGCAATAAAAATAGATGTGTCTGTTAAAACATATTGTAAAATATAGGAGCTTCAGCCAACATGACCAAGACCCAAGGCAATAAAAACTAACACAACAGGTTATCATCTCACAAATCATCACTCATTCCAGTTACTGGATGTGAAGAACAAGTAAAGAAACGGGTAGAATTACACAAGAACATCTGCAGTAGGGACATTTTATCCATTAACATTTTACAGTATATACCTATATTTTATTAAAATTTTACATGTATTGTAACATGATATGATACAGTCATTATGTGTACAAATATCAGCTTTTTACCTGGAAAATCTTGTTTTTTCTATACAACTTTTTAATCGATTCCATTATTTCTTCAGTTTTCAGAGTGTAAATAATGGGGTTCAAAAGGGGTGGGATGGTAGCAGACAATGAATTATTTAAGATTCTAGCATTGGGATGAATACCAGAGACCATTGCTGCTGCATACGTCACTAATATTGGGAAATAAAATATTATTACCAAAATTAAATGGGAGGTACATGTTTTAAGAGCTTTTCTTTTGCCCTCCCTAGATGCAATTTTAAAAAGTTCAAATAGAATGCATGCATACGACAATATAATGAGGGCCACTGGTAAAATTAAAACTAATGAAATCAACAGTACAGAAAAAATATAATTGGCTGATGTGTCATTACAGGCCAGTTTGTAAACAGGTCCATGGTCACAAAAATAACTGTCAATCACTGTAGATTTACAGAAGGACAGCCGTGCAACTAGAAGGACCAGGACAAGCAACAAAACTGAGAAAATTAACCAAATTACAACTATAATTACAGTCATTCTAGTATTAGTATTAATTGTGTGATAACGCAATGGGAAACATATGGCAATTAATCTGTCATATGCCAAGAGCACAAGAGAAAGTGACTGCAATACATTAAAGAAATGCACAAAAAACATATTAGCAAGGCAGGCCTCGAACACAATAAACTGGGAGTTGAAAATGAATGTTTTAATTACAAATGGGATTACCACAGTACTACAACAGGTATCAACTACAGCTAAATGAAAAACAGCAACATATTTGGGGTTATGTAAACTTTGTTCTACACATATTATTAGCATTAGAAATGCATTGGCTAATATTGTTAAAACATAAACAACAGACAAGAAAATAAAATAATAGTTTGCATACAACATATTAGAAAACCCATTAATATAAAACAGTGGTCTACCAGAGGTAACATTCACAGACATTGTTGTTGAATTGGGAGACATTGCAGAGAGTCAAAGATTCTTGAGTACCAGTATCTTCTCTTGGTCACCTAAAAATAAGAAAATAATTAGGAAGAAGCTGTTTCATTTCCAGACCATTAACAATACACTACTCCAGACCACAGCCAGAATTCTGAGCAAACCGCATTACTCATGGAATAGCGAGAAAATAGTTTGCATTTATTAGCAAAAAAAACTAAAACTAGTGCTGCATAAAATCACGAAAAAACAAACAAACAGAGAAACTGTAAACGTTAGTTTTGTAATGCATCTATTCTCTAATAGCAATAGAACCCTCAGAAGAGAACTTTACAATCTGGCAAGGCCCTTCCCGTTATGTTAAATGCCCTTACCTTCAGGACATTAAACCAGACAGTAAAGCCCTCTTCTTCGGGTTCTATTGCTTAACAAAGGTTTTAAAATTGATTCTCTTACCTCTCAGTAGCTTTAATGAATTATCACTGGTCTCCCTTATATTCTGTTAAAGATATTTTGTTCTTTACTGGTAGGTTATACTTGAATGTGTAATATGCAGATATTTCAATGACTACACTACAGTTGAAATGTTGAAGCAGTCTGTATCCTGTCGGTTGTTCCTTCTCTTTTTATTAAGTTTGTCTTGTTTTCCCAAAGGGGTGTGAGTGGGGTGTTTGTAAAGGATAATGCTAGTACTTATCATCCTCAAGAGTGATGACTGGTAAACTTTAATTAACTGGTGGTACAGTATAGAGAGTGAGAGAGAGTCTCTGGATACATTACAACAAAACCTACCTGATTGTGGCCACTTGGGTTTACAACAGATAACTGCTAATTACATTGTAGTGGGTTTTTTTCCCACAACTTTCCGGAGTTGTATGTTGACAATGTACTATATTTATAATATATTCATGAGTAAATATATAAACAGATAAAACATGTTAGATTAGTCAGAGTAGTCTGTTGTGAAATGCTGAAAAGTAAAACATTTTTACAATCGTGGCTCTGCACCGTTGCAGCTCTGTGCCCTTTCACTGGTATTTTGTATTTTTTATTTTACTGGCCCCTGCATTACATGTGTTCATGTTGTGTGATAGCATTTCTTAAAACCATGTTTAATTGAATCAAAATGGCTATGCTTTGAACACGCTTTTCCAAGCTGGATAAATATAGTACAATTTGGGGTTCCAAAGGTCGTTGTAAACGTAGTGATTTTTTGGTTTTGAAAGTGTAGAAGAGTGTATCACGACATCACCCTGAATCTAAGACCACACAGATATCACCGCGAGTGACATTACAGTGCAGACCATTACAGCGACTTCCCATAACAGTGCTATGACATCACCGCGACGGACATTACAGTGCAGACCATTACAGCGACTGCACACAGCAGCACTATGATATCACCAAACTACAATTCAATTCCCAGAAGACTCTGCGAAGTTCACAAACGCATCACTTACCAGGAACTCCCCCCGCCCCCCTCAGTGTGCAGGTTTCAATATGACTTAGCAGTGTCAGCGAGACTCGTATTGCACAATTGTAAAGCAGTTGCATACCAACTTTGGAGCATAATATATAAGTGTGCGGGTACTATGTTTGTTTAACTTTAAAATCTTTCTACCCTGCACCTTGAAAGACTTCAGATGTGCGTATGTTTTCTCTTTGTTTTCTAGCAGCCCCCCATCCCATTTCTCAGAGCGTCCATTTCTCAAGGAAGAAATAAACAGTGGTTGTTGTTTCCGCTATTTTGGCCCCAAAACTGCCTTTGGTGTTTCTTTTGTCTGCCGCCACCACAATATGTATAACGTTAGGTTACTTACCGTAACCTTGGTTCCCTGAAAGAGAAGACAACCACCAATGACATTATGTATGGGATATGCCTGCCCATTGGGTAGGTATATGAGGTCCTGGCTTCTAGCCAGAGACCAAGCCTGGAAATACCTCAACTTATAGGTATACAAAGACCTAGTGGTGTCTGCCATAGCACTCTGCAATGTACCCACAACTGCATTTGATAGCCCTAGGGCTAACCAGTGGTCAATTTCAGGGGCCAGACCCACGGCACGGTTCCGGGTGCCAAAGAGAGCCTTTCGCCTGACTGAGGAGATCCATGCAAAGTGGAATCTCCCAGGTCTGGCTGTGCAATAGCTGGCACAGGGTCGAAAACCAGACTCCTGGGCCACTTGGGAGCCACTAGGAGAACTGACGCTTTCTCTAACCAGACTTTTTCGAGAAAAGCCGGGAACAGCGGTATAGGTGAGAAAGCGTACAAAAACGCTTTGGGCCATTCGTGCGCTAGGACGTCTACGCCGAGTTGACCGCCTGAGCGGTGGAGGGAGTACTATAGGGGGCAATGTGTCGTTTCTGCCGAGGCGAAGAAATCGACCTGTGCCTTCACGAACCATTCCCAAATGCACTCCACTATCCGAGGGTGGAGTCACCACTCTGACGGATGCAGACCGCTCCTGGAGAGGAGGCCCGCTGCCCAGTTCACATCGCCTGTAGGGACAGCAAGTTCCTCTGACCCCATGTCAATAGCCTGAAGGCCATGCGATGCAACCCCAGGGATCGTAGGCCGCCCTGGTGGTTGACATACGCCACCACTGTCGTGTTGTCCGACCGGATCAACACATGCATACCGCTCAGCACTGGGAGGAAGTGGTGGAGAGCAAGGGATACCGCTTGCAGCTCGAGCATGTTTATGTGCAGGGATGTCCAACGGTCCGGCCAGGATCCGCGTACTCCTCTGCCTTCCCAGACCGCTCCCCAACCCAAGTTGGAGGCATCTGTCGTCACCACTTGGCGGTTCAACACTACTCCCATTCGCACACCTTCGCGCAGGTGAGAGGTAGTCCTCCACAAGAGTAGGGCTGCCAAGCATGCGTGAGACACAGTCAGACGATGGTGTCTGTCATGTTTGGCATTGAGGTGGAACGCATTGAGCCACGCTTGTAGCGGGCGCATGCGAAGCAGACCCAGCTGAATGGCCGATATGGCTGCAGCCATCAGACCCAATAGTTTCTGGCACAATAGGAGGGTGACCTGCGATCCCAGTTGAAAAAGGGAGAGGCAACCCTAGATAGCTGCAACTCTGTCCTCCGACAGGTATGCGTGCATCGTAGTGCACTTTACCGGTGTAAGCCGACTCTTTGCATTGTTGATGGTGAGGCCCAGCCTCGCCAGATGCTCTGTCACAATCGCCGTGTGGGCCAGTGCTCCCTCTCATGACTGGGAACAGATCAACCAGTCGTCGAGATAGTTTATTACTCTGGATAGCGTCCACGCACTTTGAGAACGTCCTTTTTAGGTACCAGAAAATACCTTGAGTAGTACCCCTCTCTGTGGGAGGTGGGGTCTATGAGACGAATGGCTCGCTTGCACAGCAAGGCGGCCACTTCCTTCTGAAGTACCGAGGCCTGAAGAGGGTCTGTCACGAAAGTATTTGTGATGCCTCGAAAGGGAGGAGGTCCCAAGCGGAACTGAAACGCATAACTGTTTTGCACAGTGGCGAGCACCCAGGAGTCTGAGGTGCAAGCACGCCAGCACTGCAGCTGCTGCGCTTAAAAGGGAGTCTGAGGCTGCTAGCCTTCAGGGGCTCTGCTCGGGCTGCCGAGGCTGAGGCAGGGCAGTTTGGGGTGGCTGTATTTCCGTCACCTTACATTGAGGGTTCGGACACGCCGGGTCTCTAGCCAATCCACCCACCGACGGGACAATTGGGGCTGCAACGCCAGGGCCTGTTTAGCCAGGAGCTCTAGGACCTGGGCCATCTGGGCCTTGAGGTCCACAATGTCCCTTGCCTGCTTAGAATGCTTCACCCTTCTCGCTTGCGGTGATGGGGAGCGACTGCGGGTGGCCTGCACATCAGGGATACCTAGCAGGGGGTCCTGGGACAGGTCATGGAGGAGGGGCTTTTGGGGTGCCAAGAGCCACCAACGGTCCAGCCATAGAGGACGCAGAGCTCGCCCTCGTGGCCCTCTCCAAGCGAGCTTCTTTAACCCGGGGCTGGAAAGTCTCACAGATGCTACAGGTCATGTCCCTCTCGAGGGCCAAGGTGGCATGTTGAACACCCAAGCACCGTGCACAGAGGGTATGCTTGTCCTCTTGCAGGATATTGACATTGCAGGCCATGTAGGGGTGGAACCCCGACTTGCCTGACGTGGGTCTGGGGTTTTTAGCACTGCGCTCAAGCACTGGCTAAGTGTGAACGCCGTGCACTTACCCACTAACACTGTAGCAGAGGGTACCTAACACCGTGCACTGAGTACTGTGGGCACCTTGTGCACCGCGTGCAGTAGTATAGTACCAAGCACCCTGTGCACCATGCACCGTGCGTCTCGAGCACCGTGCATACTGAGTACTGTGCACAATGTGCACCGCGTACCGTGCAGCACTGTGTGTTCCTGCACTAGCATTGTACCAAGCACCATGTTGTGCACTGTGCACCGTGCATCCCGAGCGCCGTGCGCACTGAGTACTGTGCACTCTGTGTACCGCGTACCGTGCAGCACCGTGCGTTCCCGCACTAGCGTTGTAGCGGTGGGTGCCAAGCACCGTGTGCACCGTGCGTACCAAGCACCGTGTGCACCGTGTACCGTGCAGTGCTATGACTATGCACTGACGCTGAGGCGCTGGGCACCGTGTGCCGTATGCACTGAGCATTTGTGCACCGAGATACCTAAGTATCAAGGGCTATGCGTGCGCCACGGTACCGAAGCACCGGCGGGCGAGTTGAAGCAGACAGCAAAACACAGTAGAAAGATAGTATAGGGGAGAGCACACTGTCTGTTTACAAGGCCCGACTCACCAAGGTGGGCGGGCCTACACAGCTGGCAGGGTCTACTCGACAGCAGGGATGACTGCACAGGCAGTCGCTCACACACGACAGACAGATGCAAAGAGCGGCCTACCATGCAAGCGAGGAAGCCGCTTAAAGACAGAAAGGCAAAAAGGCTCTATCTTTTTCTAAGTCGTTAATCCTGGAAAAGGTCAACACAGTACCGTCTTGAGAATGAAAAAGAGAAATGGCTTCCTTTGGATGAAGGTTTGATCCCCTTGGTGGGTGGGACCGAGTGCATCATCCCAGGAAGGGGCCTATCGGCAGCTCTGGTATAGAGAGCTCAGCGATACCTACCCAATGGGCAGGCATATCCCATACATAATGTCATTGGTGGTCGTCTTCGAATTGAAAGAGAAACGTTTGTTTGCCCGTTTGGCAGGGCACCTAAAAATGTAATCCTGTAAGCTGCTGGAGAATAGATTTATACCGTGTGTGTGTGTGCGTATACAGTGGTTGTCCAAAGTTTACAAACCCTAATTTATGGAAGTGTAACACCATACAATTAATGTTGAATACATGTATATAGTGCATTCCTATAAATACCCCTATTTATTTATGGTAAATATATGTAGATGGTACATTCCTAAACTCTCCCTATTCTTCTGTTTTCTAATATATACAGTACTGTGCAAAAGTTTTAGGCAGGTGTGAAAAAATGCTGTAAAGTAAGAATGCTTTCAAAAATAGACATGTTAATAGATTATATTTATCAATTAACAAAATGCAAAGTGAGTGAACAGAAGAAAAATCTAAATCAAATCCATATTTGGTGTGACCACCCTTTGCCTTCAAAACAGCATCAATTCTTCTAGGTACACTTGCACAAAGTCAGGGATTTTGTGGGCATATAGTCAGGTGTATGATTAAACAATTATACCAAACAGTTGCTAATGATCATCAATTCAATATGTAGGTTGAAACACAATCATTAACTGAAACAGAAACAGCTGTGTAGGAGGAATAAAACTGGGTGAGGAACAGCCAAACTCAGCTAACAAGGTGAGGTTGCTGAAGACAGTTTACTGTCAAAAGAATACACCATGGCAAGACTGAGCACAGCAACAAGACACAAGGTAGTTATACTGCATCAGCAAGGTCTCTCCCAGGCAGAAATTTCAAGGCAGACAGGGGTTTCCAGATGTGCTGTCCAAGCTCTTTTGAAGAAGCACAAAGAAACGGGCAACGTTGAGGACCGTAGACACAGTGGTCGGCCAAGGAAACTTACTGCAGCAGATGAAAGACACATCATGCTTACTTCCCTTCGCAATCGGAAGATGTCCAGCAGTGCCATCAGCTCAGAATTGGCAGAAAACAGTGGGACCCTGGTACACAAATCTACTGTCCGGAGAAGTCTGGTCAGAAGTGGCCTTCATGGAAGACTTGCGGCCAAAAAGCCATACCTCCGACGTGGAAACAAGGCCAAGCGACTCAACTATGCACGAAAACACAGGAACTGGGGTGCAGAAAAATGGCAGCACGTGCTCTGGACTGATGAGTCAAAATTTGAAATATTTGGCTGTAGCAGAAGGCAGTTTGTCCGCCGAAGGGCTGGAGAGCGGTACACGAATGAGTGTCTGCAGGCAACAGTGAAGCATGGTGGAGGTTCCTTGCAAGTTTGGGGCTGCATTTCTGCAAATGGAGTTGGGGATTTGGTCAGAATTAATGGTCTCCTCAATGCTGAGAAGTACAGACAGATACTTATCCATCATGCAATACCATCAGGGAGGCATCTGATTGGCCCCAAATTTATTCTGCAGCATGACAACGACCCCAAACATACAGCGAAAGTCATTAAGAACTATCTTCAGCGTAAAGAAGAACAAGGAGTCCTGGAAGTGATGGTATGGCCCCCACAGAGCCCTGATCTCAACATCATCGAGTCTGTCTGGGATTACATGAAGAGAGAAAAGCAACTGAGGCTGCCTAAATCCACAGAAGAACTGTGGTTAGTTCTCCAAGATGTTTGGGCCAACCTACCTGCCGAGTACCTTCAAAAACTGTGTGCAAGTGTACCTAGAAGAATTGATGCTGTTTTGAAGGCAAAGGGTGGTCACACCAAATATTGATTTGATATAGATTTTTCTTCTGTTCACTCACTTTGCATTTTGTTAATTGATAAATATAAACTATTAACATGTCTATTTTTGAAAGCATTCTTACTTTACAGCATTTTTTCACACCTGCCTAAAACTTTTGCACAGTACTATATATATATATATATATATATATATATATATATATATATATATATATTAAGTTCCAAAACAAAAAACTGTCAGTTCAGCTTGTTACAGTTATGCACTGCTTTGTTTGTGTTGTGCTCTTGTAGCCCTAAATAAATATATTTTCAACAAAACAAAAAATCACCATTTAAAGTGTGCAACAGAAGCATACACTGGGATACCTTTGACAAACAACTGTGGATATCGGCCAATTGCAATATACGCTGAGACCTTGAGGGTGGAAGACTCGCTCAAACAAAGATATGAATACACAATTAAATAATAATAATAATAATAATAATAATAATAATAATAATAATAATAATAATAATAATAATACCTACTCCCCTTCATCTGCTCGGAACTCAGATAAGGGAAGATCTGCAAGCCTCACACTGTCAGTGGAAGAATTGGATCCTGCGCCTTTGACAATTCAAAAATATTAGCGGATGTAAATATCTCATCTTTTAATAGAACCTTTTTTAGAAATAGTGTACAGACCCTGATTAGCAGTAGTACTATAATAATAATAATAATAATAATAATAATAATAATAATAATAATAATAATAAAACTATGTGCCAAGCAAGTACATAAATGGGAATTATCTGACTACAACATTTTAATTTCAAACAACAAACTTCGCTCTGGATAAAAGCGTCATGCAGAAAGAAAACAGTGGGTTCAGTACGGATGTGACAGGGCAGAGAAGCAAGGGCAACAATATAAAGTTGGGGCTCCCGAGTGGCGCATACAGTAAAGGCGCTCCGCGCGGAGTGCAGGATGTGCCCTATAACCTAGAGATTGCAAGTTCGAATCCAGGCTATGTCACAGCCGACCGCGGGGGCGGCACACAATTGGCTGAGCGCTGCCCGGAGAGGGAGGGCTTAGGTCGGCAGGGGAATCCACGGCTCAACGCGCATCAGCGACCCCTGTGGCCGATAGGGCGCCTGTGGTTCTGCAGTGGAGCCGCCAGATCTGTGTTGTCCTCCGGCACTATAGGTCTGGTGGCATCGCTGTGGATCTGCAGTACGAAAAATGACGGCTTGGTAGGAGCACGTTTCGGAGGACGCGTGTTCCAGCCGCCTTTTCCCGAATCGGCTACAAATCTGTACAAAATATACATTTAAAAAAAAAATCTAAACACGTCATGTCCGTGTATCGCTCCCCAATACTAGGACTATATAAAGAAGGATAGGAAAATGATGTCACATGTGGGCAGAGTTAGTAAACAGTGGAGCCATTTCTGGAGCCCGTAGAGCACTTTAACAGTGCACTCGCAATGCTTTTAACTTATTTGCGCTTGCCCTGGCAAAATGTTTCTTGACATAATCAAGCATTAATTTGCATAAGTAACAGTCAGTCACTTTATATTAACAATATTTTGTATTGTTATTAAAAAGATACCGGTATATCCTGGCGCTGCAACACAGCATCTCCGCAATGTATTCAGTACTGAGTGGGCTCCACAAATGGCGCCTGTAATTGAGTACCGAACTGCATCACGGGATTGACTGCCCTATCCTTCTTTATATAGTCCTAGCCCAATCCTGGATGTCCTGTGGAGGACTAATCAAAAACAAATGTATGATATATATATATATATATATATATTGTAGCGTTTCTGGGGAACAAACTATAGAGCCAGACGACTGCAGGGAGATCTCATTCAGATGTTTATTCATTCAACGTCAGGACACCACAACACAGCCCTGATCTGCTCACAGGCAGCTCCTAAATAGAGATGCCCCCTGAGCCCTATTAGCTCACACACACAAGGGCACATTTACATACACACTGACCAATCACTCAGACCCTCGGTCCCGTGCAAGCAGCTGACTGCCAGAACCGAACACAAATCACAGTGCAGCCAACACAGAGCCCATCTACATACAGCTGCACTGTGCTTGTGACACCCCAGGCAGTGTGCGAGCACTGCCTAGACACTGATTCATGCAGGGTGACACACAAACGGCGGGAAAGACAGGACAGCACACGCACACACCCACACCCACACACTTAGAACAGATCGTTACAATATACATAGTCTTCTGCAATCAAAAAATCTGTGGTGAACCCTGCTCTAACTGCATCGTGTGTCCGAGTTCCTGATAAGTGATGCTTTTGTGAACTTCACAGTCTTATGGGAATTGTAGTTTGGTGTGGTGATGTCGTAGCGCTGTTATGTGCAGTCGCTGTAATGTTCGGTGCTGTAATATCCGTCGCGGTGATGTTGCGCGGTTTTGGACTCGCTGTTATGTCATCTAACCGTAGAAGAGGATGTCTCTGCCTGGAGATAAACTAGCCAAAGTTGATTTTTCTCTTGAACCTGCTTGAGGACAAAACCCAATACAGCATTTCCTGTGGGCCCACTACACTACCAAGATGTGACCATTAAGCTTTCAAAAGTAAAAAAAAAAAAAATTATAAAAGAAAAGTTTCCCTAAATATTGGTTGCAGCCAATAAAATATATTTTATCTATGGATACATTTCCCCAGTCCTGGGAAAGCTGACTTCCCATTACCCAGGCATGCTGCACTTTCCCTTTGCCTGGGTAACCTTCACTTGCTACAGAAGCATTTCCCATTACACAGTGTCAGGGTTTGTCTTAGGAGGTGAAGGTGCATATAGACCCAAATAGCAGAAAGGCGTTGCAGCATGTCTCTGATTTATTGTGAAATCTCCAGGATCCCTTTGCTATAGACAGGTTAGTTTCAGACACACATAACTTTTACATGTAACCCTTTCCTGCTTCTTTTACAAGCTTTCAAATACAGTTATTAATGCTCACACTTTAGCCCTATTCCTTCTCTCACTCCATCACACTCTGTCCGCTGCTCCAACTCAGTGCTGTTTTATGTGTGCAGAGTGAAGGAGGCGATACACTTGCAGAGATGAGTGGTTACAAATATAACACCTTGAAGGTGGAGTACAGCTTAATATAGGGGTTCATTACACGGGCATGTCAGCATTTTCCATTACCTGGATTACTAGCACTTTTCCTTTACATTGATAACCTGCACTTTTTCTTTGCTGCCCACCTTGTCAGGTTTTATCTAATGTTGTTTCATTTAAAAGAAACAATTCATTCATCATGTTAGTAGCAAGCATTTTATGGGAGACATATCCGCTGGTAGTGTATATATGTCCAAAGCAGGTTTTTTTCCAATATATTTAAACATATGTACAGTAGAGCCTATCATATCATCTCATGAAAAATAAAATACTCTCTATTGACCAATGGACCTCTGACATGTGTCATTTACACACACTGGCACCAATTGAACGGTACAGATGAAAACTGATCAATGCACATTTTATCATGGGTAGAAAGAGAAGGTTACCAGATTTGCTGAGTGATAAACTGGGATGTTTTTTTTTCTTCAAGTCACTGACGCCGTACCAACTCCGAAGGCGTTAAAATAACAGTATATAATAATACAATCATAGTTTAAAAATTAAACTTCGGGTGTATTTATTGTAGATGATAACAACTCATTATTTGTATTGTCATCTCGAAACATGTTAAATGTACAAAAAGCCAGATTTAAAAAAGAGATCCTCTATTAGTATTACCATTTAAACGTGACAAACACATAATCCTAATGATTAAACAAATAATTCATAAGATTGTTTATTTTATTTTTGAATAGCGCTAACATAGCCTAATAAACTAGGCCTGTTATCTTGCTGAGCACACAATGCCATTTTGTACTTAAAAAAAAAAAAGGTCATACAATTGCAAAACAGGGTTGATTTAACACTTTTCAGAGGTGGCCAATTCCTAAAAAAAACTTGTTGTCCAAGGGACAAAATGCTAGAAAAATCTACTTGTCCTGCTTAGAAATCTACTTGTCCTTCTTAAAAAATACTTGCCCCCTCCCCATCCCACAAAACACACACAAAAAAGTAGACTAGAACTTGTAGCATTTTGGTTTAATTTAACAGTGAACACAATCAATCAATTAGTGATTAACAGGGGCGGGTTTAACCTTGTAGCTTGACTGGTTCACTAAATTCACAAAAGGTTCCCTGTGACCTGACCTCACCTCAACAAATATATAACATACTTTAAGGAAATGTTTCTTTCAGTGTAGTTTGGAACACATTTGCTAGTACATTTTAAGTAACATACTAAGAGTCCAACTATAATAAGCAATATTTGAGAGTTATTCAAATATAAAAATAGCTTCTGCCTGTTTTTTCCACTCTTTCTTTATAAGCTGAATTCAGCTTCTGATGTATAGGTGTTTTAGTTTGTTGCATCACAGACACACATTCATTGTCAACTATTACTGCTGCTTTGGGGAATTCTGATTTTCTTGACTTTCTTTCAGGTTTTGTAACTGCTGAACCCCAGATTTATAAAGAACGTGTGGTTTACTACCAAAATGCACACAATATTTACAGTAGGCTCCATCAAATACTGCAGACATAAAATATGTTTTTTTCTTTCGCTTATTTCTATGATATATTTATTTGATTTATTAGTACTATACTTATAATTATAAAACGGATTGTTAGAATGCTGCATGCTGATTGATCCATCAGTGTTCCAAGCCGCTACAATATCCAGCACCAATGCCACGATTAGGAACTACTTAGGAACAAAGCTAACCACATATCAAGGCAGCAGTTTGGAGTAGTGGTTAAGGCTCTGGACTCTTGACCGGAGGGTTGTGGGTTCAATGACTTTAAATTAATCACTTAATAATTAATAATCTTTATCCCAGCAAAGCACCTTAAACTCTTGCGCTGTCAGAGTCAATGGGAGTGAATTTCCTTTCAACAATGTATATAGAATATGCTGGAAGGCAGCACCTCACAGATACACAACCAAGCAAGGTTTTTTTTTGATAGTTATTTAAAGTCAGAAAAATGAATTGAAACACATATAGCAAGGTTTTTATAGTTATTTAAAGTCTTTATTGAAGTTTTTTTTTTTTTTTACATGACAACAACGCACCAAGAAGGAACCAGACGACCGCCGTATGTCAATCAAGATTTTATTCACGCAAGGTCGTTACACCACAACACAGCCCACAGCAGCGTGCAAGCTGCCCCTGTAACATGTAACATTTAACAAGACACGTTACGTTGGACAACTTTCACAATCACACTGGGACCAAGACTCGATCACGCTCCCCCGCCCCCGGGCACTCGCTCACATGCACAGGCACTCAGGACACTGACAAAACACGGAACAGCGACACAAAACCATATAACACATAACACACACAGTCCAGATCGCTGCAATATCCAGCACAACCCATGCATGCCCTCTCGTGCCAAATTGCTTAAGCATTTCATTTCTATTATTATAAACATATGTGTCAATCTTAATGTTTTAATAGTTTCACAAATCGATGGATTGTGCATATCCAATAAATAACTAATATAGTAATATATTTATTTAACATACCGTTTATATAGGGTTACCATGTGGCTCCAGATAAACTGGACGCTGTGAGACAGAACGGGATTTCAAACTTGCCCCTAAATTGAAATAAATGAAGGTGTAAATGAACCATCCTTAGCTACAATTAATAATGGTGCTTAAATACACGCATGCGCGTCAAATAATTGTATTATACCAAGAAAGAATTGCAGCCAGTCGCTATTTTTTCTGTTTGTTAAAATTCAATGGCCCATATTATTCTGCAAATACAATTTCATCATCATCTCGTTGCTTTATCGATAAATTAGCTATTCGTTCATCAAGATCTGATCAGAAGCAGCTGGTCAGTGTGAATTGTTTGCTGCGCCCAAGCAATTCCACCACAGCAGGATTAATCTCAGCAAAGGTGGAGCTCATTTATACGTGAATTACTTTCAATTTAGGGGGAATTTTGAAATTCCGGTCTGTCTCAAAGCGTCCGGTTAATCTGGAGCCATATGGTAACCCTAGTTTATATATATTTAAATAAAATGTAAATATGGTAAATACCAAACTAGGTTAGCAACACTAAAATCGAAAGAAAAAAAATCATTACATTTTTTGCCAGGGTCTTGAAATGCTTCTAAACAGTAAACTTTACATTTTTTAAAACATATTCCCAACAAGTACACGCTTGACCACAAAGTGTTATAAATAACACAACACGATTTTTTCAAATCCGCTAATACCTTAGCGACTATGGTGGTTTTTTTTGTTTTTTTTGTTTTGTTTTAAACTTTACTAGATTGCTGCATTTAAATGTCAGTTTCATGTATTAAGAAAGCAGTATAACTGATTTTGTAATTTACAAAAAACGGAAATAATACCTTAAATTTAAAAGATTAGCGTGTGTCTTGACAGAGGCTCTCACTCTCTTGGAAGCCATTCCTGGGTTTCTTTGTAACCAACAGAAGATCAGCTTCTTCTACACCTAGCCAATCAGAGGTAATAGGGGTGGGGCGTAAACACTTTTTAAAATGTATGTGTATGTGCTAGACTTCTGAAATTTGCGTGGCCCTCTACAAATATACAAGAGTGCCTTTCTAGCAGCAGAGCGAACATAGGAAAAAGTAAGTAAATAAAAAACTACTTGTCCGACGGTCAAAGTATAACGACGAAACTTCTTGTACGGCCTACAAATCTTGGCGTCGGCGATACAAATTGGCCACCATTGCTTTTACTGTTTCTGACTGGGACAAAAAATGAAGGCTGCTTTTGCTGTACTTGCTTCCTCAGAATATTAACTAAATAATGCGCAAAATGTTTACTTCCGAGTGGTGTTACCTTGTATAGTTCGTTTTCATGGCTGTTTTTCTGTTTTGATATTTTTCCTTTGTAAAAGCAATTAGAAGGAGCAGCATATCACAGTCTATCATTCTACCAAATCATAAAGTTGAATAATTGTATGATTTTGTCTTAGATGGTATTCACTTCAATTCAGGCCACTAAAGCCCCTTTCACACTAGCACTCCTACCCGGGTCCGGACCCGGGTTCTGGCTACCCGGGCCACAATCCCGATTAGTGTGAAATCACCCGGGTTCCAGTGACCCATCTCAGAATGTGGGTCGACACGCTTTGACCGAGGTTGAGTGAGACATAACGGCGTGATGGCCGTTCAAGCTGACGAAATAACAAACAGCCACACCTGTGTGAAGGTTTCACTTCCGCAAGGAACATTTCTGTTTATTCTGTTTAGTCATATTTTTGTTGATTGAGACACAGCATGAGCCAGATTGCAGGAGGGATGAAAAAACATTTGCTGTAATCAACATTTGGGCAACAGGTTCAATCCAGAGAAGCTTGCAAACCAGTACATAGGGCAGCAAACCAATACATACACCAGCAAACCAATACATGAGTCAGCAAACCAATACATACACCAGCAAACCAATAGATGAGTCAGCAAACCAATACATACGCCAGTAAACCAATAGATGAGTCAGCAAACCAATACATGTGCAAACAAAATTCAATATATGTGCCAGCATTTCAATATAGTTGTGGATACAAGGAATGATTTTTTTCCTGAAGAGCGCCTCATATTTTTTTCCGCAACAGTCCGGAGTTGTATGTTGACAATGTACTATATTTGTAATATATTCATATATTTGTAATATATTCATAAGTAAATCTATAAACAGATAAAAAATGTTAGATTAGTCAGGGTAGTCTGTTGTGAAATGCCAGAGAAGTAAAACATTTTTACAATCGTGGCTCTGCACCGTTGCAGCTCTGTGCCCTTGCACTGGTATTTTGTATTTTTTATTTTACTGGCCCCTGCATTACATGTGTTCATGTTGTGTGATAGCATTTGTTAAAACCACATTTAATTGAATCAAAATGGCTATGCTTTGAACACACTTTTCAAAGCTGGATAAATATAGTACAATTTAGGGTTCCAAAGGTCGTTGTAAACATATTAATTTTTTTGTTTTGAAAGTGTAGAAGAGGAAGTCTCTGCATGGAGGTAAACTAGCCCCAAGATTTGACCATTAAGATTTCAAAAGTAAAAAAAAAAAAAGAAACGTTTCCTTAAATATTGGTTGAAGCCTATAAAATATATTTTACCTTTGGATACATTTCGCCAGTCCTGGGAAAGCTGACTTCCCATTACCCAGGCATGCTGCACTTCTCCTTTGCCCGTGCAACCTTCACTTGCTACAGAAACATTTCCCATTACCCCCTGTGGCAATGTGGCCACGCCCTTGTGCGTAGTGTGTTTATATGTTACATGTTGTGTGTAAATGTTGGAGTTTATGTATAAAATACACGGGATATAATATGGGTTACGAGCACGAGTGTTTAAAAATGTAGATTTGTATTTAGGCACGAGGATGGCACAAATCACTTCACGTGCAGATAAAATGTGTATAATGTGTGTCATGGGATTGCACTTAATTAATTCACATGCAGTTGTACTGAGATTCCAATTGAATGATTGACTAGCAATCGAGTCTCGGTACAACTGCATAAAAACAGCATTTTTTCACTCACTCGGGGTTGTGTGTTCGGTGAGTGGAGAACGGGATTGGAGACGGAGGTAATTGTGATAATTGTAAGAAAAATAGAAGCTCACCGTGTTTGTCTGTGTAGTCCGTTTTGTTTGTCTGTTTATTTTGGCTACCAGTGCCGTGCCCTGTGTTTTTGTATGTTACAACCTTTTTATTTTGCTGTTCTGTTTATTTATTAAATGCTGAGCGAGACCATTCGCTCAGCTCCACCAAACTCCACCTCTCTCTTGTTGTTTTATTTCCTGGCTCTGGTCTGACGCCACCCACTCCGGCCGTCTTTGTGACACCCCCGGTGTCAGGGTTTGTCTTAGGAGGTGAAGGTGCATATAGGCCCAAATAGCAGAAAAGCATTGCAGCAAGTCTCTGATTTATTGTGAAATCTCAAGGATCCCTTTGTTATACATAACTCTAGACAGGTTAGTTCCCTTTCAATTCGAAGATGACAACCAACATACTTATGGGATTTGCCTGCCTTAGGTAGATGCTGAGCTCTTATATCAGAGATGCCGATAGGCCCCTTCCTGGGGTGACGTCCTCGGTCCCGCCTACCGAGGGATTAAACAGTCAACCTACGGAAGCCATTTTCTCTTTTACCTCTTATCTACGGTAAGGTAAGACCTCTGTGTTATTGAACTGAGTATGTTTTTTGAAAGAGCCTTCCGAGTCGACTGCAGTTCTGCGTTCGTGCTGAAAGCTGGCTTGCCGCTTTCGTGGAATCAGCGGCTCTAAACTTTAGCTTCTTTCTGCTCCTTTCCTCACAGCCTGCCTCACTTGCGTTGCAGGCTGTCTGTATTACCATCTGTTGTATGTGTGTGACTGCCTGTGCAGTACTGATTTAAAGGAGTGCATGTGTGTTGTCTTTTCAGCCTATACTCTTGGGGAAAATGCCGTTCCTCCGCCGGAGCTAGGCTTTGTGTAACCCCGCCGTTGAGTGTTCACCTGTGTGTTTAATTTCAGCTGCAGTGTAGTTTAAAAAAAAAAAAAAAAACAAACAGCCAGTCAGCCATGTAATTCCTCTACCGGGGCTGCGTTCTAACCTGCCCCGCTGTAGAGTAGACCTTGCAAGCTGCCTCGGCCCGCCCACTCCGGTGTGCCGGGCCTTACAAAAAAAAAAAAGTGTGTCCTCCCTGTTGTTTTTCAATTCGACCGCCGATGCTTTAGCCTGTGTGTCTCCCTGGTGTATGCTGCGCGCTGACCAGTTGAGTGACTGGCACCGCTGCATTAGCTGCCCCCCAGTGCTTCTGAACCTCGGTGCATGCTCAGCCCTTGGTACTTCGTTGCCTCGGTGCACACGGTACATATGGTGCCTGGTGCTCATGGTGCTCATAGTGCTCGGTGCACGTGGTGCGCACGGTACTTCGGTGCCTCGGTGCGTGTAGCGCCTCAGTGCACACGGTGCTTTGTGCACTCGTTGCACATGGTGCGCACGGTACTTCGGTGCCACGGTGCACACAGTGCTCGGTGCACACAGTGCTCAGTGCACACGCCGTTTAGTACATCGGTGAGCATAGCACTCGATACACTCGGTGCACACGGAACTTGAGCTTTTGACAAGGCAGCAGGTACCTGCTGCTCCAGCCGCAGCCCCGGCTCCGCCATCACCTACCCCAGTACCAGTCCCTGTCTCCCCCAGGGGAGCTTAGGGTGAGCGGGAATCACCATCTCTGATGGCAGAGGAGGGCGCGCTATCGATAGTGGCCTCTGGGGTGAGGGCTCTTTCCATACCGAGATGGAGGAAGGAGTGGAGCCTGTGCTCTCTGCTGAGGCAGAGCCTAGTTCCAAGGTAGCCTCGGAAGCTAGTGTGCCCCCGCTTTCGAGCTCCATGTCGGCACTGACGTGCTGCAACCTTTTTGCAGGTCCCCTGGACGACAGCGGCTGAGCCATGCTGGTCCGGGTTCCTGACGCAGGCAGTGCACCCCACCCACAGCCCTTCCCAGCATTCCCCGATTTCATGGAGGAGGTGCGCTTCTCTTGGGATCGTCCGGCCTCGACGCCAAGCGTGCTGAAGCAAGTGACCGAGCTTGCTTCCTTGGACGGCGCGGAGAAGCTGGACCTGGCGCCAAGCATGCTGAAGCAAGTGACCGAGCTTGCTTCCTTGGACGGCACGGAGAAGCTGGGCCTGGCAGGGTTTTCCCCAGATGACTCCACCTCAGGTGGTGGAGCACATTTAGGAACAGTTAGGGAAGGCGCAGGTATGTAGCAGGGCATAAGGGCCCTGTGTGTAGAAATGTGGCAGGGCGAGAGTCCTGCTGGTTACTGTGTTATTTTGTGTGTGTTTATTTAAAAGAAGGGTTTATTGTTATTATTATTGTGCTGTATTAGTTTAATGTGGTTTGGCAGGGACGAGGTTTGGAGCTCGTCTCTGCCAGACTGCACCCCAGGCTTCAAAAGTCAGGGAGAGCTAATCTTCCTGGAGCACTGTTTGACCCTGCCCCGGGGCATTGCACTGTAAACCGATGACAGTAACAACACTAATTCTGATTGTAATGCTTTGTTTATTATGTTTCAGTAAAATCTAATTGCATCAGGAAAAAGAGCCTCCTGTCATTCATTGCAACCCTGTAGACACCTCTTAGTGCAACAACAGAAGTGTAGAATATACATTATGTCTGTTTTTTCCCAACGCTCGCTATTCTTTTATAAAAAGCCTTATGCAACTTAAGTTTCTTTCTTTTTTTCAATTTTCACTCCTTATGACTTGTAATGATTGCAATTTACTATTTGCTATATCCAGTCCATTATTGGCTCCTCTTACAGCTGTAAAAATAAAATGCTAGACATCAGAAATGAGATTCCACAGACACCTTCTATCAAGGAGAATTTTACCAACTACACCTATTAAGGCTACTATGGGGGCTTTTTCTTTGATTATCTTGCAGGAACTGTCAGATCTGGTTCAACATATGAGAGCTACTACATGCTCTCTTGATCCTATTCCTACAAAACTATTAAAAGATGTTCTTAGTGTTATTAATACTGTGACAGAAATACAATGATTCTTGGTTGTAAATCTCCCTCCCGACCTGTGAGGGCGCTAAGCACCGAGAACAGAGTTCCTTGGACGGGCTGGTCTGACAGTTCTTGCCCGGGGTTCAAGGGAAGTCGGCCATGAAAGGGACGAGACTCCGTTGCAATAACGCATTGACCCGGAAGGGAAACGACGTGGCAGCCGCAGATTAGAGATGTGGTTGCACTCGTTTACCAAGGGGTCATGTGTGACAGCATAAAAGGGGACGGAGAATCGTAATCTGTTCCTTCACTTTGGTTTAATGTGAGTAGAACCGAGAAGGACAGTGAAAGTAATACAGAAACTGAAATCGTGAGTGTTTTGTTTGTTTGTAATTGTCTTGTCTTGTACGTTGCTAGATAGCTAACACAGTTCCAGAGCTGCCGCTAAGGGCCAGCACTAAACCGGACAACACTGCACTGTTGTCACAAATATAAACCTGTATCACCCACCACGAGCACTACTGCACACACCCAGGACTGGTGACCGTGTTTGTATTATTGTGGGGCGGATATCGTTTATCATTTGGGACTGTCTGTTCTTGTTATATACCCCGTGCTGTACACATTGGTGTGTATTGCTGGGGAATTATTGTTTGGTCTACAGACCTGAAATCTCCAAAATAAAACATTTCCAAATCGGATTACAATTATCTCTGTCTTCTTCTTTCACGCACTGCATCACTCCTGCAGCTGCTTCCACTCAGCCAGTTTGTCACAATCACACATCAATAATAATGGATAAAGGGGGTTGTCAACAAATGTGTGTACCTGACCTCATCTTTCACTGAGTGCACACCAGCTGAGATGTGAAATGTTGGTCTGTTGGTAAAAAGCAGCAGGTACAGGTTCCAGGCCCAGCAGCTGTGAAGCAGTGCAGTCAGCACATGGGAGGGGCACACATGCATGACATGCTTGTAGAGCTCTACAGGATTAACTTCAGGTCAAAGAGGTACGTCCTGTATATCTTATTTCATATTGATAACAGGTGTGTAGTCAGTGCACAGCTCGGAATAAATCACATGCCCCAACTTGCAGTGTTTGTGTTTTTGTAATTTTATGAATTGCTTAATATTCCGAGCCTTAGAAGTAAATGTGGGCTGGAAAGGGTTACATGTGAGGTACATGTTTCAAATGTTGATGCAGTTTTTAACAATGCAAATATTACAAAAACATGATGTGTTAATGGTATTGTTTTCCATAGCAGTGTCAAAAATAAACTGCTTGCTGCCTCAAGAAACTGGTACAATAAAAATGAGTTCAATTCATCAAATATTCACACAGTTGTATTTTTAATATTACACATATACAGGTCTACCAAGTTTCATAAATTGCATTATTAAATCAATTGTTAAAATAAGTTTTATAGCTCAAGTAATTCAAGCAATTGGAAGTAACCGGATATTCACACAAGTTTAATATAATAGTATTGTCAGTTGTTTACAGTATTGGTGAAAGGAACAATGATTCAATTGAATACAATTAAGTCAGTCGCATTAAATAAAAACATTGTAGTTTGATCCAAGAACTGTTATACTCACAAGTCATCTCAGTATTACAGCCAATTCAAGACACACACAGATTTCTACAATATGTTATAATTTAAGGAACTGAACTTCTAATATTTGCTTTCTGTAAGTATTTCACAGTTTCAACTTGCTTCACACATGGAGTAAATTGCAATAAAAATAGATGTGTCTGTTAAAACATATTGTAAAATATAGGAGCTTCAGCCAACATGACCAAGACCCAAGGCGATAAAAACTAACACAACAGGTTAGCATCTCACAAATCATCACTCATTCCAGTTACTGGATGTGAAGAACAAGTAAAGAAACGGGTAGAATTACACAAGAACATCTGCAGTAGGGACATTTTATCCATTAACATTTTACAGTATATACCTATATTTTATTAAAATTTTACATGTATTGTAACATGATATGATACAGTCATTATGTGTACAAATATCAGCTTTTTACCTGGAAAATCTTGTTTCTTTTAAACAACTTTTTAATTGATTCCATTATTTCTTCAGTTTTCAGAGTGTAAATAATGGGGTTCAAAAGGGGTGGAATGGTAGCAGACAATGAATTATTTAAGATTCTAGCATTGGGATGAATACCAGAGACCATTGCTGCTATATACGTCATTAATATTGGGAAATAAAATATTATTACCAAAATTAAATGGGAGGTACATGTTTTAAAAGCTTTTCTTTTGCCCTCTCTAGATGCAATTTTAAAAAGTTCAAATAGAATGCATGCATACGACAATATAATGAGGGCCACTGGTAAAATTAAAACTAATGAAATCAACAGTACAGAAAAAATATAATTGGCTGATGTGTCATTACAGGCCAGTTTGTAAACAGGTCCATGGTCACAAAAATAACTGTCAATCACTGTAGATTTACAGAAGGACAGCCGTGCAACTAAAAGGACCAGGACAAGCAACAAAACTGAGAAAATTAACCAAATTACAACTATAATTACAGACATTCTAGTATTAGTATTAATTGTGTTATAACGCAATGGGAAACATATGGCAATTAATCTGTCATATGCCAACAGCACAAGAGAAAGTGACTGCAATCCATTAAAGAAATGCACAAAAAACATATTAGCAAGGCAGGCCTCGAACACAATAAACTGGGAGTTGAAAATGAATGTTTTAATTAGATTTGGGATTACCACTGTACTACTACAGGTATCAACTACAGCTAAATGAAAAATAGCAATATATTTGGGGTTATGTAAACTTCGTTCTACACATATTATTAGCATTAGAAATGCATTGGCTAATATTGTTAAAACATAAACAACAGACAAGAAAATAAAATAATAGTTTGCATACAACATATTAGAAAACCCATTAATATAAAACAGTGGTCTACCAGAGGTAACATTCACAGACATTGTTGTTGAACTGGGAGACATTGCAGAGAGTCAAAGATTCTTGAGTACCAGTATCTTCTCTTGGTCACCTAAAAATAAGAAAATGATTAGGAAGAAGCTGTTTCATTTCCAGACTATTAACAATACACTAATGAAGTGATGAACAAATGGAAGCCCACATGTATGACTACTTAAATATGTATATATTACAAGATTTATTGTAATGGTATCGACTGCATTTCAAGAAAAAGTATCAGAACTTTTAAAGGAACATTAGAAAATGGATCAGAGATTTCCTTTAATCTGATTGGTCAATACAAGGGCCTTAGTCTCTGGTAAAACGACCTTGAATATTTAATCACTGTTTCAAATAAATCTGCAAGCAAATACTTAAATACAGTATTTGTATATTTTATCTTTTTTCTGCTTGAAGAAAAAAAAAAAATCTCTGTACACACTGTCTGAATGTTGTCTGTCACTAAGATTGCTTCATCGCTGTCCATTACATTCAATTTATCTTTTTAAATGTAGTATAGCAAATGAATAAAGTTTAAAAGGCAATTGGGAATTGTGTTTGCTGTCAGCAGCAATACAGTAACCACAATAACAACTTGTCTCTGGTTTCAATGACATGTTGAAGAAATCCAGCAATTGAATGCAGTCTTTCAGCAACTTTATTTCAGCATATCACAGTAACAACAAAGGACGGTGCTCTCTTCTCTAAAAAAGCCAGGAAGGAGGCTTTGAATAAACTTAATGAACACACTGTGAACAAGTTCCTGAACAAACAGCATGATCAGCATTAACACGCAGACTACGAGATATTTTTAATTACTAAAATAATAAATGTTCGGACCTAATGGTAACCTAAATACTGAAACTTACACACATATACAAACTTACACTCAAAACCTAATTAAAAAATAAAAAGGTTAGCTGAACTTTATTCTTTTACATGTTTTAAAAGCAGTTCTGTACGAGGTACCTGAACTGAAGAACAGCTCCACGTAAGTAAAAGATGTTGTTTTAGTATTGAGGTGTTATTTAGGCTATTGGAAATATCCACAACGTGACATAGTCCACCGCTGGGATAATGAAACCTGAGTGAAGGCTACTCCAGACCACAGCCAGAATTCTGAGCAAACCGCATTACTCATGGAATAGCGAGAAAATAGTTTGCATTTATTAGCAAAAAAGACTAAAACTAGTGCTGCATAGAAATCACGAAAAAACAAACAAACAGAGAAAATGTAAACGTTAGTTTTGTAATGCATCTATTTTCTAATAGCAATAGAACCCTCAGAAGAGAACTTTACAATCTGGCAAGGCCCTTCCCGTTATGTTAAATGCCCTTACCTTCAGGACATTAAACCAGACAGTAAAGCCCTCTTCTTCGGGTTCTATTGCTTAACACAGGTTTTAAAATTGATTCTCTTACCTCTCAGTAGCTTTAATGAATTATCACTGGTCCCCCTTATATTTGGTTAAAGATATTTTGTTCTTTACTGGTCGTTTATACTTGAATGTGTAATATGCAGATATTTCAATGACTACACTATAGTTGAAATGTTGAAGCAGTCTGTATCCTGTAGGTTGTTCCTTCTCTTTTTATTAAGTTTGTCTTGTTTTCCCAAAGGGGTGTGAGTTGGGTGTTTGTAAAGGATCATGCTAGTACTTATCATCCTCAAGAGTGAAACTGGTAAACTTTAATGAACTGGTAGTACAGTATAGAGAGTGAGAGAGAGTCTCTGGATACATTACAACAAAACTTACCTGATTGTGGCCACTTGGGTTTACAACAGATAACTGCTAATTACATTGTAGTGGGGTTTTTTTCCCACAACTTTCCGGAGTTGTATGTTGACAATGTACTATATTTATAATATATTCATGAGTAAATATATAAACAGATAAAACATGTTAGATTAGTCAGAGTAGTCTGTTGTGAAATGCCAGAGAAGTAAAACATTTTTACAATCGTGGCTCTGCACCGTTGCAGCTCTGTGCCCTTTCACTGGTATTTTGTATTTTTTATTTTACTGGCCCCTGCATTACATGTGTTCATGTTGTGTGATAGCATTTCTTAAAACCATGTTTAATTGAATCAAAATGGCTATGCTTTGAACACGCTTTTCCAAGCTGGATAAATATAGTACAATTTGGGGTTCCAAAGGTCGTTGTAAACGTAGTGATTTTTTGGTTTTGAAAGTGTAGAAGAGTGTATCACGACATCACCCTGAATCTAAGACCACACAGATATCACCGCGAGTGACATTACAGTGCAGACCATTACAGCGACTTCCCATAACAGTGCTATGACATCACCGCGACGGACATTACAGTGCAGACCATTACAGCGACTGCACACAGCAGCACTATGATATCACCAAACTACAATTCAATTCCCAGAAGACTCTGCGAAGTTCACAAACGCATCACTTACCAGGAACTCCCCCCGCCCCCCTCAGTGTGCAGGTTTCAATATGACTTAGCAGTGTCAGCGAGACTCGTATTGCACAATTGTAAAGCAGTTGCATACCAACTTTGGAGCATAATATATAAGTGTGCGGGTACTATGTTTGTTTAACTTTAAAATCTTTCTACCCTGCACCTTGAAAGACTTCAGATGTGCGTATGTTTTCTCTTTGTTTTCTAGCAGCCCCCCATCCCATTTCTCAGAGCGTCCATTTCTCAAGGAAGAAATAAACAGTGGTTGTTGTTTCCGCTATTTTGGCCCCAAAACTGCCTTTGGTGTTTCTTTTGTCTGCCGCCACCACAATATGTTAGGTTACTTACCGTAACCTTGGTTCCCTGAAAGAGAAGACAACCACCAATGACATTATGTATGGGATATGCCTGCCCATTGGGTAGGTATATGAGGTCCTGGCTTCTAGCCAGAGACCAAGCCTGGAAATACCTCAACTTATAGGTATACAAAGACCTAGTGGAGTCTGCCATAGCACTCTGCAATGTACCCACAACTGCATCTGATAGCTCTAGGGCTAACCAGTGGTCAATTTCAGGGGCCAGACCCACGGCACGGTTCCGGGTGCCAAAGAGAGCCTTTCGCCTGACTGAGGAGATCCATGCAAAGTGGAATCTCCCAGGTCTGGCTGTGCAATAGCTGGCACAGGGTCGAAAACCAGACTCCTGGGCCACTTGGGAGCCACTAGGGGAACTGACGCTTTCTCTAACCAGACTTTTTCGAGAAAAGCCGGGAACAGCGGTATAGGTGAGAAAGCGTACAAAAACGCTTTGGGCCATTCGTGCGCTAGGACGTCTACGCCGAGTGGACCGCCTGAGCGGTGGAGGGAGTACTATAGGGGGCAATGTGTCGTTTCTGCCGAGGCGAAGAAATCGACCTGTGCCTTCACGAACCATTCCCAAATGCACTCCACTATCCGAGGGTGGAGTCACCACTCTCACGGATGCAGACCGCCCGTAGGGACAGCAAGTTCCTCTGAACCCATGTCAATAGCCTGAAGGCCATGCGATGCAACCCCAGGGATCGTAGGCCACCCTGGTGGTTGACATACGCCACCACTGTCGTGTTGTCCAACCGGATCAACACATGCATACCGCTCAGCACTGGGAGAAAGTGGTGGAGGAGGGGCTCTTGGGGCGCCAAGAGCCGCCAACGGTCCAGCCATAGAGGACGCAGAGCTCGCCCTCGTGGCCCTCTCCAAGCGAGCTTCTTTAACCCAGGGCTGGAAAGTCTCACAGATGCTACAGGTCATGTCCCTCTCGAGGGCCAAGGTGGCATGCTGAACACCCAAGCACCGTGCACAGAGGGTATGCTTGTCCTCTTGCAGGATATTGACATTGCAGGCCATGTAGGGGTGGAACCCCGACTTGCCTGACGTGGGTCTGGGGTTTTGCATGGGCCGTGCACTAAACACCACTTGCACTGCGCTCAAGCACTGGCTAAGTGCGAACGCCGTGCACTTACCCACTAACACTGTAGCAGAGGGTAGCTAACACCATGCACTGAGTACTGTGGGCACCTTGTGCACCGCGTGCAGTAGTATAGTACCAAGCACCGTGTGCACCATGCACCGTGCGTCTCGAGCACCGTGCATACTGAGTACTGTGCACAATGTGCACCGCGTACCGTGCAGCACTGTGTGTTCCTGCACTAGCATTGTACCAAGCACCGTGTTGTGCACTGTGCACCGTGCATCCCGAGCGCCGTGCGCACCGAGTACTGTGCACTCTGTGTACCGCGTACCGTGCAGCACCGTGCGTTCCCGCACTAGCGTTGTAGCGGTGGGTGCCAAGCACCGTGTGCACCGTGCGTACCAAGCACCACGTGCACCGTGTACTGTGCAGTGCTATGACTATGCACTGACGCTGAGGCGCTGGGCACCGTGTGCCGTATGCACTGAGCACTTGTGCACCGAGATACCTAAGTATCAAGGGCTATGCGTGCGCCACGGTACCGAAGCACTGGCGGGCGAGTTGAAATAGACAGCAAAACACAGTAGAAAGATAGTATAGGGGAGAGCACACTGTTTGTTTACAAGGCCCGACTCACCAAGGTGGGCGGGCCTACATAGCCAGCAGGGTCTACTCGACAGCAGGGATGACTGCATAGGCAGTCGCTCACACACGACAGACAGATGCAAAGAGCGGCCTACCATGCAAGCGAGGAAGCCGCTTAAAGACAGAAAGGCAAAAAGGCTCTATCTTTTTCTAAGTCGTTAATCCTGGAAAAGGTCAACACAGAGGACTTGCCGTACCGTCTTGAGAATGAAAAAGAGAAATGGCTTCCTTTGGATGAAGGTTTGATCCCCTTGGTGGGTGGGACCGAGTGCATCATCCCAGGAAGGGGCCTATCGGCAGCTCTGGTATAGAGAGCTCAGCGATACCTACCCAATGGGCAGGCATATCCCATACATAATGTCATTGGTGGTCGTCATCGAATTGAAAGGGAAACGTTTGTTTGCCCGTTTGGCAGGGCACCTAAAAATGTAATCCTATAAGCTGCTGGAGAATAGATTTAACCGTGTGTGTGTGTGCGTATACAGTGGTTGTCCAAAGTTTACAAACCCTAATTTATGGAAGTGTAACACCATACAATTAATGTTGAATACATGTATATAGTGCATTCCTATAAATACCCCTATTTATTTATGGTAAATATATGTAGATGGTACATTCCTAAACTCTCCCTATTCTTCTGTTTTCTAATATATACAGTACTGTGCAAAAGTTTTAGGCAGGTGTGAAAAAATGCTGTAAAGTAAGAATGCTTTCAAAAATAGACATGTTAATAGATTATATTTATCAATTAACGAAATGCAAAGTGAGTGAACAGAAGAAAAATCTAAATCAAATCCATATTTGGTGTGACCACCCTTTGCCTTCAAAACAGCATCAGAAAAGTAAGTGCTGTGTTAGCGTGTGTGTTCTGTGGTGCCAGGTAAACGGCTTAGCTGTCCTGCAAGTTAGCCAGGGAAAGTACCTGTTTAGTAAGCGCTCCAAAACGGAGTTAGGTTTTTGTTTTGTGTTTATTTTGTTTCTGTTTAATAAAAATAGCGCAGCCGTGCTTTAAACCTCCATTTCTCTGTCCTGGGTCGCAGTTCTTAAAGGGGCACGAACCCGAGTGAGTGGCAAGCTCGCTCACAATATATATATACTGTATATATAATATATATATATATTAAGTTCCAAAACAAAAAACTGTCAGTTCAGCTTGTTACAGTTATGCACTGCTTTGTTTGTGTTGTGCTCTTGTAGCCCTGAATAAATATATTTTCAACAAAACAAAAAATCACCATTTAAAGTGTGCAACAGAAGCATACATTGGGATACCTTTGACAAACAACTGTGGATATCGGCCAATTGCAATATACGCTGAGACCTTGAGGGTGGAAGACTCGCTCAAACAAAGATATGAATACACAATTTAATAATAATAATAATAATAATAATAATAATAATAATTATAATAATAATAATACCTACTCCCCTTCATCTGCTCGGAACTCAGATAAGGGAAGATCTGCAAGCCTCACACTGTCAGTGGAAGAATTGGATCCTGCGCCTTTGACAATTCAAAAATATTAGCGGATGTAAATATCTCATCTTTAAATGGAACCTTTTTTAGAAATAGTGTACAGACCCTGATTAGCAGTAGTACTATAATAATAATAATAATAATAATAATAATAATAATAATAATAATAATAAAACTACGTGCCAAGCAAGTACATAAATGGGAATTATCTGACTACAACATTTTAATTTCAAACAACAAACTTCGCTCTGGATAAAAGCGTCATGCAGAAAGAAAACAGTGGGTTCAGTACGGATATGACAGGGCAGAGAAGCAAGGGCAACAATATAAAGTTGGGGCTCCCGAGTGGCGCATACAGTAAAGGCGCTCCGCGCGGAGTGCAGTATGTGCCCTATAGCCTGGAGATCGCAAGTTCAAATCCAGGCTATGTCACAGCCGACCGTGGGGGCGGCACACAATTGGCTGAGCGCTGCCCTGAGAGGGAGGGCTTAGGTCAGCAGGGGAATCCACGGCTCAACGCGCATCAGCGACCCCTGTAGCCGATAGGGCGCCTATGGTTCTGCAGTGGAGCCGCCAGATCTGTGTTGTCCTCCGGCACTATAGGTCTGGTGGCATCGCTGTGGATCTGCAGTACGAAAAATGACGGCTTGGCAGGAGCACGTTTCGGAGGACGCGTGTTCCAGCCGCCGTTTCCCGAATCGGCTACAAATCTGTACAAAATATACATTTTTAAAAATGTCCGTGTATCGCTCCCCAATACTAGGACTATATAAAGAAGGATAGGAAAATGATGTCACAAGTGGGCAGAGTTAGTAAACAGTGGAGCCATTTCTGGAGCCCGTAGAGCACTTTAACAGTGCACTCGCAATGCTTTTAACTTATTTGCGCTTGCCCTGGCAAAATGTTTCTTGACATAATCAAGCATTAATTTGCATAAGTAACAGTCAGTCACTTTATATTAATGATATTTTGTATTGTTATTAAAAAAATACCGGTATACCCTGGCACTGCAACACAGTACAGTATTCAGTACTGAGTGGGCTTCACAAATGGTGCCTGTAATTGAGAACTGAACCGAATTGAGGATTGACTTCTTTCCTTCTTTATATAGTCCTAGCCCAATCTCGGATGTCCTGTGGAGGAGTAATCATATACAATTGTACAAATCATATATGTCGTGGCACTGTTATGGGCAGTCGCTGTAATGGTCAGTGCTGTAATGTCCATCACGGTGATGTCGGCGCGGTTTTGTAATCGCTGTTATGTCTTGTAACCTTAGAAGAGGAAGTCTCTGCCTGGAGGTAAACTAGCCAAAGTTGATTTTTCTCTTGAACCTGCTTGAGGGCAAAGCCCAATACAGCATTTCCTGTGGGCCCACTACACTACCAAGATGTGACCATTAAGCTTTCAAAAAAAAAAAAAGTTTCCCTAAATATTGGTTGCAGCCAATAAAATATATTTGATCTATGGATACATTTCCCCAGTCCGGGGAAAGCTGACTTCCCATTACCCAGGCATGCTGCACTTTTCCTTTGCCCGGGTATCCTTCACTTGCTACAGAAGCATTTCCCATTACACGGTGTCAGGGTTTGTCTTAGGAGGTGAAGGTGCATATAGGCCCAAATAGCAGAAAGGCGATGCAGCAAGTCTCTGATTTATTGTGAAATCTCCAGGATCCCTTTGTTATATATAACTCTAGACAGGTTAGTTTCAGACACTTGTAACTTTTACACATAACCCTTTCCTGCTTCTTTTACCGGCTTTCAAATACAGTTATTAATGTTCACACTTTAGCCCTATTCCTTCTCTCACGCCATCACACTCTGTCCGCTGCTCCAACTCAGTGCTCTGTTTTCTGTGTGCAGAGTGAAGGAGGCGATACACTTGCAGAGATGAGTGGTTACAAATATAACACCTTGAAGGTGGAGTACAGCTTAATATAGGGGTTCATTACACGGGCATGTCAGCATTTTCCATTACCTGGATTACTAGCACTTTTCCTTTACATTGATAACCTGCACTTTCTCTTTGCTGCCTACCTTGTCAGGTTTTGTCTAATGTTGTTTCATTTAAAAGAAACAATTCATTTATCATATTAGTAGCAAGCATTTTATGGGAGACATATCTGCTGGTAGTTTTTTTTTCCCAATATATTTAAACATATGTACAGTAGAGCCTATCATATCATCTCATGAAAAATACAATACTCTCTATTGACCAATGGACCTCTGGCATGTGTCAATTACACACACTGGCACCAATTGAACAGTACAAATGGAATCTGATCAATGCACATTTTATTATGGGTATAAACACAGGTGAAAGTAACTTTCATTTCTTACCGGTACTGTATAACTATATAATAGATGTTGGCGTCTGACCAAATTTATATCCAAGCTTTAGTTTTTCACACTGTCCATGTAATTAGGGTTACCAGATTTGCTGAGTGAAAAACTGGGATGTTTTTATTTTTCTTCAAGTCACTGATGCCGTACCAACTCCGAAGGCGTTAAAATAACAGTATATAATAATACAATAATAGTTTAAAAATTAAACTTCGGGTGTATTTATTGTAGATGATAACAACTCATTATTTGTACTGTCTCATCATTCTACCAAATAATAAAGTTGAATAGTTGTATGATTTTGTCTTAGAAGGTATTCACTTCAATTCAGGCCACTAAAGCTCCTTTCACAGTAGCACTCCTACCCGGGTCCGGACCCGGGTTCTGGCAACCCGGGTCACAATCCCGATTAGTGTGAAATCACCCAGGTTCCAGCGACCCATCTCAGGATGTGGGTCAACACGCTTTGACCGAGGTTGAGCGAGACATAATGCGTGATGGCCGTTCTTAAGCTGACGAAATAACAAACAGCCATGCCTGCGTGAAGGTTTCACTTCCGCAAGGAACATTTCTGTTTATTCTGTTTAGTCATATTTGTGTTGATTGAGACACAGCACGAGCCAGATTGCAGCAGGGATGAAGAAACATTTGCTCTAATCAACATTTGGGCCAGTGGTTCAATCCAGAGAAGCTTGGATGGAAGCGTCCTTAACAAGCTGCTTCTAGGGCCATGATACGTGCATTGTGTACTTGTGTCTGTCACCCAGGTCAACTCTGCTTTCTCAAAAGCAGTGTGAAATCCCGTAGCCGACTTGCATGACACAGGGTAGGTTCTGAAATATAAAATTACCTTAACAAAATGTTTTACTGGCATGCAATACTGGGACGTACCAGCTTACATTCACCTCTGGGTAAAAAACTGTAAATTCAGCTCTCAGCAGGGCAGAATAGATTCAGTTGCATTCAAAAGCCAGGTACTAGATTAGATAAGAGGGGTATTGCTGCAGACCCAGAGGCATTTGAAAAAAGGTGCATTGCGTAATGCAGTTTCAACTTTTACATGCTAGCTGTAACTAAGCTCATGTGAAACCAAACAACAAAGCGAGGGATTCATGTAGTTACTGTGCTGTTAAAAAGGTGAAACATATTTTGTTTGCTGACCTCCAAAGCCAGATTATGTTGTGGGAACGCTTTCGTTGTTGTTGTTTTTGCACTTATGCTGCAACAAAAAAAAAAAACTGTCTGATTATTTTGGCATGGGCTGAGAAAGCACATTAAGAACTGTTTTTGGAATGCTGTTCTATAAATTGCCAAATATTGTATACAGTGCTTTGTTTTGGAATATGTTTCACTGATTTTCTTAATTTGGTGTTTTAGACACATTGATAGAAATAGTGTATATTTATTTAAATGTGTGTTTGTGCTACATATGGCAGGTCCAAGAGTTAGAATCCCCTCCCTAATTAAGACAATCTTGGAATGTGGTCAGGTGTTAATAGATTGATTATCATCAACCCTGGTTACGTGACTTTGTACTGTGTTTTGTATTTGCTCTTATTAGGACTAAAATCATTGTATTTTGTATCTTGATCTTAATTGTACTGTAATTCTTGATATGTATTTTTTGTATACAACTGTAAGTCACCTTGGGTAAGGACGTCTGCTAATAAATAAATAAATAAATAAATAAATAAATAAATAATAATAATTTAAAGGAGCTGGAAAGGCAGTCCTTTGTTCTTTCTCTCAGCAAGCCTGGAGATGAATGTTTGGAGAACAGTGTGAGGATTGGTATGACCACAACTGTAAAACAGGATTTTGTTTAGGGGATTCTAATCCCACTCAAAGTGTATTCCTGCAGCGGGACCCTGCTTTTAGTGGAGGTAGTGCTCGGCCACTCGTAGACCAGCTTCAGTTTTACTAGTTGTTTTGAAAGAAATCCTGCGTGTCTGAAGGGCGTGTCCCTATATGCAGGTATAGCTGTACCCGGAGATGATCAGAGACAATCAATGTGCATTTCAGCTTCCAGGTATTGGCTTTCAGATAGAAATAGATACTGTAAAAGGGGAAAGAGTGCTAGTGAGGATGATGATGTTGATTATGTACCACGGCCGAAAAAGTAGTGATACCATTTTACCAGATACCTGAACATGAAAATGAGCCCATCTGTAATGCAATCCATGGGAAAGCAAAAAGCAAAACCCAACCTAAACGGTGCAAGAACAGAAAGCAAAGCGAAACAGAGCTCTAGCATGAACAGTGGCTGAATTAGACACTGTGAACACTGAATAAAAGGGCCAGCTGCCACCAGCTCCACACAGTGAACTTACACCTTACCAGTACCTGAAACAAATGCGTTCAGACAATCTTTTTGTGCAGTTAGCTGAACAAACAAATCTGTAGTCTGTGCAACGCACTGTATCATCCATGAATGCAAATGGATAAAGTGGTTTGACAACAAATGTGTGCACCTGACCTTCACTGAGTGCACACCAGCTGAGGATGTGAAATGTTAGTCTGGTGGTAAAAAGCAGCAGGTACAGGTTCCAGAACCAGCAGATGTGAAGCAGTGCAGTCAGCACATGGGAGGGGCACTCTGACAGGGTACACCCAGCCCCTGTGTGCATATGTATTATTTTGTGTTTGTATTATTATTATTATTATTATTATTATTATTATTATTATTATTAGTTTATTTAGCAGACACCTTTATCCAAGGCGACTTACAGAGACTAGGGTGTGTGAACTATGCATCAGCTGCAGAGTCACTTACAATTATGTCTCACCCGAAAGACGGAGCACAAGGAGGTTAAGTGACTTGCTCAGGGTCACACAATGAGTCCGTGGTTGAGGTGGGATTTGAACCGGGGACCTCCTGGTTACAAGCCCTTTTCTTTAACCACTGGATCACACAGCCTCCCAATATACAAGGAAACAACTCGCTGAAGAGTAATCAGAGGTAACACAATAACATCATAATATAATTAAGATACCAAAAAATCAAAAAATCATGTATTCATTGTATAATAAGAAACAATTCATACCAGAAGTTAAATATCACCCTTAGAAAAATGCATTGATACTTCTGCTGGATTTGGACCAGCACGATACTTGTTTGTACAATGGTTTGTTTTGTTTGTTCTGTTTAGGCCATCGTGCCATTTTGTTTTGAGTTCAGTGTTTGTTTTTTCTGTTTAAACCTTTTATTTTTCAATAAATTTGTGCACCAGTTCATTCATTCATTACTCCAGTGCTGACTGTGGTCTGTCTCCTCTCTGGTCTGACGTCACCCACCAAGGCAATCTGTGACAGGCACACATGCTTGACATGTTTGTAGAGCTCTACAGGATTAACTTCAGGTCAAAGAGGTACGACCTGTATATCTTATTTCATATTGGTAACAGGTATGTAGTCAGTGCACAGCTCGGAATAAATCACATGCCCCAACTTGCATTGTTTGTGCTTTTGTAATTTTATGAATTGCTTAATATTCCGAGCCTTAGAAGTAAATGTGGGCTGGAAAGGGTTACATGTGAGGTACATGTTATAAATGTTGATGCAGTTTTTAACAATGCAAATATTACAAAAAGGTGATGTGTTAATGGTATTGTTTTCCATAGCAGTGTCAAAAATAAACTGCTTGCTGCCTCAAGAATCTGGTACAATAAAAATGAGTTCAATTCATCAAACATTCACACAATTGTATTTTTAATATTACACATATACAGGTCTGCCAAGTTTCATAAATTGCATTATTAAATCAATTGTTAAAATAAGAAGTTTTATAGCTCAAGTAATTCAAGCAATTGGAAGTAACCGGATATTCACACAAGTTTAATATAATATTATTGTTAGTTGTTTACAGTATTGGTTTCAATTGAATACAATTAAGTGAGTCGCTGTTTAATAAAAACATTGTAGTTTGACCCAAGAACTGTTACACTCACAAGTCATCTCAGTATTACAGCCAATTCAAGACACACACAGATTTCTACAATATTCTAAAATTTAAAGAATTGAACTTCTAATATTTGCTTTATGTACATATTTCACAGTTTCAACTTGCTTCACACATGGAGTAAATTGCCATCAATATAGATGTGTCTGTTAAAACATATTGTAAAATATAGGAGCTTCAGCCAACATGACTAAGACCCAAGGCAATAAAAACTAACACAACAGGTTATCATCTCACAAATCATCACTCATTCCAGTTACTGGATGTGAAGAACAAGTAAAGAAAAGGGTAGAATTACACAAGAACATCTGCAGTAGGGACATTTTATCCATTAACATTTTACAGTATATACCTAAGTTTTTACATATATTGTAATATACAGTAATATGACACACTCATTAGGTGTAAAGTTATGCCCTATTAATATCAACTTTTTACCTGGAAAATCTTGTTTCTTTTAAACAACTTTTTAATTGATTCCATTATTTCTTCAGTTTTCAGAGTGTAAATAATGGGGTTCAAAAGGGGTGGAATGGTAGCAGACAATGAATTATTTAAGATTCTAGCATTGGGATGAATACTAGAGACCATTGCTGTTATATACGTCACTAATATTGGTAAAAAAAATATTATTACCAAAATTAAATGGGAGGTACATGTTTTAAGAGCTTTTCTTTTGCCCTCCCTAGATGCAATTTTAAAAAGTTCAAATAGAATGCATGCATACGATAATATAATGAGGGCCACTGGTAAAATTAAAAATAATGAAATCAAGAAGTTAGCAAAAATATAATTGGTTGATGTGTCATTACAGGCCAGTTTGTAAACAGGTCTATGGTCACAAAAATAACTGTCAATCACTGTAGAGTTACAGAAGGACAGCCGTGCAACTAAAAGGACCATGACAAGCAACATAACTGACAGAATTACCCAAATTACAAGTATAATTACAGTCATTCTAGTATTAGTATTAATTGTGTGATAACGCAATGGGAAACATATGGCAATTACTCTGTCATATGCCAAGAGCACAAGAGAAAGTGACTGCAATACATTAAAGAAATGCACAAAAAACATATTAGCTATACAGGCCTCGAACACAATAAACTGGGAGTTGAAAATGAATGTTTTAATTAGATTTGGGATTACCGCTGTACTACTACAGGTATCAACTACAGCTAAATGAAAAATAGCAATATATTTGGGGTTATGTAAACTTCGTTCTACACATATTATTAGCATTAGAAATGCATTGGCTAATATTGTTAAAACATAAACAACAGACAAGAAAATAAAATAATAGTTTGCATACAACATATTAGAAAACCCATTAATATAAAACAGTGGTCTACCAGAGGTAACATTCACAGACATTGTTGTTGAATTGGGAGACATTGCAGAGAGTCAAAGATTCTTGAGTACCAGTATCTTCTCTTGGTCACCTAAAAATAAGAAAATGATTAAGAAGAAGCTGTTTCATTTCCAGACTATTAACAATACACTAATGAAGTGATGAACAAATAGAAGCCCACATGTACGACTACTTAAATATGTATATATTACAAGATTTATTGTAATGGTATCGACTGCATTTCAAGGAAAAGTATCAGAACGTTTAAATGGACATTAGAAAATGGATCGGAGATTTCCTTTAACCTGATTGGTCAATATGAGAGCTTTAATCTCTGGTAAAGGACTGTGAATGTTATCTTTCAAACTATGTTTAATCTCTGTTCCAAATCAAACTGCCAGCAAATACGTAAATACAGTATTCGTGTATTTTACCTTTTTTATGCTTGAAGAAAAAAAAAAACCTTTGTTCTTGTACGCACCCTCTGAATGGTGTCTGTCAATGTAGACTGGCCTCTATGTTCAATCTATCTTTTTAAATTTAGTATAGCAAATAAATAACAATTAAGAAAATTGAGAATTGTGTTTCAATGACAAGTTGAAGAATTCCAACAATTGGATGCAGTCTGATTACTTTCAGCAACTTTATTTCAGCATATCACAGTAACAACACAGGACGGTGCTCTCTTCTCTAACAAAGCCAGGAAGGAGGCTTTGAATAAACTTAATGAACACACTGTGAACAAGTTCTTGAACAAACAGCGTGATCAGCATTAACACACAGACTACTTGATATTTTTAATATAATAAATGTTCTGACCTAATGGTAACCTAAATACTGAAACTTACACACATATACGAACCTGCACTCAAAACCTAATAAAAAAAAAAAATATGTTAGCTGAACTTGATCTTTTACATGTTTTAGAAGCAGTTCTGTACGAGGTACCTGAACTGAAGAACAGCTCCACGTAAGTAAAAGATGTTGTTTTAGTATTGAGGTATTATTTAGGCTATTGGAAATATCCACAACGTGACATAGTCCACCGCTGGGATAATGAAGCCTGAGTGAAGGCTACTCCAGAACGCAGCCAGAATTCTAAGCAAACCGCATTACTCATGGAATAGCCAGATAATAGTTTGCATTCATTAGCAACAACAACTAGTGCTGCATAAAATCACGAAAAAAACAAACAGAAAAACTGTAAATGTTATTCTTGTAACATATCTATTTTCTAATAGCAGAGAACCCTCAGAACCCTTTACAGCCTGATAAGGCCCTTCCCCTTATGTTAAATGCCCTTACCTTCGGGACATTAAACCAGACAGTATAGCCCTATTCTTCGGGTTCTTTTGCTTAACAAAGGTTTTAAAATCGATTCTCTTACCTCTCAGTAGCTTTAATGTATTATCACTGGTCCCCCTTATATTCTGTTAAAGATATTTAGTTTTTTTACTGGTAGTTTATACTTGAATGTGTAATATGCAGATATTTCAATGACTACACTATAGTTGAAATGTTGAAGCAGTCTATACCCTGTCGGCTATTCCTTCTCTTTTTATTCAGTTTGTCTTGTTTTCCCAAAGGGGTGTGAGTGGGGTGTTTGTAAAGGATCATGCTAGTACTTCTCATCCTCAAGAGTGAGACTGGTAAACTTTAATGAACTGGTAGTACAGTATAGAGACAGAGAGGGAGTCTCTGGATACATTACAACAAAACTTACCTAATTGTGGCTTTTTGTCTACTAAGGAAAGGCTATCCCTACTACTGTATGTTCTAAATATTTTCCAACACAGCATTTGATGCTTTAGGCTCAGATAGCACAAGGAAAGGCTTTAATGATTGTAGTGTTTCTATCTGCACTACTATTTTGACAATGTACTATATTAATTAGTCAGGGTAGTGTGTTGTGAAATGCCTGAGAAGTAAGACACTTTCTACAATCATGGCTCTGCACTGATGCAGCTCTGTGCCCTCACACAGTTGTTTTTTTTTTTTTTTACTGGCCCCTGCATTATTTGTGTTCATGTTGTGTGATAGCATTTCTTAAAACTATGTTTAATTGTAAACCTAGTGATTTTTTTGCTTTGAAAGTGCAGCAGAGGAAGTCTTTGTCTGAAGGTAAATTAAAGATCCACCACCATATTTTACAGTAGGTATGAGGTTCTTTTCTGCACACCCATCCATCTTTCGACGCCAAACCCACCGCTGGTGTACGTGGCCAAAGACCTCTATTTTCATCTCATCTGACCATAGCACCCGGTTCCAATCGAAGTGCCAATGCCGTTTAGGAAACTCCAGGCACTTACGTTTGTTGGTTGCTCTCAATAAAGGCTTTTTTCTGGCAACCCTTCCAAATAGCCTATTGGCATGGAGGTGGCGTCTAATTGTAGATTTGGAGACTTGATGACCCCAAGATGCAACCAAGTTCTCTAATTCTCCAACTGTGGGCCTTGGATTTCCCTTTGCCTCCTGAACCATCTGCCTCACTGTGCGTGGGGACAAGATACACTTGCGTCCTCTACCAGGCAAGTTTACCACTGTTCCAGTGGTTTTGAACTTCTTAATTATTGCCCTAATAGTGGTAAGTGGTATATTTAGTTTTTTAGTTATTGTTTGTACCCACTGCCTGATTTATGAAGGTCAACAACCATTTGTCTCTATTCATGTGTGAGTTCTTTGCCTTTCCCCATGGTGATGTATGACAAATGGATTTGATATTTAACCTCATTTTTAAAATCCAGTGAAACAGGAAGCCACAATGCAGTTCCTTAAGACTGAGATGAACTAAAAGAAGTAGAATGTTAATGCAGATGTAATTTTGTTTAATTTTATTTATAAGAATCTTTAGGGGTGCCAATAATTTTGAGAACATTTTTTATTACTTGTTAATAGAAAAAACGTTTTCTCTGAACAATTGTATTAGAATAAAAGAATATGGTTTTCCCATATATTTTGAGCATAAAATACAGCTCATTACCTGTGTTGTTTATTTTATACAGCCTTTTTTGCTCATCTTTATCAAGGGTGTCAATAAATTTGGCGGTGACTGTATATATATATATATATATATATATATATATATATATATATATATATATATATATATATATGTTATAGTTATATTAGAATAATATAACTATAACATAT
Organism: Acipenser ruthenus; assembly: GCF_902713425.1. Taxonomy (NCBI): domain Eukaryota; kingdom Metazoa; phylum Chordata; class Actinopteri; order Acipenseriformes; family Acipenseridae; genus Acipenser; species Acipenser ruthenus. Next base: position 13,794,490 of record NC_081197.1, on the reverse strand, counting down.
ACCTATAACATAGTTATATTAGACTGTGTGGTCCAGTGGTTAAAGAAAAGGGCTTGTAACCAGGAGGTCCCCCGGTTCAAATCCCATCTCAGCCACTGACTCATTGTGTGACCCTGAGCAAGTCACTTAACCTCCATGTGCTCTGTCTTTCAGGTGAGACGTAGCTGTAAGTGACTCTGCAGCTGATGCACAGTTCACACACCCTAGTCTCTGTAAGTCGCCTTGGATAAAGGCATCTGCTGAATAAAGAAATAATAATAATGTTAAATACATTGGATTGACAGCATTTTTCCATGTCTTTCTTACTTTTCTTACAAGTTTCCTTTAAGCAGGCTGTGATGTATTTGCTCTCTGCCTTGCCAAAACGTTAGACACTAAGTGCCCCTCTCAGTGATGTTACATATTTTAAATGACTCACTTTGGAATCAGATATTTTCAAACTGTCAAATTACATGTAAGTAAATATATGTATGTGTTGAGTCAAAGGGGTTTCGGTCTGTAATTGAGCATCCCGACAGTAGAAGGCACCAAGTTAACTCAGGACTTCCCTTACCAAGATCACATGACCATGACAGTCACCTTTATGAGGGTCGTCACCTTGGTGAGGGGTGAAAGTGCGAGTATACAGATCCCCGTCACTTGAGTTAAGTGAATTGTAGCAACACTTGTCAGTTTGGGATTGGTGTTCCACTGAATACAGGGGTGGGGTTCTGCATACTAAAGGGGTACGCGCTACTGTGTTTCAGGTTGGTCTTTGAAATACAGACGGGTCTTACGAGGCAGGAGGGGGAAAGTAAGGAGTGCTTGTGCCACAGCAGGGAGGTGTGGCACAATATTATTTTTGTTTGATCCAGCACTCTCTCCCTCACACCAGTTAATTTTGTTTTCCATATAACAAAAATAAACTTGTTTATTGTTTTAAGTATATTTTTGTCTGGAAATTCCATTATTTTACTCACAATAAATGTTTTATTATTTGTAATTATCTTTCAATATAATTTCATACCACTAGCAAACAGGTGTGACCAATCGATTAATCGATTGCATAGATTGGATGATTAATTGACCGATAAAAAATTATTAAAGATTAAAACCTCTATTATTGATACATAAGTAACGTAGCTGTATTGTTTAGAGCAGTGGTTTTCAACCTGTGACGGGCTTGTAACTGGTACACACCAGCAGTTGTTCTTTATGAAGATGATTCCTCAACCACAATACTCCTTCAGTCACACCATCGTAATGTATCAATCTGTTTGTACCACTGAATCACAGAGAAATTTGAAATTAAAAAATAAAAAAAATAAAAATACACTTAAGGTTTGTATATTTCACAAAATGCCCTGGAAACTTAAAGAAAATAATTAATGAAGGGCTGTAACACAGCAAAAAGCTCAACAATTAAACTAAAAAGAAAGTGAAAAGGTTACTGTATCAAGCATCTGAACGCCTGTAAACCAACGTTATCTTTCACCAGTCAAATCAGAGTGCCTGAATAAAGTTTTGAGTCAACATGAACAGATTTTTTCGTCTGTTGCGTATTGCATCCAAGACATAATAGATTTAGTTACACTGTTTACCGTCAGGAGTTTAAGGATGATTTAATTGCGCAAGATTCCCCAGTTAGACGATGATCTGATAATATCTCTTCAGCCAAAGAAGCAGGCATGGTAATTTAAGAGTACTGTTACCATTATGTAAAACAGTAATGTTGCGTGAGTTTTGTACTAAAGCAGGGTCAGCTGTTGCAGGGAACAAAATTCGAAAGCAGAACACACAGAAATATTTGGGATTGTAATTAGGAAGTGTACTGTGTACTGCAGCTTTCATGACTGCAGTAAACAAAAAAAAAAAAAAAAAAATGCCATTCACTAAATTTAGCTCTCAGGTTGTGTTAATGAAAATATCTAAACTATATGACAATGTGCTTGCTGTGGTGTATTGAATATCACGAATATAGCAGAACAAACTCACTGCAATTTAAACTTGTTTTTACTGAAAAATAAATGGTATGAAAGCATAACAGTTGTGTTACATGCTGTCAGATCAGGACTTCACTAACACTGAGCATGGGAGCTGCAGCATGCTGTTTTTCATATTACAACTGTACACAATTAAAGGTGCGGTCGCCAATTTCATACACAACACTTGCAAAATATTTCAAATATAAACACGCTGAGTTCATTGCAGTCATCAGCTGCATAGATTAACCACTCAGCAGAATGAGGCAACAAACAAGTGAGTACAGACACAACAGCTGTTTAAGATTGAACATAGTTACTGGAACACCTGGTGATTCCTGCTGGAAACACTGGTACTTGAGATGAAAAGGCCGAACACCACTGGTTTAGAGGACGCCAAGTGGTCCTCTGTGTAGCATAAGAGCAGTGGTGTAGTCAAACTGGAACGTGCTGGAAAGCCGTTCCGGTACTTTCTATAGGCAGCAGTGGTGTAGTCAAGCCGGAACTCACATAATAGGTAAGCTGAGTCACATGACTCACATCTCCCACACAACTGTCTAATTCAGTCAGTAGTACTAATGATGCAATGAAAAGAGCATTAGGAACTTCTTCTATTACGAACCACTTCTTTAAGGCTAAAAATGCTGATGAAGACGACAGCAACAGTGTATCCTGTACAACTGTGGACAAAAACACAAACTAAGCCATTAACACACAGACATGTACAGTAAATAAATTGTGTGTAAGATGGAGAAAGACACTTTTGAAAAACTTGAAGAAATTAGATAAATGCATTACCTATTATATGTGTTACAAATAAAATGTGAATCCGTATAGGAATTGTTTAAGAAAATCTATATTTTAGTGGCGTTCCAGTACCTTCAGATTTAGGACTAGACTGGGTAATCGTGCCCTGTCACAGTGGGGTAGGGATAACTTTTGTGCGAGCCTATTCCATTGGCCTCATATTCAATACAATGCATCTCATGTGCATTCAATTACCATGATAGAGGTGTGCACACATGTATTTCAAGTTTCTGTTTGTTGCAAATAATTAGAAGCCAATTGTCTACGATAGAACTACAAGACCCAGCTGCTACAAATCCACCCTCTTTTTATACCAATTGTACAACCATTCTGAATTATTCCTTTACAATGGACAGGGTTATAATGCTGACATCTAAAATAGGTTAGTCAGGTGTAGGGGGCCCATTACTCGTATTAGTACTTGGGCATGTCATACTCATATGGGCTCTACTCGGAAGACATCACTGGCGCTTGTTTTATATTTTCTACACAGAAAAAAAGGGCTTATAAGGGATACTGATATAACCCAAGTACTCGGAACACCTCTAGCTGATAGGAAACACTGTACTTAGGGGTTAAGGCAGAGGATCATGATGAGGATTGGATCATTCAAATTCATCCCAAATTCATCCATTGTTGGGTGGTCTTGATTGGCAATAATCCTAAAATATGCTACAGCATTTGTTCAGCCTTCCAGAGTTATAAATAGACCCGCAAATGTAGAGTTGTACATGCCGGTCACAAAAACGTGGTATAGAACTAGAACTGGCCCTCCAAGAGAAACACCTCACCGCTGACATCAAGCACACGTTGTGGGTAAGCAATTACATGCTTGGTTATATAGTCCAGAGTGTAGAGTACAACACATTGATGAGACTTAGAATACTGCATTGTATTGCCTTCAAAGCAACTCCCCAAAATACCATTATTTAAATGCTTAGAATCACATTACTTTGTTAGTATGAAATCTGTCCAGAGCAAGTCAATACTTCATGAAATTCCAGTTCTTGAAACTTCACATGAATGTTACCAAGTTTAAAAACAAATTGAACAGTGTGGCTCACACTGGAGAGAGGATAGAATAATCATCAACTTGTAAAAAAAAAAAAAAAAAAGCCTCTGTGACCAGTACATTCTTTACCATAGGTATTGTAATATGCAGGGGTTCATTTGTAAACAAAAAGGTACTGGATCTTATAATTAAGGAAGGAGGATAGCATTTTGATTACAGACCTAATGTACTGACCAGTTGCTCCCGTATATGCTCCATGTTCTCATCATTTTATGGATCGGAGTTTCATGCCTTATTGTTGGTGTTGGTCGCTGCACACCCACCTTTGCACAGCCGTGTTTTAACAGAATCTTTAGGTTTGAACAATGCCAGTGGTGGGTTGTAATTTGATGAACGAGAGAACTGTTGTTAATGCATTTTTTGGTGTTTTGCCTTTTGGGGTGTAAAAGAAACCTAGTCGTTTTCTTACTTACAGACATCACCCCCTAAAATATATCGTTAGAGTACTCGTTTGTAATTTCATTCAGGGAACAAGAAAGCTTTTTGTATGTATATTGTGCATATAGGGTTCATAATTTGAAAACTGTTTAATTTTCGCTCATCAGACAAAAAGGTACCAGATCTTGGATCCGGTGCGATACGACACAGATGAACCCCTGGTAATATAGTATACAACTGAACTCAGTGTTTGGTTACTTTTGGGAACGTTAACTGTGATTAGGGACTAGATTTAATTAATGAAATATTAATTATTTTTAACTTGCTTCTGGGAGCATTACAAGCCTTAAACCTACATGGGGATTAATATTAATTAGTACAGCATATCTATATTTGCACCTATACCATTTTATACCTATAGTGCAGCTGTTCTCACAAATATCTGCTAAGGCAGGGGTTCCCAAACTGTGGGAACAGTGGGCTGCGACGCAGTCCTGAGTGGGCCGTGGAAGCAGCATCATTCTATGTATTTTTTATATATATAATAACAAATGATTTATAGTGTTACAGGGGTTTTTTATTTTTTTATTTGTCATTGTTCTTAGGAAGTGCTAATAGTGGGCTGCAGTGCCTTATGCAGCTGAACAGGGCCTCAGGTAAAAAAAAAATTTGGGGAACCCCTGTGCTAGGGTCTCTGCTTACAAATACATTTGAAAAGAGCCGGGTCCTGGCTATACTGGAGGAGTTTTGATCTTAGACAATTCTGAACCAGCTCAAAAGATAATGGCAGTGTGCCCAGTCTCTGAGATGTCAAAACACTCGCTCTGTGTGGTAAATCATCTGGGGTTTAATTAGGTGTCAGGCAACAGTTGCAATCTCATTAAAACCTTGTAGTAATTAAACAACGACAGAATCAAATCTTGAGAGTCTCCTGTCAGTGAAAACATGCTTAAAATAACATAAGAAAAACAAAGCTGCATGCATGTTGTTTCAGTCAAGCTTGTGGAAAAACACAACTACGGTATAAAAAAAAAAAAAAAAGTCTGGAAGAGAAGTACAGTAAAAGCTTTTCTTTATGGTCGCCTAAATTTACTAGACAGTAACCCCAGAAAAAAGTAAACGACAAGCAACCACACACTCTGTTTCATTGTGACCTACTAAGGTGTCGAGACTGGTGAGAAGTCTTTAATTTGGAATACAGTCAGTTTGGATTAAGGGTGTTCAGAAAAAGGGAGTTCTAATGTATTTTGTAGACAGACCCACACACCTTATAAGACATACCTTTTTCTAACAATATTTGTAACTGTTTTAATGGTTGGTATATTTTTTAAGGACACTTTTTAATATATTAGTTTAATAGAAAACGTATATTGTTAAAACAAAATGCAAAAAGTACTGTTCAGCACAAACCTCAATAGCTCCCCATGTCTGACATCATTTCAGTGCATCCAATTAACAAGCCATCACAAAGGAGTTCCACTGAGGCTGCACTGGGTGGGATGTTGGGGATTTTCATGTATCTGTATCTGTGGAGATTAAACAAAATATAATGTCCTAATGAGGCTTTGTAACAAAACATTTCACTCACGGGAACCAAGCTAATGTTGTATGTATTCATCTGACACCTGATTAGCAACTTATTTAGTTTGATAAGTTTTATATAATACACAGAAGTTACCAGAAGTTACATCATATTTGCATGCTATTTGTCTACTTGACTTATTGGTTTACCTCAACATTTATGAAGACTTTTTTCCCTATTAGTGTCAGAAGCTTCTCATATGAATTCTTCTTCTCTTGTTGTACACTTTTTTTCCTATCTTGGTGTCAACACACGTACAGTTCATTGCCATTAAGCACTCAATTCTTCATTCCAGAATTCAGTCACACGCTATATTAGCCTGGGTAATAATTATCAGTGATTATAGAGTAATTAATAAGGTAATTACCTTTGCTACACAATAATAGTTGTTAATAGTTAAATGTGAAGATTATAATTGAAGCTAGGGTCATGTAATTATCCCAAATATTGTATATCAATTGTAATTATTAATGACAATTGTTACCAGATTAACATAAAATGATACCCCAGGACCATACATTCCCTCTAATTAGCTTCACTCGTCTGAGTGACATTCTGCTGCTAGGTAGAAAGCCCCACACCAAACCCATTCATACCTGAGACAACAGAACAACATCACCTAAAATACTATAGAAAACACCCATGGCAGCTTACAGGTCAGTAAAACCCCTCATGTGTGCTGACTCACCATTGAGCTCAAAGGGCCTCTTCAGAATCATATGCCCTGTGGGAAAACTTTGGCTTGTACAACCATGATCATTTATTTAAAATAGTCAACAACAGAAACCTTGACAGGAGCTGTGAGGTTCTGTATTCCGGGACTCCATTCAGAATGTAACTGTAAATGGGCTCTTATCCTCAATGTTAAATTAAATTGAATTAAATTACAATGCAGTCATTAAATATTTGCAGTGACCGTCAAATCTGGTCCATTCTACAGGATTATGAGGTATAATTAAATAACTGAACTGCTTTAGGATGTAAATAAAGGTTACATTTGTTTAATAAAAAAGAAGATCAAGGCTGGACAGGAAGGGCTGGAGTTGCCCATCCCTGATATAAAGACACGGCAGCATTACTAGACTTCCATTCTGTTCCTTGACATGCAAGAAACATTAATATTTGTTCAGAATGCACTTTGTCTCTATTCCCTCATCACATTGAATGTGTCCCTGAAAAAAAAAATCTTACCTATGAGCTCCCTCTGGTGGCTTATTTAAACCTAGCACTTTTTACTGTTGTCTTCCAGTTATGCAAGTTACTGTGGTGTCTATATTTAGATCAGTGTCAAAGACTTTTCATGGATATACTTTCATTGCAAATTCCATTACTAAAATATGACACATTTTAAGTTACAAATACAGTATACCTTAAACAAGTATTGTGATGGATGAATAAATGCAGATCGACTGCAGTTAAACATTTGTTGCCTGTTTTACACCACTCAGACCACTCTGAATGTGTAATCGTCACAACATGCAAATACACAAGGAATTATTGGGTTTATATATATAAATAGGTTTCTGCTTGCATTGCCTTTTACATAAAATATAAGCTTCATACTAAAATGTTCATCTTTTATACACAGGGCTGTCATGATATATTGAGAGGATATGTCATGAAAAAGGGTTCTACTAAACTGAAGGACACCTATTGAGGTGTGTATAAATGGAAAAGTGTGAAGGACAGAAGTTTCTTAGAATAAAATTGTGAAGGACAGAGTTTACTTTCATCCTTTTATAGTGATAACTTTGTCCTTAGGCATATATATATATATATATATATATATATATATATATATATATATATATATATATATATATATATATATACAGCTCTGGAAAAAATTAAGAGACCACTGCAAAATTATCATTTATAGGTATGTGTTTGGGTAAAATGAACATTTTTGTTTTATTCTATAAACTACTGACAACATTTCTCCCAAATTCCAAATAAAAATATTGTCATTTAGAGCATTTATTTGCAGAAAATGAAAACTGGTCAAAATAACAAAAAAAGATGCAGTGTTGTCAGACCTCGAATAATGCAAAGAAAATAAGTTCATATTCATTTTTAAACAACACAATACTAATGTTTTAACTTAGGAAGAGTTCAGAAATCAATATTTGGTGGAATAACCCTGATTTTCAAGCACAGCTTTCATGCATCTTGGCATGCTCTCCACCAGTCTTTCACATTGATGTTGGGTGACTTTATGCCACTCCTGGCGCAAAAATTCAAGCAGCTTGGCTTTGTTTGATGGCTTGTGACCATCCATCTTCCTCTTGATCACATTCCAGAGGTTTTCAATGGGGTTCAGGTCTGGAGATTGGGCTGGCCATGACAGGGTCTTGATCTGGTGGTCCTCCATCCACACCTTGATTGACCTGGCTGTGTGGCATGGAGCATTGTCCTGCTGGAAAAACCAATCCTCAGAGTTGGGGAACATTGTCAGAGCAGAAGGAAGCAAGTTTTCTTCCAGGACAACCTTGTACACCCCTGCGCTGACTCGGGAGGGCGAAGACGAACACACACTGTCCTCCGAAGCGTGTGCCGTCAGCCGACCGCTTTTTTTCACACTGCGGACTCACCATGCAGCCACCCAAGAGCTACAGCGTCGGAGGACAACGCAGCTCTCGGGTAGCTTACAGGCAAGCCCGCAGGCGCCCGGCCAGACTATAGGGGTCGCTGGTGCGCGGTGAGCCGAGGACACCCTGGCCGACCTAACCCTCCCTCCCCCTGGGCGGTGCTCGGCCAATTGTGCACCGCCCCCTGGAAGCTCCCGTCCTTGGTCGGCAAAGGAATAGCCTGGACTCGAACCGGCGACGTCCAGACTATAGGGCACATCCTGCACTCCATGTGGTGTGCCTTTACTGGATGCGCCACTCGGGAGCCCCCTTTTTCTACTTATCTACACACCATACTCCACACTGTTAAGGGGAAAAAAGTTTTTATCGAGAAAAAAATTATATATTAAAAATAAAAAACTGAAAGATAACAATTGGATAAGACTCCACCCCCCTGAGTTAACACTTGGTGGAAGTACCTTTGGCAGCAATTACAGCTGTGAGTCTGTTGGGATAGGTCTCTACCAACTTTGCACACCTAGATTTGGCAATATTTGACCATTCTTCTTTACAAAACAGTTTAAACTCTGTCAAGTTCCTTGGGGAGCATTGATGTACAGCAATCTTCAAGTCATGCCACAAATTTTTGATTGGATTTAGGTCGGGGCTCTCACTGGGCCACTCAAAGACATTTACCTTTTTGTTCCTTAGCCACTCCAGTGTAGCTTTGGCTGTGTGCTTTGGGTCATTGCCATGCTGAAAGGTGAACTTCTGTCCCAGTTTCAGCTTTCTTGCAGCAGGTTTTCCTCAAGGACTTCTCTGTACTTTGCTCCGTTCATTTTCCCTTCTATCCTGATAAGTGCCCCAGTCCCTGCCGATGAGTAACATCCCCAAAACCCTATGCTTCACACTTATATACTGAGAAAACCCTGTCCTTCAGACTTCTCCATTAACATAAACATGTCCTTCACACTTTCACATGGAACGTGCTCATATATGTAATTTTCTCTTTTTTTCCCCTATTTTTGGCCATTAACTTTTCATGACATAACATAAAAATAACTAATGGAAATGTATCCACATGAGTGGTATATCCTGTACACCCTGTAAAGAAAAGCCAGCACGTCAGCAGCCTCAATGCTGGTGGTCATTTATGACAATTGTTACCAGATTAACATAAAATGATACCCCAGGACCATACATTCCCTCTAATTAGCACCTATACAAGCAAAAATAAAGAGAAGAATATCATTGCTGGAAGTAAGAGTAGCACTGAATAGTTTCAAAGACCACTAATTTATATACCTTTCAATTTACAATGTCATCTTCATTGCAGACAACTGCAGTTTTCAGTCTCTTTGTTCTCCAACAACCACTTTGCTGTCTTGCCCTACACAAAAAAGGTGCATGAATGCTTTACTATGCATGTTTCCCTGTCAATTCAAAGACGACCACCAACATCTGTATAATGTATAATGTGAAATAATGTGATATCTTGTAACAATTGTAAGTCGCCCTGGATACACTCTCAGGGAGAACACCGTTCCTCTGCTGGGGCTCGGCTTTGCCATATCCCTACCGCTGAGTGACTCCACCGGCTGTTGATTGCACAGCTTGGGTGAAATAAAAATAAATATTATTTGTGTGTGCTGTTTTTGAGTGTCTGCCTGTGTGTTGACCTGGTCGCACAACCTCTCTTTGCCTGTGTCTGTGCTGTGAATTTTTACTGCGCTGCAGTACGGTACTCGATGCGCATGGAACTCGGTGCTCGGTGTGCACGGTGCCCTCCTCCATGCTCCCGACGTCTCAGAGGCTTGGTGCTTATCCCTCATTGCTTTAACACTAACTGCATTGGTGCCCTCCATGCCCCCTGTCTGTAGGCAGTGCTGCACTCTGTTCAAAGCTATGCGCTGCCCCGGTTGTGTGGCTGCACGCGATCCAGACTAGGCACCCTTGCCAGTACCCTCGGTGCCTCGATGCCCTCTGCCTGTAGAAGGTGCTCCGCTCCACTCCGCTGTAGGCTACGTGCTGCCCCAGTTGTGTGACTGCACGCAGTCCAGGCTAGACACCCTTGTTCAGTTGCTGTGATCGAGCTCTCTCTCGGGTTTTCTGGAGTTCCTCTGCAAATCTTATTGCTGGAAGCCTGCTTGACACTTCCCTGGAATAAGAAACTCTGCTGTTTTGTGTTTTTTCCTCTGCTATTGCAGCAAAAAGAAAAAAAAAAAAAAAGAAGATGCATGATCCTCCACCGGGCCCCAGCTCCGCCGTGCCCTGCTATCGAGTTGACTCCGCTGGATTGTCTCGGTCCGCCCTCCCGGTGCGCTTACAAATTCAGTTCACCCGCGTTGCTGTGGTGACTGTTCTGTTTACCCTCACAGCTTTGTGTGGGTGTGTATGTGTTTTTTCTTTTACTGCCTTGCAGTTAAAATAAATAAATAAATAAATAAAAAAACTTGATTCCTCCACCAGGACCCAGCTCTGCTGCGCCCCGCTGTTGAGTTGAAACTATTCAAAGTGTGGCAATTAGTAATGGACTAATAAATGTGTGCATATTTATTTATTAAAAGCATTTTCCATCCAGCTGAAGAAAGACTTGTAGTTCAAAATGTCCTGATATCATTGATTTTATTTTTAATCAATTATTCAGTTATGTACCTACATTACCCTTTTATTTATATATATATATATATATATATATATATATATATATATATATGCTTGTTTTTCCAAACCACAGCATGTATCTTAACAATTTCAGTGCCATGCGACTGCTGAATGCTGCCCCCCCATGTCACCACATAACATTGCAAAGTTACATCTTTCAATTGCAGTACCTGCTATTATTATTATTATTCATCCCATTGTTAAAATGAATTTACTTCCCCATATTACTCCCCGTGTCGAGACACCACCTTTTAATACAAAAAAATGTATTTTAAATATACCTGAGGTTACCCTATACTTGAATCACCTTACAACTTACTACTGTATCCAATGAGCTGGTTAACATTGAGAAAGCTAATCGGTCTTCAGTATGTTGTTTAGCATTATGAGATGTGTAAATACAAAAAAAATGATATTGTTTAAAGAAGCGCTCACATTAAAAAATGGAAGCAAAGCAGGTAAGATTACCTGCAGAAACGTTTTAAATAAAAACTATGCAAAAAACACGTGACTCCTTTAAACAGAAAAAAAATATTCACTGTACTTAAATGGATTGTGATACTTCCTTACATGATGTATCCTATACTGTAGGCCAGCAAATGGTTCTACAGTTTGGCTTTTAATAAACAACCCATCATTGATGATTTTGCATCCTATTACTCATCCTACACATTTCTTATGACATGCATCTGTATTATCACAAATATAAGATCATTGCCTGTATTAAAGTGTGTGTGCTTAGATGAAGCAAAAGACAAATCAAACCAAAACTTCAGGTATGAAAAATAATACATGTTCCTTTAATAATACATTATCCTGACCAGCATATTGTGATATGCATAGTATTGTAACTTTACACAGGTCTGTATCCCACGCATGTCCATTTAACCTCTGACCAGGTACTAAAATAGTGAATAAGTTTTGGGTGAAATGACCATCAAGGACCCAATTTACCAAACCCTGGTTAAACAAAACAATGTCTGCTCTAATATCATCAGCTCTGTGTCTGTGGCAGTTTCTGTCTGTGTTTTGTGAGTTCTTCCCTCTTTGTTTTTTGATATGCCACCATACAGTTCTTAAAGGTTTGAACTTGCAGCTGGCACTTTCTCCAGTCCTGGTTTTCAGCCATACAGTCCTGCACAGCGTAATGCAACTGGGCACAGCCTGTTTTAACAATCATGTGATCCACTGGGTCCTCCTCATCTTCACTCGGCCTCCTGCGGTTATGGGGTTGAGGGGTAGGGGAGGTCATCGTGAAGGGGTATCTGCAATACAAAAAAGGGGAAATAACTGGGAAAAAACAAAAAGCCCCACTATGTTTGTTTGTGTGTGTGTGTGGTCTGAAATCTTAAAAATAAATATATATATATTTTTATTCCTGCTTAAATGCAGTGTCAGAACTTCCATGTTTTGTTTAAAGTTGTGTAATATGTGAAAAATGTCTGTGTGACTCCAACTTGTTCCTCTTACCTTGAAGCAAGTTTTGTGGCCACCCCCCCCCCCCCCCACTTTGATCACATCACAATATAGAAATTATTTGATTTTTTTTTTTTAAGAAATTATTAAATCAAAAGTTGTGAAAAATAGTTTCATAAGCAGGAATCACACCATTCTGATTTAATTGGCTTCAGCTTTCACTTGGTGCTGTGACACATTTTTGATCTCTCAGCCAAATTCAGCTGAAAGTAAGAAGCCCCCAAGACTGCTGTTAGATGATCAGAAACTTTATTTTTTTATTTAACTTCTAACATCTCTTACAAAATATTTTATTCTGACAAACATGTGTACTGCAGGTGATACGCACACATTTATGATACCGGTATGCTCCAATACATGATTGAGTGTTGTTTTGTAATTAAAAACGTGTGTGTGTGTGTATAATGTACAAACCTGTGTTAATGTGTCAAACTGAAAATACGTCCGTTTTCTGTTGATATACAAGCAAGTTCAAAGTCACTCTTCCGATATCCGCTGCAGCAGCAGGAATGATAAACCGGGCGGACAGGAAGTGTGTTCGTTTAAATTAGGAACGACTGTACGCTTTAAATCGCCATCTTGATAAGGGCCAAACTTCCAAACACCCATAACAAAAAGCACAAAATACAAGGCATGCATTACAATGTAAATCCACTAGAGGTCAACCTTTATTCAATTTTGAGGTAATTGTGCATTGAAGAGACCAAAGCTTTCAGGCATCCTGAATCATATTATGTAACGCTGGCTTTTCTCTCATGAATCTAAATTACCTGTAATGTTTAGTGTTTTATTTTTATTTGATCTTTTTTTATTTATTTTTTGTATTTCAGTGTGTATTCCTTAACCACACTGTCTTCTTAGTGTTAAGGTCATGTCATTGTTAATTTAAACTTCAACTTGTGAACTCTGTTTAAGAGACTACAGACTCTCAGAGTCCGGCTGTATAGTTGTTGGGGAAATGGGAGTCAACGAGTGATTGAACTAATAGATGATTTAGGTAAATTGCTTCAATGTGTATGTCTGCCATCAGCTTAGCTGGGATTGACTTGATACCCACAATGATTGAACTATTTCTTTTCAGTACAGATTTAAAAACATATATAACAAAGTTCTTTGGAATCTATTTATCTTGGTATATTTGCATACAACAGATTAATAGCTATATGCTTTCCTCTAAGACAACATACCATTACATACATATGATCCCTGCCAGTATAGCTTAAGGCCAGCATCTATAGTCCCTAATTACTTCCTGTGGAATGGTGGATGGGAGAGGTGCTCATCTGCTTGCTATAATACAGTAGTTAAATGTGTACCTATGCCAATTCAGATGTATAGGTAGCATCTGTTACACTGAACAGAGGTAGGCTAACAGAACAGTGATTGAGGGGTTGTCAGTAGCTGTTTTATTATTCAGAGCAGTGCAAATCTGGCCAACACATGTTACATGTACTAAGACAAGAGAATAAAGCGATCAGCCTTAACTACAAAAGGGGACACACATTATTAACTAAAGTTTTGGCCCCTTTGTAAATATCCCATTTTATATCCTTATTCTTGTTTTTCCATATGGTCTGATATCACTTAGAATGAGTGACTCCAGGAGAGAAGAATGTGAACCTAGCTAGCTACCGCTAGGCCATACTGACTTATTTCTTTTTTATTTTATCCAAACTTGGGGGTACACTAACTCTAAAAGGCACATGTGTGCGGCTTTCCAGTTTGCAGCTTCACTTAGGCTGCATTAAATCAAACAATTCCTGAAATTGAAGGTGCCGCAGAATGGGAGGAGAGAGATATCACGCAGGCATGTTTTTCCTTTTGGGAGGGAACTGAGGTTACCATCTCCACGAATCAGACTAACTTTTACTGAAATAAAAGAAGGGTCTGAAAGCACACAAACATACGTGTTATAGGAGCATTGGAACAACGGAAGGAAAGAAAACATGTATTTAGTATTTTATTAATTGAAGCACCTCGCCCAGATATGTATGTATGTAGAAGCATATAGAAGTGTACTAGCCCTTTATTGTTGTTCTGGGTAGGTTATTGACTAGATCTACATTTCAAATGAAGATGACTAACAAATGGTGATAGATCTTTTTTTTTAATTCACTTAAAGATGTTTTCTTAATTCACTCTAATATATGAAAGGCTACATTATGTTTCTATATATATATATATATATATATATATATATATATATATATATACAGACACGAGTTATAAATCATGCTGGATTGCATAATTGACAGGTTCCACATTGTAGAAGGTAACACACAGTTGATTTCAATAGGGATTTGGTTCGGGAGCCGAACATTATGCCGATACAGACTTTTTGCTTTAATACCAACATTTATCCCACTAAGATTGAATCTGCCTCATGGCTATGTAACCCCCTAGTGGCCAAGGTGACCATTAAAAATTCAATTATAAAACATAAATTAAAATCAAAGTGCTAAATGATTTAATTCCCTAGATCATCTCAACCCCTGGAGGATTCTGTCTTCATATATGTTTTTCCATGAAGAACAGGCTGAACTCTCTCCAACACAGTAGCTTAGCAACATCTGCTGCTTAGAGCTGCTGGGTGTAAACAGACGCCGGGCTGGCCAGCAGGAACAGAGGCTGCCCATTGATTTTCAGTTCTCCCGAGTTGTACATGGATTGCTAATTGGTAGTGTCAATAACACAGACACCACATGGAATGAATCACTCTTTAAATGCTGGGTAGTAGGGTGTGGGAATCCACTGCGAGAGATTAAGAGACACAGGAGTTTGCAGTAGCAGTGTGGGGTCGAGCAGGATAAACCACATGACTGGACCCACTGCTCCCACTAAAAGGGAAGTCTCGCTACAGGAACCTACGCTGACACTCCCTATGTGTACTTTTGCAGGATTTAACACTAGAACAACCGAAGGGCCATTTTGACACCATTTTAAAACATTGTTACTCATGAAATCCACAAAACTTGATATTAAATCCTCCTACTCTGGTACATTTTCTTACGTTTATAGTCCATATGAGATTAAATGGAAAGCACTTCATTCATTTTTTTTTAAGTAACTGTAGAAGGAGGGGTCATTTTGACTCCTCATAGTATTATTGCCTTTGAATGGTATTTGAAAATAGCATTTGACTTTGAATGCAGCTATTGTTGTTTTTTTTTTTTCACAGTGACAATGGGTGTTAGAAGGGGTCTTACTGCAACACAAATTTTGGAAAAGCTAAAATAAAATCCAAGTCAGTGATTCAGATGATGCAGACATTTCCTCTTGTGATTCTGAATCCTCGCAATGGGAATAAGACAGCTAACACACGCCTTCAACTGTCTGTGGTTCATGGGCATCAAAGAAATTGAAACAGTTCATCTGCAAAAAGTGTGACTCCTGAATCAAGACCTAAGCCTCTTTCACACTGGCATGATCTACCCGGGTCAGAACCTACCCGGGTCAGGACCCGGTGTCATGCGGGTCAGATATGCGATTTCACACTGCTTTTGATAAAGCAGGGTTGACCTGGGTGACAGACGCAAGTACGCAATGTGCGTATCAATGCCCCACAAGCAGCTTGTTACAGACTCTTCCATCCAAGCTTCTCTGGATTGAACCGTCGGCCGAAATGTTGATTAGAGCAAATGTTTCTTCATCCCTGCTGCAATATGGCTCATGGGGTGTCTCAAGCAACAAAAATATAGCTAAAAAGAATAAACAGAAACGTTTCTTGCGGAAGTGCAAAACTTTCACGCAGGAGTGGCTGTTTGTTATTGCGTCGGCTCACGAACGGCTGTCAAGCATTTTGTTTCGCTCAACCCGAATCAAAGCATGTCAACCCACATCCTGAGGTGGGTCACTGGGTTAACCCAGGTATGTGGTTTCACACTATGCAGGATTGTGACCCGGTTAGCCAGGATCCTGGTCCGGACCCGGGTAGGAGTGCCAGTGTGAAAGGGGCTCTACACCGTGTTCAATGATAAATCATTCTTGGGTTTCTTAGTCTATTGTTTTGATTTCATATATTCCCAATGATAGAGTTATATAGGAGGCTGTGTGGTCCAGTGGTTAAAGAAAAGGGCTTATAACCAGGAGGTCCCCGGTTCAAATCCCACCTTAGCCACTGACTCACTGTGTGACCCTGAGCAAGTCACTTAACCTCCTTATGCTCTGTCTTTCGGGTGAGACATAATTGTAAGTGACTCTGCAGCTGATGCATAGTTCACACACCTGAGTCTTGTAAGTCGCCTTGGAAAAAGGCGTCTGCTAAAAATAAACAAATAAAATAAAGTTATAGTTATGACTGAATGTAAAAGAGAAGAATACACAATGACTTTATTGATTTTGTAAATGTACAGGTTTTGTTTTGAATCTTTTTTCTAGTCTTTTTTTTTCCATAAAATAATTAATTAGCAATGTTGGTAGCAGAAAACTATCAGAAATGATAATGGTGTTTTTAATCACACCACTGGTAACTATAACATAGGAAAACGCAATAGGGGTCCAAATGACTCCTTTGTCCTTCTAGGTAGGCAGATGTTTGGTTAATCTAGTGATAAAGATCCCCTAAACTATTTACTATCCTTATGCAACAGCGTCCTTTAGTACTCACGACTTTGGTTTGATACATGGTGGTCACATACTTGTTCACTCACCAAACAAAGGGTCACTCGGACCGTCATCCCCAGCTCATCAGCCTGGTGTGTCAGCAGCTCCCTTTTATTGCGAGACGCTCTGCTGCCTGAAACCCGCCACTGGCCTGTCAGGCATCTGCAACCCACAGTTGCCATGTCCGCTTATAATAAGCGGAATTGGGGTTGTTTTTATTGAGAGTCGCTTTCATTTTTTGAGAGTTACAGGTTTTTTTGTAACAGGTGAAGTGACTTCAACAGTTAAAAATGGTTGTAGGAGTGGTTTTGGTGATTCACTGGTGTCAATGTATATGCACGTCATTAGAAAAAAATATGGCATTTGTATAAACTCCCCCACTCCTCCCTCTGAAATGGATTGGGCTTGTTTTGAAAGGCAGTGCCGCTTTTTTTTTCTCGTGAGCAAAACCGCTGCAATCGAACAATCCCTCGCTGCCATTCCCTGTCCTCTGGCTAAATTAAAAAAAAAAAGATTTACAAAAACAAACGAAAAGAAAAACACACAAAATACAAAACCCCATTCTGTCCATGTGCAAGGCCTCAGCCCTGCCCCATGTTGTCAGACACCTTTCTTTATGCTGCAACTCAATACATCATTCATTTGCATACCGTGGTCCAGAATGGGTTATTCTTTCATCTGTATAGCCAAATTAATCAGGAAGATGATGGGCTTTTTATTTTTATGCTTGATTTGTTACATTCTCAAGCTTTCCTGTCATTAACCATTCAGTTGCTTCTTACAGTGACTAATATGCTTTGCTGCTAGTGGCATGCATTCCCTGAAGACACTGCTAAGGTAAAATGTGAAACCATAACAGACTACCTTGAAGAGAAGGATGTACAATTAGAGCTTTCTTTAACTTAGTATGGCACCAATAAGAGATACACAAAGGTTATCCCTAAGCTTAGTAAATTATGCTGACTGTCTTTCTCTGAATAAAATGGAGAAGAAATACATTTCCTTAAATAATTGATTTTAACTGAGCAATAGTCTGAAAACAGATTTGAAAAAAAAGAACACATCAAAAAGACAAAACAAGAACAAGAATAAATTACTTTTTTTTCTTTTTGTTTAGAAGTTTCAAGTAGTTTGTTCCACGGTGCTAAAAAAATGAATTGCCTTTTCGAGGTGAATCTTTATGAGTGATCCTTTTATCTAGTTTTAAACATATTGCATTCCTGGTTCATCTCAATCTCTACAAGTATGTCGAGTTTCATAAAGATCTGTCTTCATTTAATGTTTTGCATCTTCAACAAGTAGAACAAAAAGAAGAACAAGAATAATATTTATTCAGCTTTTGGAGTGCTTATTTTTCCAAAGCTACTGTTATAGTGTTAAGACATGTACTAATAACATAAGTAGATGCCCAGGACACAGGTTAGATGGACTGTCTGGTAATATCAAATAAACAGTTGCTTGGATGTGACAGCAGGGTCCTATTGGGAGTTCTGTATTTGGTATTAGGATTTGTGTTGTGCCTTCCGCCTTGATAAAAATGTGGCCAAGAAAATTACAGAAACTAATCAATTTATTCAAACCTGGCTGGAGTAACTATTGCAATGCTCAATAAAAGTAGAAATAGCCTAATTATTTGCAGGATACAGTGGTTACATTATTGCTGTCATTTTTCCAGTTTTATTCTCTTAAGATTATTTTGTTCCCCTCTGCACTGGCTTCAAGATAATATTATTATTATTTATTTCTTAGCTGACGCTCTTATCCAGGGCGACTTACAATTGTTACAAGATATCACATTATTTTTACATACAATTGCCCATTTATACAGTTGGGTTTTTACTGGAGCAATCTAGGTAAAGTACCTTGGCTCAAGGGTACAGCAGCAGTGTCCCCAACCAGGGATTGAACCCACGACCCTCCGATCAAGAGTCCAGAGCCCTAACCACTACTCCACACTAATGCCCGACATGTCCTATCACAAATCGAAAACTGCACCTAATTTACAGTAAGTAACACAGTGCTCCCCCTTTTTGAAGGTAGGCCTTTATACTACAGCATGGCCATAGCCCCCATTTGTCCCACAAAATCCTTCCAACAGCAATTTCATTCTCATTATAAGGTAGAACACACATACCACTACTGAACACTCAGCTATAGAGAACATATTACAATACAGCTTTTTCAGTTAATCAACCTTGTATTAATCTAAGGGACTTAACTAATTAGCTAATGATGTACAATTTAACATTTTAATTAAATCTCCTGTGTCTTTTTAATTTTTTTTTCCCACAGTGTTTGCAAGATAAATTCTGCAGCCTTCTCTATTTGTGGATGTTTATGAGGACAAGCCTGCACACAGTACAGTAGCTGTGAGGTTTCTGAAACAGCAACAGCAGTGGCAAACTGGTAAGTAACCTTTGGGGTTACATCTCAAAGCCTGCATTTAAAAAAATGTAATGAGTGGATTTAAATACTGGCAGAAAACTCACTGTATTAAAGGAATTTACTACAGTACTGTAAGACATTTTGGAAACATAAAAAACTATGCAGTATTCATATATATATATATATATATTATTTCTAAATAGGTTGCTATGAAATACTACTATTCATAATAATAATACTATTTGAAGCAAATGCATAACAAATTGTTTTTTTTCCAAATACTGTCAGAAAAATGACTTATTCTGTAAAACATTGAAGAATGCAGGAAGGCATCTGACTGTTTAGTTACACTGAATGTTCTGAAAATCCTGTTATTAATGTGTTTCAAAGCAACTGGTAAATTAAAACACAGTGTGTATTTTTGTATTGTTTCCTTGAAACAGTATTATTCCATACAGTGCTTGCTTTGATAACACTATCCTAACAGATTGTCTTCGCAATACGTCTGTTTCAATCATTTGCTTATTGATAGCCTTCAATTTTTTTAACAGTACTATCTTTGATTCTTTATTGAATTGTTAAAATGTTCACACATGTGTATTATCATTATGCTTATTATGATTGTCATTATTGTTTCTACAGAAACAGAGCCCATTGAAGAAAATCAACTTAGAGGACGCATGTGCTAGTCAGCTTGGGGTTGCAGTGCTGAGCCAGGCTTAAATAAATTGCGTCTTTCAAATTGGGGAGAAAATGGGCGATTCCAAATTAAAAAAAGAATTGGCACATTTGGAAAAGGCAGAAGAGGGCTAACACCGGCAATTGTCCAGGGTTAATAGATAAGTATTTTACTTTATATTACTCTGTATCAGGGCTAATTCATGAACTCTACAAGTAGTGAATTTCTCTGTATAATTTTACCTGTGTGTTGACAATAAAACCTGATTACTGTGATTTGAAATTGTTAGTTGTTAGTAATTTTCAATCTCATGTTTCAATAAATATTACGAAAATATTAGACCTTGTTTTCTTAAAGCTTTTAACACATACTGTAGGCCTATCATCATTTTAACAAAAGGGTATTCATGTGGGAGGGTGTGTTAGCAACAACAGTAATAATAATAGCACAACAGCTACAAAAGGGTAATTTATTCATTAATGTATTTGTTATTTATTTGGTTTTTTTATTTATCCACCAGTCACATGTACACTTGTACTATGCAAAAAAGATATAAACCACAGGGATGAATCACAAAATATTAGCTACTTTTACAAACTTTATTATTGTAGTACATAATAAGGAAAATAATGATGGGGCTAATGACTCAACAAACTATTGTAATTTGGTTCAGTATGGTGAACCGTTAACCCACAAACACCTATTCATTCAAGAGAACATTATTTTAACCAAACAATATTTTTAATCAAATTTATTTACATATTTCATATAGTGACTCAAAAAAGTATTCAACTGGGAACCTGAAATTAAAATTGTCTGTAGTTTGTAATTTTTCTTTCAAGTTACATAATGATTTTATTCTTCCACATATACTCCATCATACTATTTGATTCTCTTAGTTTTTTTTTATTTGTTTGTTCCTTTATAAATTTGTTAAATCAGTTTTACTCCCTTCAAGCCAATAGGCTCCTTTTACTTGCCAAATGTAAGCGACAGCCAATGGAAAGCTTCCTGAAGGTTCCCAGCCAAGGGTGGCCACTTTGTGTGAGTGCAATTCAAACCATGCTTGCTTAGCTGACTCTGTAGGATGACTGGCAGTGCTTTTACTAAGTGAGCCACTGGGGACCTCTGGGGATTCATTATTCATTTATTAATTATTCATGTGTGCATTTATTCTGCAAAATATTTTCTGCAAACATTTATTCATTTGTTCTGCAAAATGTTTTATAAAGTAATTGTGCTAAATGGCAATCAGAATATTGTTGTATTACAATTTCCTAAAATAGAATTTGGGTGATTTGGAATTATGTTATTTCATTTTTCCATTCTTGTCTTTAAATCAGAAATTGATGCTTCCTGTTAATTTTATCTTTAGGTTGAGGTCTGGTGACTGGGTGGACAATTGGCCAGTTAAGCAATTCTATTTTTTTTTAGATGTGGTTCACTCTGAATGACTTTTCTCTTCAGTCCAGATTCATGCAGCCTATTTTTTTTGGACAACTGGTTCACTATCCTTTAGGCTCTTAGCCACCTCTACTGTTCTTATCTCCCTTTTCTCCTCTATATCTCTTTACTTTCCTTTCCAACAGATCTTCAAGGACTGTTTGAAGGAATGTTTTTAAAGAGTGTTTTTAGATTGTGCTTTGAAAAATGAGATTAAACCCACTTTAAAACAGATGCAAAAATGTAATTATATTCAAACTGATTAATCAAATGGCCTTTTAAAAGCTTTAAATTTAAAGTGAGCAGGGACCAATGTGTCTATCTTGTCATGTATTAGTGTTCTTAGAGTCTTAGAATATTTCTGGCTTTTTGGTTTTTATGTTGAAAAGATAATTCTCAGCTAAAATGTCCTGTAATCCACCTTTTTATTTTGAATTAATTAATAAACTCAGTGATGTCATTTTACTACACCCATTAAGAAAAACATTCCAAAACATGTATACATGGTTACATTTTCACTATTCTGTATAACAACAAACAAAAAAATAAACTGAGTGCATAAGTATATATGTAAGAATACAATCTCTAACTGACTGTAAGTAAAAAATAAAGTTTGTTTAGATTCCATAGTTTCAACATTTCAATAGCATATTGAGGGTTATAGACAGGGCCCAATGCAAAGACCTTTTTTTAATTAATTGTGTGTGTGTGGGTAGGGGTAAGGGGGGGGGGGGGGGCGGATGGGGGATTAACACACACATATTAAACGCTGCTCACACAGTCTGAAGATTATCAATTTATAGATCTGATTTTTCTGTTTTTGAGAAACTTTTTAATTTGCTCCATAATTTCTTCCGTTTTTAAGGTGTATATGATTGGATTTAGCAGAGGAGGAATGGTAGCAGATAAGGATGTATTAATAATTCTGGTGTCTGTGTCGATATGCACATTTACCCACGCTACAACATAAGTCGCTAAAATCGGTAGGTAAAATATGGCTACTAAGGTTAAATGTGTACTGCACGTTTTAAATGCTTTCCACCTACCTTCAGCGGACGCTATCTTTAAAAGTGCCCTTACGATGAACATGTATGTCAGCACAATAAAAGCGAATGGAACAAAAATTACAACCACAGTATAAAAGGAAGCCATAAACCAATTTGGAGAATAGTCCCCGCAAGCTATTTTAAACATTGGTCCATAATCACAAAAAAAACTGTTTACAATTGTGGTTTTGCAGTATGACAGTCGTGGAATTAAAGCAACCATAATCACTACGACAATTAAAGGGATAATCCAAGAAATCAGAATAACTAGCATCATTCTTGTGGTTGAATTCAGTGTATTACTTCGCAGTGGAAAGTATATAGCAATTAACCTGTCATACGCCAATACACAGAGAGAAAACGACTCCATTGAGCAAAAATAATCTACAAAGAAAACCTGGGCTAAACAAGCATCAAAATATACGAATCTCGAGTTAAACAGGAACGTGTGTATTGCCTTTGGAATGAGTGCAGTGCTATAACTGACGTCCACTACAGCTAAGCTAAAAATAGCTAAATACTTTGATGTGTGCAGACTTTCTGCGTACCAGATGATTGACATTATTAGAAAGTTTGCTAGCAGTGTTATGACATAAATAATAGACAAGAAGATGAAATAATAATCTGTATTCTGTAGGGCATAAAAGCCTCTGATGTAAAACCCCAATGGGTGGGTAAAGTTACTGAGGTCTTCCGGTTCTTGCTGCGTGGCCATCGTTTGTTTTTTTCTTCCAAAAGTCTTGATCAGCCTGTGAATAATAATAATAATAATAATAATAATAATAATAATAATAATAATAAACAGAATTGAATACCTGAAGTTTACCAATTACTTAATAAGCATTTATGCACATGCAGTAAACTTCAATTATAACTGAAGTAGTAAAGTCAATTATAATTAATTTACTGTGTGTGAGTTATAATACAGTCCATGAATATAATGTATTTTCATTTCATATCACAGTGTATACGAGTACATGCGGTGCTTGTTCTCTAAGGGCTGGTTTCACAGACCCCAATTATCGCTAATCTTGGATTACCTTGCCTAAGGTAATTTAAACATAAGTAATTGTGGAAAAGAAAATAACTGCACGTGAATATAATGTATTCAGTAAACAAAGTGTTGTTTGTTTTTCATTTTGAGTGTCTCAACATTTTCTTTCAAATAAGATAACGACAGTTTTGTGCTGACATAGTCCACATTCCATTAGATAACTGGGATGGTTTTAATTTATCACCAAACTTCAAATATGATCATATGTCTGTGGCAGGGCCGAAATTGTGTATTTTATTATTTTTGTATTTAAGTTTGGCAAGGAGGGGTTTAATTCCATTCTTGCCAGTTAGTTAGTTAAGTGAGTATCCATTAAGCCCAGCCACATACTATAAAGGAATCCAGATGCTTTGTTTGGGGAGAGTTAGTCAAGGGAGGGACTGAGTGTAGCAGGGTGTGCTCTCTGTCCAAGCACCGCGATAGCCCAGCTTGGGTGCTGTTTTTGCTGTTTTGTTTTGAAGTGTTTTTGTTTAACCCTTTTATTTAACAATACAGGAACACAAATAAAAGGGTTAAACAAAAACACATCAAAACAAAACAGCTCCAACGCTGGGCTATCATGGTGCTTGGACTGATTGCACACCCTGCAGCACTCAGCCTCTCCCTCAACGAACTCTCCCCAAACGTAAGTACAAAAATACAAATGAAATACTTAAATACAAAAATTAAAAAAAAAACACACAATGTACAATATAATAATAATAATAATAATAATAATAATAATAATAATAATAATAATAATAATAATAATAATAATAATATTTGTTTCAGAAAATGAAGTGAACATGTATTTAACTTTCTTTTTGTTTTAGGGAAGCATCGCTTCTTCCAGACGTGTAAGGCGGGAAATACAGTATCCTCCTATATACATGTGCAGTTATCCGGCGTTAATATCGGAAAAAGCAATTTAATAGAAAATAAAGATCAATGAATGCTTTTGAAGAACAAAACACAAGTGTGTCAGGTCAACATTATTCCTTGCCCTTGACAAACTACCGAAGACTTTTTTTTTTTTTTTTTTTTTTTAATGCAGTTGACTTCAACTTATTTCTTTTACAGAGATGCATAACCGGCAAAACTTGTCTGGAATGCAAGTGAACAGTTGAATAAAGAATACATAATATTCACAATTTTAAACGTATTTCCAGCTAATGGGAATTACACAGAGCAAAAATGTATCAGTCATTTATCAACTATAATAATAGCCAACTTTATTATTATTATAATTGCAATATTTCTTAGATGATGTAACTGCTGGCCTGATGAAGTATACCACATCAATACAAATATGTATATATACAGTAGAGCGTCAATTATGTGATCTTCGATCAACGTCACTGTCTAATCAAACGAACGCACCTGTAATCACGTGATGAATTATGTGTGGTGTATTACGCACACAGCTTCTGCTGCTAAAACGGTTACCAGATTTAGCTGCCAAAAAAAGGACCAGCAGACTGAGGCAAATGAAAATTACAGAATTATTCAGACCACCAAAACCTTAGCTGGAGAATTGTATGCTTTAAATTGCTGCAGTTAAGCAAATTAAAACAGTCACCTCATTCTTGATTTTTCTTCTATTTCATCAGTAAGGGCTGAAGAGAAATTGTTCTTTGATGATTTTCAAAGTTTGGTATAGGGTATGTTTAATTACAGTATTTCATTACCTTAACTGCTGGTGTTAAAGTTTTGTTGAATTGCATTAATTTAATTATTTGTAAGGCGTTGTAATTTTGTATGCTTAATGTGATAGAATAGGTTAGTAGCTATATATCATCAGCAGGTACTTGTGTACAATGTACTGTACTTGTGTATGTTAACTTTATGCTATACATTATTAAAGGTACAGTAATTGTAATTAATACCTGTTCGATTATCCGTACAAATCGATTATACAAACTAGTATCGGTACCAATTAGTTTGAATAATTGACTCTCTACTGTGTGTGTGTGTGTATATATATACAGTATATATATATATATATATATATATATATATATATATATATATATATATATATATATATATATATATATATATATATAAAGAAATACAAATAAAATAAAAATAAATACATATTAGTTTTCTGAAACATAAAAGCAAGTACAACAAAGGCAAGCAAGGTACAATAAAGATATATGCAACAAAAAACAGTATTGTACATACCAATCCCTTTTGCAGTGCTTTCAGGTCCTGTGTTGCTCTGTATTCTGCTGTCGAATATGGGAAACCCTTCTTATTTATTGCTGAACATTAGCGGAAAACAAACTGTAACTCGTGTATTCACTGGGGAATAAGAAAGGCCCCAACCAATGAGATGAAGTAATACTTGTCAGTTTTTAAATGTGCAAGCTAATTACACTCATTTGGGATGCAATTACAGTAATATGCTTAAAGCAAACACCTGACACAAAAACTATGAACTGCATGTGTCTCTTTAAAACAACTGCTCTGGTAATAAGAATCTGTTTATATCAGTATATCAGTCAATTAATATTAAAGTATATACTGTAGAGATTACAGTACTGGAGACATTCCAATAGCCTACTATTGATTCACTATTGCACAAATGCAGGATTGCTACTGTGCCTACTTCCAAGAAAATGTTTATGATTTCAAGAATGTACAGTGTTGTTGGAGGAAGGCAAATCAGGGCATATTTTCAAACTTTTGAATCAACTTTTAAGAGGACAATGCAGCTCTCCCTATCACCCTCACCCAAGATGAGCAACTCAGTGGGATACAGATTAGAAGCAGAAAACTCTCAATGGCAGGATTCATCCTGCAATCCATGCTTTTACTAAGTTACTCACTGGGGATCCCATTTTTGACACATTGTATGTTGTCCCCAGTTATTAATACACAAAACATATTAAGATACACGAGAAACCAGAAATTATGGGATCTACTACATACTCTTTGTCTCCACTGATACCAAAAGGGACGTCCCAGCAGTGTTAAAAATGAATTAGACAGCGGAACAGGATCTAGCAACAACATGCCACCAGAAGAAGAGAGACAACAACTACTGCTGGAGGAACTGAAGACATGTCTTCATGGCCAAGGGCATGAAAAGAACAGTTGAATGACCCTGTAAATAATGTATTTTTGGTTGGGTTTGTAAATAAAATGTGTTTAATTTGTATAATTTGAAAGTTTGGGTAAATTAAAGTGTGTGCTGGATATGGCAGAGGTGGGAGGTTAGACTTTCTTCCCTGCCTAATTGAAACCTAATGTGTAGCTGGTGGCCAGGTGTTAATTGACTAATTGATTATCAATTAACCCTGTCCATATGCCGTTATAAAGGAGCTGAAAAAGCGAGTCCTTTGCTGCTGTTTTTTGTGCACCAGCATGAGGATTATTATTATTATTATTATTATTATTATTATTTCTTAGCAGACACCCTTACTTAGGGCAACTTACAGTTGTATACAAAAAATACATCAAGAATTACAGTACAATTAAGATCAAGATACAAAATACAGTGATTTCAGTCCTAATGAGCAAATACAAAATACAGTACGATTTGATATCGGGGCAGTTCAGGAGCAGATAGTTACAACTCATTAGATACGAGTGCAAGTGAAATACAAAATACTACAGTTTGGGTTAAGTGCAGGATTAGTGCAAGTTAAAGTGCAAGTTAAAGTGCATTAAAGGCAGAGTGCTATATAGTCCAGAAAGGAAGAGTTGAGTTTTACAGGTGTTGTCTGAAGAGGTGTGTCCTGAGGAGGCGCCGGAAGGTGGTCAGGGACTGGGCAGTCCTGACATCCATAGGAAGGTGGAGGCTGTGTGGTCCAATGGTTAAAGAAAAGGGGCTTGTAACCATGAGGTCCCCGGTTCAAATCCCACCTCAGCCACTGACTCATTGTGTGACCCTGAGCAAGTCACTTAACCTCCTTGTGCTCTGTCTTTCGGGTGAGACGTAGTTGTAAGTGACTCTACAGCTGATGCATAGTTCACACACCCTAGTCTCTGTAAGTCGCCTTGGATAAAGGCATCTGCTAAATAAACAAATAATAATAAATAATAAAAGGTTGTTCCACCACTGTGGGGCGAGGGTGGAGAAGGAGCGGGCTCTGGAGGCAGGGGAGCGTAAAGGAGGTACAGCCAGTCTTCTACTGCAGGCGGAGTGGAGAGGTCGGGTAGGGGTGTAGGGAGAGATGAGGGTCTGGAGGTAGCTGGGTGCAGTCTGGTCAAGGCATCGGTTGGCGAATCTTGAACTGGATGCGAGCAGTGATCAGGAGCGAGTGGATTGAGTGGAGCAGTGGAGAAGTGAGGCAGAGAGAACACCAGGAGAGCAGCAGAGTTCTGGATGAGCTGGAGCGGACGGGTGGCGGATGCAGGGAGGCCGGCCAGGAGGGAGTTGCAGTAGTCTAGGTGGAAGGTACCAAGGCCTAAATGAGGGGTTGCGTGGAGTAGTTGGTGAGGAAGGGTCAGATTCTTTGTATGTTGCTCAGGGAGAAACAGCAGGTGCGTGTTAGAGTGGAGATGTGCTGGGAGTAGGAGAGGCAGGGGTCCAGGGATACTCCAAGGTTCTTGGCTGAGGAGGAGGGAGAGAGCATGGTAGAATCCAGAGGAGATCAGAAGAGGGGGAAGATGAGGAGGGGAAGAAAAGGAGGTCAGATTTAGAGAGGTTGAATGTGAGGAGATGCAAGTGCATCCAAGAGGAGATAGCAGACAGACAGGTAGAGATACGGGAGGGGATGGTGGGGTCAGAGGGAGGGAAGGAGAGGAAGATCTGAGCATCATCAGCATAGAAATGGTGTGAGAAACCATAGGATGCGATGAGGGGGCCCAGGGAGCGGGTGTAGAGAGAGAACAGGAGAGGACCCAAGACTGATCCTTGGGGGACCC
The DNA here is from genome assembly GCF_902713425.1 of Acipenser ruthenus. NCBI lineage: Eukaryota > Metazoa > Chordata > Actinopteri > Acipenseriformes > Acipenseridae > Acipenser > Acipenser ruthenus. Next base: position 13,765,917 of record NC_081197.1, on the reverse strand, counting down.
CTGTTGAGAGAGGGTGAGGTGTAGAGGTTGAGCAGCACCAGGTTACCTGGTTGGTGTGGTCGGAGAGGTAGGAGGAGAACCAGGCCAGAGCTGTGCCAGAGATTCCCAGGTCAGAGAGAGGATAGGAGAATAGAGTGATCAACAGTGTCAAAGGCAGCAGAGAGATTGAGGAGAATTAGGACAGAGGAGAGAGAGGCAGCACGGGCAGAGTTTAGCGAATTAGTGACAGACAGGAGAGAAGTTTCAGTGGAATGAGCAGAGTGGAAACCAGATTGGAGAGGGTCATGCCGAGAGTGGTTAGACAGGAAAGCAGAGAGCTTGTGGTGTACTGCCCGCTCGAGGGTTTTAGAGAGGAAGGGTAAGAGGGAGACAGGATGGTAGCTCTGGAGGGAGGTGGGGTCAAGGGTAGGTTTTTTGAGGAGGGGGTGATAGAGGCTTGTTTGAAGGCAGAGGGAAAGAGACCAGAGTCATTGTACCTGTATGTTTTTTTTTTGTTCCTGTGTTTATTTTTGTTTCACAGTGGACAAAGGCTTTATTCCAAGGTGTCCACGTTGTATACACTGTCAAAGGGCTCCTGCCATGTCTTGTATTGTATTGAATTCTTCATCTTCAGATAGACAGGGGTCTACTCTACTTAATTAAGCAGTTTTTACCTCTGTGTGAATCCAGGTTGAGTCACCCCCAAGGGTGATCTATTAATCCACTTATTAACATTACTACATACAGTACAATGAAAATACAGTGAAATGAGCGCGGAGACAATTCTGATTTATACATTTTAATTTACTGCTATTTAGATCATCAAAAAAAAAGGGACCCTGCTTTGGGAATGGTAGCTAGTAAAATTTTGTAGTATTTTGTTACTAGGTAAATTGTTACAGACAGCTCCATACATTATTATTATTATTATTATTATTATTATTATTATTATTATTATTATTATTATTATTATTATTATTATTATTATTCGTAGTAGTAGTAGTAGTAGTCGTAGTAGTAGTATTTTTATTTATTTTAAATGTGGATTGAAGCCTCTGAACATTAGAGCTAATAACTGCTGTATTTATTATTACGACTCAGAAACAAATTATGCCTGTTATCAGGCTCAGGTCTTCCCAGTACATTCACACGACTTGGTATTTCCTTAGTAATTAAAATGCCCTACTTGATATTCATTGTGGAAGTCTGTTAGTGTGACATTCTTAGTACAGTCCTGATTGAAGGTGCAATGTATACTGGCTGCTGGCTGTTACCATACAACACATTGTGCTTGTTACCCAGAAACTGCACAGGAAGTGCAGCACAATCAAAAACATTTTGTGAGTCAAGTCTGGGAAGCTACATTACAAACACACTATAGAATGAATGTAGGGACACATGATGTTTAAAATGTTCTAATATATGTACTGATTTCCTTTAATTAAGCATTGTGTAAAACTAAAGTAAATGGTCCAAACATGTTTTTATTTTATTCACAATATGCTCTGACTGACACCAATTACAGTATAACTTGTCTTTACAGTAACACTGATGATGATGTAGTAAGCCATGAGGTTAAGTTGTTCAGATTATAGGGAAAGTGTAATGTCTATAATAATAATACAAATAAATGTTCATTCATGTTCATTCACACATTTGTACTGTGTTTTTGTTAAAGTAAATATATATATATATATATATATATATATATATATATATATATATATATATATATAGCACACAAAAATAACATATTATGCTAGTTATTTTTTACTAACTCTAATCAAGCTCATATTATTATTATTATTATTATTATTATTATTATTATTATTATTATTATTATTATTAGTTAGTTAGTCCTATTTTTTCATGTGAGCATTACAAAATAGAAAACAGAGAATTATTATAAGATTGTCAAAGCAAAACACACACAAACCTTTGTGCAAAATAATAACATAAAAAACAGTTCATCTTTGATTCAAACCTTAGAAATTAAAATATGAATGCCAGTGCCAATAGGAATGAGCCCCAAGCTACTGTAGTCCACAGTAGACACAAAGTACACAGAATACAGAAAGTACTGGTTTAATATCCCATCTTGATTTCATTCAACATACAGGAATACAATACTCAAAAATGCATTATACTCATGGCTAACTAGTTTAAATTAACGTACACTTTGAATATTCATATTTAACAAGAAAAAAAAAGCACTTGATCAACTTACAGTGTTAATTGTTCGATTTCTGAAATATTTTTTTATTTGCTCCATAATTTCTTCAGTCTTTAAGGTGTATATAATTGGATTAAGGAGAGGAGGTATAGTAGCAGACAGAGATGTGTTAAGAATTCTGGTATCTGTGTCGATAGTCACGTTTACCCACGCTATGATATAGGTCACTAACAGCGGTATATAAAATACTGCTACTAAGGTTAAATGACTTGTGCAAGTTTTAAATGCTTTACGTCTTCCTTCTGCCGATGCAATCTTCAAGAGGGCAAATATAATGCACACATATGACAACATAATGAAAGCCAAAGGGAGAAAAAATAAAACAACGATACCAAATGCAGCCATAAACCAATTAGCAGAATAATCACTGCAAGCATTTTTAAAAACTGGTCCGTGATCACAAAAGTAGCTGTTAATGATCGTAGACTTACAGAATGACAATCGATTTATGAGAGCGACAGTGATCATCATTACAATGAAAGGAATTGCCCAGGAAACAATTATAACTAAAACCATTTTTGTGTTTGAGTTGAGTGTATTGCTTCTCAGGGGAAAGCAGATAGCTATTAACCTGTCATAAGCTAAAACAGAGAGAGCAAATGATTCCATCGAAGAAAAATAATGTACAAAAAACATCTGCGTTAAGCAGGTATCATAAAAAACAAATCTGGCATTGAAAAGAAACGCATCGATCGATTTTGGAATAAGTGCTGTACTGTAACTTACATCCACCACGGCTAAGCTAAAAATTGCAAAGTACTTTGGTGTATGCAGGCTGTCTGCAAACCAAATTATTGACATGATCAGAAAGTTTGCTAACAATGTTGCAATGTAAACAATTGACAGGAATATAAAATAATAATCGGTGTGCTGCAAAGCAATAAAACCTCTGATGTAAAACCCAACTGGCCGCACAAAGGTAGCGTTTTGGACCGATGCGGTGGTTCCAACCTGCGTGTCCATGTTTTTCCACCTGTTAAAATAATAATAATAATAATAATAATAATAATAATAATAATAATAATAATAATAATAATACGTTTCTGAAACATTAAGCCGACTAATTATGTCTGTATAAAAAGAAAAACACAAAAACATGAACTACATTATACACATTTAAACCGAGCTGATTACAATACATGCACACTCACTTTAAAGGAAATATTAGTGTAATGTCTCATTGTCCTCTAAAAGTTCTGTAGTCATGGTGAGCATGCATGTGCAGTAACCTGGCACAATTACTGAAATAATAAAACAATAGTACGCAAAAGAAAGAAATGTATACCAACCTCTCAAAATTGTTATGGCAGAACCTTATCTCTGAAATCTGTGCCTGTCCTAGAAAAGCAGGGAATGCTGGCTAATATATAAGGGAACCCCTAAACGAATCATGTCTCGATATTCACTGGAGATCAAATCATATTTGGTCATTAAATTTATTGTACAATTGCAGGAAAATTACATCATCTAATACTCAATAGGATACTGCACATGAAGGTATGACTATGACATGTTATCAAGCTGGCATGCTATGAGTTAAGAAGAGAAATAACCAAATTGATAAGTGTACAGCACTGGCATGTCACTTTTAATGTGACTAAACCAATCTATTTGTGTTTGAAAGTTTTAATTTAACCAGCATGTACAGCATGTTAGTTAAAGGAAGTAAATAAATAGAATACCACGACATTTCCTGCAGGCACATTTCTTTAATGTCCATAGTTGCTTCAAAAGTTGCCAGATAAAGTGACCTTCCTTTCCCAGAGGAGACCAATGTTGAACAATTTACAGACAACAGGTATCACTTTGACTGCCACTGGAGAAAATATACGACGATGGCACAATACAACATAAAAAAAAATAAAACAGATCCTGTGTAATGCTGGTTTTTGTGCACATTGATAAACAATAGCATTTTGAATTCTTTAATACAGGTTTTCGCTCGTGGATTTTCTATACATAAAATACATAATATAAAATAGATGTAATCATCGGCAAGATATTATATACTTTATTGTTTATTATATTTTCTGAAGGTTCAGTGCTGTTTCAGCAAAACGTCACAAATTTCTCAAAGCACTTTAATTCAAAGGTAGTTCTATAAATCTGTTTTGTTTTATCAGAAAGGAAATACAAACCCCATCGAGATTAACTAAAAAAACATGAGTTAGTGATTAGAATCCAACAAGTGCTCCACATTTGTATCACAGGCAGTGTCTCACTGAAATATAAGAGGCTCAAACATTTGCTCTGGTGAAGTTTCAAAATGGAATTTAGGCCCTGTCCACACTATGCCTTTAAACCATATTAGTTGCCTTTAATCTGACTTAAAAGTGCTAAATACGGTTACACTATGCAGCATTTAATACCAGACTCGAGACCACCTCAGGTAGTGCGCTTTGTCAGAAGTGTGGATGCTGTAATACCGAACTACATATTTTGTGTATTCTCCAATATCCCAAAATGTTTTCTGATATTTTTTGGCGGGTGGACATTACAAATACAGTCCTCAGAACAGGCATCTGAAGGAGTTGAGAACGACTATCAATACTGCCGTACCGTATTCAATTTCTGAAGCTTGTTGTAAAATGGTGGATCATGGAGCGTTGGGATCAGATGCCGAAATCAAGGCACATTGATATCTGGAGCGATGAAATCAGTCAAGGAGAACTTCAGAGTTCAAAACGAAACACACACAAATTATGATAAAAATGTACCTTGTATTTTTAAGAAACAAAGCCATAGCATCCATGCTAAGAAGCGTTATGTCTTCCATGGGCACGGGCTCCATATAAACCTAAAATACAGTGCATGGTGGGATAATGTCATGTTAAGTCCCACAGTTCATTGCAAACTATTTTAATAGTGTTTGTACGCATTAAGCCCGACTAAACATGAAAGGGTACTTTAGTGTGAATGCTTTGAGCTGGATTAATTCAAAAGTTTTTGAGAACGGTTCTTGAGATCGGTTATGTAGTGTGGACAGAGCCTTTAACTATACTAGTCAGGGATTCAGAGGGATCAAATGGTTTCTGAGATATGAGGCTTTGACAATGTGATGGTGGCAGATTTGCACAGAAACCCTCAACAACCTGTCAAGGGTTAATTGTCTTGTAGGACACCCACGATCGAACTTGACCTAAGCCACTTAATATAGTAACTTACACAATAAAGTGCCATGTTTTGAAAACATTTCAATTGCAGGAGTTTAAGTTTTTCTTATCATGTTTCTGAACATTTACTCTGTGTTGATGACATCAACTAGTGGCACCTTGATGTCATTTCCAGTGCTAATCTTCAAGTTCTTATAAATAATTACATGATATTTTAGATATCAGTAGCTTCAAATTTGAACAGTAAACTATTTCATTTTTTGAAACAGGAACAGCATTTCTGAAGGAAAAAAAAAGTTGAATTAGATCTTTGTAATTTTTTTAATTTGTATTGACACCTATATCAGTATATTAAACAAAGTTGAAATCAATAAAAGGTACCTGGCACCAAAATAAGACATTTAAAGATTTTTTTTTTTTTTTGGCCTCTTGATCCGCATTCTGGAGGATATAAACTTCAAGAAAAAACTGTCCTGAGTTTGGGGGACCAGGTAAGGCCCATCGCAATTCAGGGTGTCTGGATCCTAGTCGCTACAGTATTGTAAATCTTTGACCATGAGTCAAAATGCAACCTGGTCTTAAACATAGAATTGCCTTAACAGTCCCAACTGTCATAATTCTTGTGATTTTTTTCTTTTGTAATCTCTGTCATTAGCCAGTGCTCTCACCCCTTGTCTCACACTATGCCAACACTTTGCAGGGCCCCTGAACATTCAGAGAAATCTCCAGGTCAGGCACTCTGGCCTGAGAATCTATTATTTGGGACACTTGATGAAGCAATACATGCCAACCAAGGTGACCCAGTTTCAGGACGTGTTCATTCGCTGAGGTATGAGGTCAACTTGTTCATAAGAGCTTAGACTCACATTTTTAGGCAGTTTTATAATTTGAATAAAAGTGTCTTGCCTGTTTTTTTTTTTCATCAGAAGAGTATGTATGCAGGTAGTAAGCAGACTTCGCTGGGGATTCCAGAGGGAGCGTTGTATTGTTCTTGCACTCCTGTGGGTTAGGGAGGCAAAACCTGCAGAGTCGGTTTCTCCTCATCACACTACAACAGATCCTACTAGCCAGACACCCACTGACCTTCAGATCTCCTGAGCTGCAGTGAGGAAACCGAATTGGACATTCTAAATTGGGGCATCATTTGCTTCTGAGTTGTAATAGTAAATACAGCAGTTATTAGCTCACTCTAATGTGCAGAGGCTTCAATCCAAATTTAAAATAAATAAAAAATACTACGACTACTACTAATACTACTACTACTACTACTACTACTACTACTACTACTACTAATAATAATAATAATAATAATAATAATAATAATAATAATAATAATAATAATAATAATGTATAGAGCTGTCTGTAACAACTTACCCAATAACAAAATACTACAAAATTTTACTAGCTACCATTCCCAAAGCAGGGTCCTTTTTTTTTTTTTGATGATCTAAATAGCGGTAAATTGAAATGTATAAACCAGAATGTTCTCAGCGCTCATTTCACTGTATTTTCATTGTACTGTATGTAGTAATGTTAATAAGTGGATAAATAGATCACCCTTGGGGGTGACTCAACCTGGATTCACACAGAGGTAAAAACTGCTTAATTAAGTAGAGTAGACCCCTGTCTGTCTGAAGATGAAGAATTCAATACAATACAAGACATGGCAGGAGCCCTTTGACAGCGTATACAACGTGGACACCTTGGAATAAAGTCTTTGTTCACTGTGAAATAAAAATAAACACAGGAACAAAAAACAAACAAACAAACAAACAAAAAAAAAAAAACAGGTACAATGACCAAAATAAAAGGTTTAAACAAAACACACTAGGAACCCTTTAGGCTGGCAAAGGCCTTCACGGAAGGTCCTCTGTTTCTACAAAATTCTCCTGTTCAGGCTGGGCATTAGCCATCACTCAACTCTCCCTCTCGAACAATGGAATTAACCCCATCCCTGCCAAAATTAAATACAAAATAATTAATCTTTGTTTAAACACAATTTACCTTGGTACCTTCACTTTGTGCGTAGCACACATGGCGACCACCGGCCATCTCCCCCCTTGAACAATCACACCCCCCTTAACCCCAGGGCCTAAGTTCCATTTTGAAACTTCACCAGAGCAAATGTTTGAGCCTCTTATATTTCATTAAGACACTGCATGTGATACAAGTGTGATGCACTTGGATTCTAATCACAAACTGTTTTTTTTTTAATTAACCTTGATTGGGTATGTATTGCCTTTCTGATAAAACAAAATAGATTTATATGATTCTGAATAACTGGTCATTCTATTCAAAACTTTGTTGTTGTTGTTTTTATATTGTAGAACCAGAAAAGGTATTCTCACAAACTGAATCAGATGAATAACAACTGCTGGTAGATTGATTGGTTGTTGGGAGTGTGGGGGAAGGCTGGCACTTTTTTATTTTTAATAATAATATATATGTTTACAAAGTAATTACTGTATAGGCCTAGTGCAGGTTGTAGTGTAATGTTGTTTTCTTAATTTATTCTATTATATAGTCCAAATGGTTTGGGTTGGTGAACGCATTCAGGGTTAACTATAAAAATATATAAATGTTTGGATATTCTATAGTTGTGTTTGGTATGGTATACTGTCATTTTTATGTTTCATTTATATGTTGTGTTGTTGTTTTTTAAACATGATTTTTAAGAGCAACTTCTAAGTTGTCTTTAAAAAAGGACCTGTGTTCCCTAATGCGGGTCATATAGCACTTGAATGAATGTGTTTTTACACCATGTTAAATGACACACTAGTGTAGCGTTAGAGAAGCTGCAAAATACCTCTTTGCTTTAATACCAGGGGTTTGGGCGGCATTGTCATTTTGTTACATGCTTTTTTTGTTTTATTTAAATCTTGCTCTTTGTACAGTAAGCTTTATATGCAGTGTATACTACAAGGAGCATAAGTAAACCAACAGTTAAGCCAGTTATTTTTAAGCAATACCCCGGCCAGATTTGTAATGTAATATTTATTTATATTACATTTTACTTACTTACATTGCTTGTTTGTGTATTACATACATCCACACACACACACCCATACACATTTCTATAGCACAACGCTTGTCATTGATTCTCAGTACATCTGGATTTACTGTTTCTGACCCCTCATGAATAACCACAACCTTGTAAGGTTATAAAAAGTAGTTCAAGGTCATCACAAATCACATTTTCGATAATTACTGTCACTGTGATGACATTGATGGAAATGAGTGCCCTTGCAGGATATCATAAGCTTACACACACACACACACACACACACACACACACTGTTTCAGCTACTTATTCAACAGACACTGCACAGCAGTTTTTTTACATATACTAATTGAATTGCGTTTCACCTTTGGGACAATATTAGCATCTGTTTTGATCAGTAAATGTCCCCAAACATCTCAATAATTGCCCCCACACCAGTTCACAGTACATAGAGTTAAGTAAAACCATTTAGCATTAGGCAACATTAATTGTAACATAGGGCATGGTTCAGGGGACAGAAGCTAGGTCTCCTCCCCTGTTCTGTCCCGTCAAAGTATCTGTCAATCTCCCTATTTAAATCCCAAGTCACTCACTTATTCTTTGTCTTGCATTTTCGTTTGTGTATCGCTATATTTGTGTATCGCTACACAGCTGACAAGCTCCACTGACCAATCTACCCTTGATGCGGGAGGGGAGAGAGTGGGAAGGGGGGAGAGGCAGAGAGATGAGGTTAGATGGGATAGGGGAGCAGCGGCAGAGAGAGCACAGAGGACGGGAGTGAGACAATAGAATAACAGGGATGTGAGAAACACTCATAGCAGGCCTGCCAGAGTGCCAGAGAAAGAGGGTCTTCCTCCCCGAGTGCAAGAGAAGGAGGAGCTATCGTCCTGAGCCACTGCCGTATCCAGGGCCAAAGTGGAAGGAGCCCCTGACTCCTGCTGAGTCGAAAAGGGAGGTATCTCTGCCGTCCCCAGTGCCAAAGTGGGAGGAGCCGGTGTTGTCGCCAGTGACAGAGGGGGAGGGACTTCCACTGGCTCCAGACAGAAGGGCAACCTCTGGACCAACCTCAGGAGCCGCTACACCTGCTGCTGTGGAGAGCATGCCGAAAGCCAGCCGCGCGTCTGAAGGGTCCAGTGTCCGCATGTCCAGAGGATTCAGTGTTGCAGTTGCCAATGCTGCCCCTGTCAGAGTGCCCAGCGCCGCCACCGCCCAGAGCCACTGCCACGCTTGGGCCACCCTCCAGAGAGGAGTCGCGAGAGGCGAAAAACATCCCATCAGATTTGGGGGTAGGAAGGGGGTTAAACTGGCACCCCCTCACAGAAGCTCAGGGGTGACCATGGGGGCTAAAACAGGCACCACCTCATTGAAACCCAGGGGTCTTAAAAGGGGTTAAACAGGCACCCCTGATAGAAGATGCAGAGCCAGCGGAGACGGAGGAGTCCGGTCCAACCCGCCCTACAAGCAACCCACAAGAAGCCAAAAGAAGAAAAACCGATAGGATGGGACTTGTGGGGAAATAGCTGGGGTTTAAAGGGGGTGTGATTGTTCAAGGGGGGAGATGGCCGGTGGTCGCCATGTGTGCTACGCACAAAGCAAAGGTACCAAGGTAAATTGTGTTTAAACAAAGATTAATTATTTTGTATTTAATTTTGGCAGGGATGGGGTTAATTCCATTGTTCGAGAGGGAGAGTTGAGTGATGGCTAATGCCCAGCCTGAACAGGAGAATTTTGTAGAAACAGAGGACCTTCCATGAAGGCCTTTGCCAGCCTAAAGGGTTCCTAGTGTGTTTTGTTTAAACCTTTTATTTTGGTCATTGTACCTTTTTTTTGTTTGTTTGTTTGTTTTTTGTTCCTGTGTTTATTTTTGTTTCACAGTGAACAAAGACTTTATTCCAAGGTGTCCACGTTGTATACGCTGTCAAAGGGCTCCTGCCATGTCTTGTATTGTATTGAATTCTTCATCTTCAGACAGACAGGGGTCTACTCTCCTTAATTAAGCCATTTTTACCTCTGTGTGAATCCAGGTTGAGTCACCCCCAAGGGTGATCTATTGATCCACTTATTAACATTTTGTAGTATTTTGTTATTAGGTAAGTTGTTACAGACAGCTTCATATATTATTATTATTATTATTATTATTATTATTATTATTATTATTATTATTAGTACTAGTAGTAGTAGTAGTATTTTTATTTATTTTAAATGTGGATTGAAGCCTCTGCACATTAGACTGAGCTAACAACTGCTGTATTTATTATTATGACTCAGAAACAAATGATGCCTGTTATCAGGCTCAGGTCTTCCCAGTACATTCACACGACTTGGTATTTCCTTAGTAATTAAAATGCCCTACTTGATATTCATTGTGGAAGTCTGTTAGTGTGACATTCTTAGTACAGTCCTGATTGAAGGTGCAATGTATACTGGCTGCTGGCTGTTACCATACAACACATTGTGCTTTTTACCCAGAAACTGCATAGGAAGTGCAGCAGAATCAAAAACATTTTGGGTGTCAAGTCTGGGAAGCTACATTACAAACACACTATAGAATGAATGTGGGGACACATGATGTTTAAAATGTTCTAATATATGTACTGATTTCCTTTAATTAAGCATGTGGCAAAGTGCCCCGTCCCTGTGTGCATTTGTGTGTTGCGTGCGTGTGTTAATGTCGGTGTATAGATTGGTACACGGGATATAAACGGGTCTGTGTTTCACGTGTATTTAAAAAGTGTAGATTTGTATTTAGGCACGAGGAGGGCACAAATCACTTCACGTGCTGGTTAAATGTAATATGTGAGCACGGGGTTGCACGTAATGAATTCACGTGCTGGGATTCAAGTGAATAATTAATTAGTAATTGAATCCCAGCACAACAGTATATATAGAGACACGTAGCACTCAGTCTGGGTTGGGTGTTCGGAAGAGGAGAACGGGTGAGAGAGAGAGGAGAGTTAAAATAAGTAAGATCGTAAACGTAAAGTGTTTGTTCTCACCGTGTCTGTTTGTCTGTCCGTGCACCGTTTGTTTAGTGTTAGTCCGTTTTGTATGTCTGTTTATTTTGGCGCAAGTGCCGTGTCCTGTTTTGTATTCCGTTGTTTAAACCTTTTATTTTGTTATTAAACGCTGAGTGCAGCCATTGCACTCAGCTCATCACAACCACTGTCTCTGTATTCCTTCCTGCTTCTGGTCTGATGCCACCCACTCTGGCCGTCTTTGTGACACGTGGTGTCATTGTGGGATAGCCGCGCCTCCAAGCGTCAGACCAGGAGGGGTCTGGATTAAAAAAAAAAAAAAAAAAAAAAAAAAAAAGGATCACAAATATTGTTTTTGGGGGGAAAAAAAAAAAAGAAGAGAAAAAGTCAATGGCAGAAGACGCCATCAAACTGCGGGGCTGGTTGCTGGAGAATGCTGGGCTGGAGGCCCAGTCTCTGCCCATAGTCGTCCGGGCCCTGTGGATGATGGACAGTGAGAGATGGGAGGTCTATCAGGAGGAACACACCCCAAACACCTTGGAGGAAGGTGTGGAGTTTGTCCTCAGCTACCTGGAGGCAACCATAAATGGAACAGCAGCCCGGGTAGCAGGACCACCAGCAGAGGAGTACCTGCTGTCCCCATCTCCACCAGCAGAGGGTGAGTACCTGCTGTCCCCATCTCCACCAGCAGAGGGTGAATGCCTGCTGGTTTTGCCTTCACAGCCCAAATGGGAGGAGCCTGAACGTCCTACGCCTGAGTGGAAGGAGCCCGAACATCCTACGCCTGAGTGGGAGGAGCCCGAACATCCTACGCCTGAGTGGGAGGAGCCCGAACGTCCTACGCCTGAGTGGGAGGAGCCCGAACGTCCTACGCCTGAGTGGGGGGAGCCCGAACGTCCTAAGCCCAAGAGGGGGGAGTCGGTGCGTCCACAGCCCAAAAGGGAGGAGTCGGTGCGTCCACAGCCCAAAAGGGAGGAGTCGGTGCGTCCACAGCCCAAAAGGGAGGAGTCGGTGCGTCCACAGCCCAAAGGGAGGCAAGTCGGGGCTTCCACAGCCCTGGGACCCAAGCCACCAGCAGAGGGAAAATGCCTGCTAGTTCAGCCCCAAGAGCCGGAAGGGGAGGGGTTACAGGCTCAACCCCCTGAAAATTTTTGGGGGGGAGAAGGGCAGGATGCTGGTGTCCCCCAGCAGCCTCTCGCTATGCTGCTGAAGGCAGCACGGCGCGCACATGCCCAGCCGCCACAGCAGAGAGAGCCAGCACCGCCAGGAGCAGAGGAGCTGGAGCTGCCTCTGCCTCCACCACCTCCAGGAGCAGAGGAGCAGGAGCTGCCTCTGCCTCCACCACCTCCAGGAGCAGAGGAGCAGGAGCTGCCTCTGCCTCCGCCACCACCACCGCAAGGAGCAGAGGAGCAGGAGCTGCCTCTGCCTCCGCCACCACCACCGCAAGGAGCAGAGGAGCAGGAGCTGCCTCTGCCTCCACCACCTCCAGGAGCAGAGGAGCAGGAGCTGCCTCTGCCTCCGCCACCACCACCGCAAGGAGCAGAGGAGCAGGAGCTGGCTCTGCCTCCGCCACCACCACCGCAAGGAGCAGAGGAGCAGGAGCTGCCTCTGCCTCCGCCACCACCACCGCAAGGAGCAGAGGAGCTGGAGCTGCCTCTGTCTCCACCACCGCCAGGAGCAGAGGAGCTGGAGCTGCCTCTGCTGCCCGTACCTCCGCAGGGAGTACGGTGGCCGGAGCCCCAGAAAGGGGAGCTGCCGGCCACGAAGAAGGGGGAGGAGGTCTGGAGACCACCAACCCCAGCAGCAGTTTCGCTGCCGGAGATCGTGGGGGAGGTCAGGAGACCTGCTCCCACTGCAGCAGTTTCGCTGCCGGAGATAATGGGGGAGGTCTGGAGACCTGCTCCCACTGCAGCAGTTTCGCTGCCGGAGATCGTGGGGGAGGTCCGGAGACCTGCTCCCACTGCAGCTTCTTCGCTGCCGGCAGTACTGTGGTCGGAGCCCCACCAAAGGGAGCTACCGGCTACAAAGACAGGGGGAGAGGTCAGGAGACCACTTTCCCCAGCAGCAGTTTCGCTGCAGGAGCAAACCAACAGGCTGTCAGCCGTGCCACTACCGGCAGGGGTGCTGACAGCATGGCCAGGCATGGGCCCACTGAAGCCTCCCTTCCCAGCCCGAGACTTTGTCCTGGACTGCTGGATTTTTAAGGGGGGAGGTGGCCGTTGAGGCCATGTGTGCTGCGCACAAGGGGGGGTATATGTGGCAAAGTGCCCCGTCCCTGTGTGCATTTGTGTGTTGCGTGCGTGTGTTAATGTCGGTGTATAGATTGGTACACGGGATATAAACGGGTCTGTGTTTCACGTGTATTTAAAAAGTGTAGATTTGTATTTAGGCACGAGGAGAGCACAAATCACTTCAAGTGCTGGTTAAATGTAATATGTGAGCACGGGGTTGCACGTAATGAATTCACGTGCTGGGATTCAAGTGAATAATTAATTAGTAATTGAATCCCAGCACAACAGTATATATAGAGACACGTAGCACTCAGTCTGGGTTGGGTGTTCGGAAGAGGAGAACGGGTGAGAGAGAGAGGAGAGTTAAAATAAGTAAGATCGTAAACGTAAAGTGTTTGTTCTCACCGTGTCTGTTTGTCTGTCCGTGCACCGTTTGTTTAGTGTTAGTCCGTTTTGTATGTCTGTTTATTTTGGCGCAAGTGCCGTGTCCTGTTTTTGTACTGTTTACAACCCTTTTATTTGTTAATAAACGCTGAGTGCAGCCATTGCACTCAGCTCATCACCATCACCGTCTGTCTGTGTTTAAATTCCTTCCTGCTTCCGGTCTGACGCCACCCACTTTGGCCGTCTTTGTGACAAAGCATTATGTAAAACTAAAGTAAATGGTTGTGACAGTCTGGCTCGCAGTGGTGAGGTGGATGACGTCACGGACCAGGAAGTAACTGACACCAAAACAGTGGATGGGCAGGTGAAGCTGAATGCTATTGCACTCAGCGTATTTATTAATAAACAAAACAAAAGTAAAATATTTAAATAAACAACAAAACAAAAAGGCGCGTTGGCCAAACAAATAAACAGCAACAAGTATATTAAATATAACAATTGTTTTTGCTCGCTCTCCCGTGTTTTCCCGTACTCTCCTCTGTACACTCCACCCCGAGTGCAGAGAGCTGCAGGTTTATATACTCTGGCCGAGGGGTTAACTAGTTGTTAATTATCTTATTACCCCTCAGCCAGAGTCTGCACGCGTTTGGTAAGGATGCATGACTGTCAGCTAGTTAAATAATCAGTAGCTGATCAGCCATGCATCCTCACTGGGTTTTTAAATATAATAATAAAAGACGTGGCGCTTTTACCCGCGCCGCAAACAAAAATACAAATAATAATACATAGGGGTGGGACACTCCGCCACACATGCCCGCCCTTGTGCGCAGCACACATGGCCTTTTCAGCCACCTCCCCCCTTAGTCCCCAAAGTCCCGGTTAGCAGTCCCGGCGCAGGAACAGGGGCAGCAACGGGCCAAAGGTGGCGGCCACGGTGGGATGTCCTCCTCCCACCCAAACAACTGTAGCGTCCCAGTGGACGACGCACAGGCCGGTTCCTCTGGCCAGAAAAATTTTGGGGGTGGTCTCCAGACCTCCCCCCCCCTTCTTCATGGCCGGCAGCTCCCCTCCGTGGGGCTCCGGCCACCCTTTCTCCTGCAGCGAAATTGCTGCGGGGGAAGCTGGTCTCCTGACCTCCCCCCCCCTTCTTCATGGCTGGCAGCTGCCCTTCACGGGGCTCCAGCCACAGTATTTCCTGCCATGAAAGTGCGGCTGGAGAAGCTGGTCTCCTGACCTCCCCCCCCCCTTTTCCGTGGCCGGCAGTTCCCCTTCATGGGGCTCCAGCCACAGTATTTCCTGCCGCATGGCAGGACTGGTAGCGACCCCAGGCAAAACAGGACTCTTGGGAGGCGACGACAGCAGCTGCAAACCTTCGGCAGGCGACGGCAGCAGCAACGGACCCTCGGGAGGCGACGGCAGCAGCAGCGGACCCTCAGGAGGCGACGGCAGCAGCAGCAGACCCTCGGGAGGTGACGGCAGCAGCAGCGGACCCTCGGGAGGCGAACTCGGGAGGAGATCCCCTGGCCATGGAGGCGGCAGCAGGAGCTCCACTTCTCCCTCGTACCCTGTAACTGGTGGCTTTCCAGGCGATGCGGAGCAACAGGCAGCCCCAGGCGATGCGGAGCAACAGGCAGCCCCAGGCGATGCGGAGCAACAGGCAGCCCCAGGCGATGCGAGACAGGCCTTCTTGGGCGAAGCGAGGCAGGCATCCTTGGGCGAAGCGAGGCAGGCATCCTTGGGCGAAGCGAGGCAGGCATCCTTGGGCGATGCGAGGCAGGCATCCTTGGGCGATGCGAGGCAGGGCAGGAGCAGTCCTTCTCATAATGGTGGATGTGGAACCAGCAGGTATTCACCCTCTGCTGGTGGAGGTGGAGATGGAACCAGCAGGTATTCACCCTCTGCTGGTGGAGGTGGGAGGGGCAAGCAGTCCTCCCACGGCGGTTGAGGCAGAACCAGCAGGTATTCACCCTCTGCTGGTGGAGGTGGCAGAGGCAGAGGCAGCTCTGGTCTGAGAATCTATTATTTGGGACACTTGATGAAGCAATACATGCCAACTAAGGTGACCCAGTTTCAGGACGTGTTCATTCGCTGAGGTATGAGGTCAACTTGTTCATAAGAACTTAAACTCACATTTTTAGGCAGTTTTATAATTGGAATAAAAGTGTCTTGCCTGTTTTTTTTTTTTTATCAGAAGAGTATGTATGCAGGTAGTAAGCAGACTTCGCTGGGGATTCCAGAGGGAGCGTTGTATTGTTCTTGCACTCCTGTGGGTTAGGGAGGCAAAACCTGCAGAGTCGGTTTCTCCTCATCACACTACAACAGATCCTACTAGCCAGACACCCACTGACCTTCAGATCTCCTGAGCTGCAGTGAGGAAACCGAATTGGACATTCTAAATGGGGGGGGGAGGGGTGGTAATAACTGGTCATTCTATTCTAAACTTTGTTGTTGTTTTTACATTGTAGAACCAGAAAAGGTATTCTCACAAACTGAATAAGATGAATAACAACAGTGTGGAGTAGTGGTTAGGGCTCCAGACTCTTGACCGGAGAGTTGTGGGTTCAATCCCAGGTGGGGGACGCTGCTGCTGTACCCTTCAGCAAGGTACTTTACCTAGATTGCTCCAGTAAAATCCCAACTGTATAAATGGTTAATTGTATGTAAAAATAATGTGATATCTTGTAACAATTGTAAGTCGCCCTGGATAAGGGTGTCTGCTAAGAAATAAATAATAACAACTGTTGGTAGATTGATTGGTTGTTGGTTGTTGGGAGTGTGGGGGAAGGCTGGTACATTTTTATTTTTAATAATAATATATATGTTTACAAAGTAATTACTGTATAGGCTTATTGCAGGTTGTAATATAATGTTGTTTTCTTAATTCATTCTATAATATAGTTCAATATGTTTGGGTTGGTGAACGCATTCAGGGTTAACTATAAAAATATATAAATGTTTGGATATTCTATAGTTGTGTTTGGTATGGTATACTGTCATTTTTATATTTCATTTATATGTTGTGGTGTTGTTTTTTAAACATGATTTTTAAGAGCAACTTCTAAGTTGTCTTTAAAAAAGGACCTGTGTTCCCTAATGCGGGTCATATAGCACTTGAATGAATGTGTTTTTACACCATGTTAAATGACACACTAGTGTAGCGTTAGAGAAGCTGCAAAATACCTCTTTGCTTTAATACCAGGGGTTTGGGCGGCATTGTCATTTTGTTACATGCTTTTTTTGTTTTATTTAAATCTTGCTCTTTGTACAGTAAGCTTTATATGCAGTGTATACTACAAGGAGCATAATTAAACCAACAGTTAAGCCAGTTATTTTTAAGCAATACCCAGGCCAGATTTGTAATGTAATATTTATTTATATTACATTTTACTTACTTACATTGCTTGTTTGTGTATTACATACATCCACACACACACACCCATACACATTTCTATAGCACAACGCTTGTCATTGATTGTACATCTGGATTTACTGTTTCTGACCCCTCATGAATAACCAAAACCACGTAAGATTATAAAAAGTAGTTCAAATGGCTGAGGTCATCACAAATCACATTTTCGATAATTACTGTCACTGTGAGGACATTGATGGAAATGAGTGCCCTTGCAGGATATCATAAGATTACACACACACACACACACACACACACACACACACACACACAACCATATACTGTAAGGCCACATTTATTTAAAAAAACATGTTTGGTGTGGTGTTGCAGGAAAATATGAGCACAGAAGATAATGATGTGATATGATTTTCAATATAAGAGTGTTTTACTTTGTTTTTCACATCCAAACACTTTATTACACAGTGCTTATAATGCTGTAGAAACACCATTGTCAGTTAATTGGTTAATTGCATCTTTTAAAGATAATCCACAAAAAAGAAATAGTACAATCCTAAATTAATGGTTTTATAAAGACTTTTGGTGGAAACTGTCACTTACATACTTCTTTGAAGTTCTTCTGTTGATAATTCAGTATAGTATATCTGGACTTGTTTTTTTTTCTAAAAATAGGCCATGATATGCTTCTAAAATTAAGCTAACAATTACAACATTCAGTTGAACTGTGAAAAACAGATACATCTAAATAAGAATAAGATTAATAATAATAATAATAATAATAATAATAATAATAATAATATTAACAAAAATATAAAATAATACAAAATTAACTTGATACTTTTTTCAGTGTTTCGGGTGAAGTTTTGAGACGTCCAGCAAGCTTCATAATTTTTTCACTTAATTCTTCAGTCTTTAGGCTGTAGATAACAGGGTTTAACATAGGGGGCAATGTCACAGATACAGTAAGAATAGCAGTAAAGAGATCAGGTGACCTTACCAAACGCAGATTTCCCAGTATGTATGCAAGTATTACTGGAAGGTAATAGGTCAACACCAAAAGCAGGTGGGTGAAACACGTGTTAAATGCTTTTTTCCTCTGTTTTGCTGAGGCTATCTTTTGCACAGCAATTACTATTATTATGTAGGTGATGAAGATGAAGGACAGTGGACCAAACAACACAAATAATGTTTTAGTTGTAGCCAAATTTCTATTAAAAGTAATATCTGCACAAGCTAGTTTATATACAGGCCCGTGTTCACAGCAACAGCTTCTAACAATTCTTGATGCACAGTAGGGCAGACTGGCAGCTAGTGCCACAGCGTACATTTCCATGCAGAAAACAGCTGCCCATATTACTGCCAGGATTACAGAAATCCTCATGTTTGTGTTTATGGTTGAGTAGCGCAGTGGGAAATATATGGCAATGAGCCGGTCGTACGCCAGAACAGCAAGTGAAAAGGATTCCAAGCCACCAAAATAATGCATAAAGAACATCTGAGTAAAACAAGCCTGGAATGAAATAAAATTCCAGTTAAACACAAAGACCGGCACCATTTGAGGAATTATAACACTGTTCATAATGATGTCCACCACAGCTAAATTGCAAACAGATATATATTTTGGATTGTGTAGACTTGGGTTTAAGAACACAACTAATAACACTGTCAGGTTACCCAGTAGTGTACATATGTAAATTAAAGATAAGACCAAGATTAGGTAGTTCTTATTGTCCAATGTATCAAAAGCTATGATATAAAATCCAGTAGTCAAAGAACCAGTGCCATTGTAGAATGCTGGAGTAAAGTTTGTACTCATTATCAGGTTTTGCTGAGGGTTCTTCAGTCTATGAATAAGGGAGAAAAAAAAGTTTAATGAAAATATAGCCAAAGAAATACACATGCATGCCTTCAGTACATTCACACATACTTACATACACATATCATTCATTTGTATTTGGCTAGTGCAACTTGAACACACAGTTGTTATCTCAAAGTAAAACCTACCTGTGTTAGAGATGACTTCCACACGCACTCTTGGTTGTTTCTGAATGCAAGTAAGTTCACCAAAGTAGATGGACTATTTATTACAACAAAAACTACAGTTATTGCAAAACCTGTAAGGTCTATAGGGTTTAATTAAGTTGCGCGAATAACCTGAATACTACATAATTAGCAGAAGCATACCATGTATTGCTCATTAAAGATAAATTCATCTCCTGGGGTAAGAAAATGTCTACAGTGTAAAAAAATCTATTTTTTCTTTTTTTTTTTTTTTTAGAGATCTATTCAATCATCAGGATGGACTTCTGCTCCTCCTGTCTGAAATCCTGATATCTCTGTATAGAGACTTAAACCATAAATACCAAAGATTATATTAATCCCGAGAGGCTTTAGCAATAAAAAGCACACATTAAGGTGACTTTGCTTTCTCGATTTTTAACTTAGTGTGGCTAATTATCAATTTCTGACCTATTTTCTCCCAATTTGGAATAACCAATCGCTTTACCTCTCACCGCAGCAATAACACACATGGCTCAGCAGACCTGAAGGTTCAGTGGGTGTCCTCAGATCCCACAATCAACCCAGCTTATTTTTTTACCCAGGAACTCGAGAGCGGATGTCAGCAAGCTACTGGCCTCTGGAGGACAAAGACCAGCCTTGCAGGTGTCCGCCTTTGAGCTCACTGGGAGCCTAACCAGCAGGGTTCGCAGTAGCTCTCCTAACCTACAGGAGCGCCAGAGCCTATGCAATGCTTCCTTTGGAGTCCCCAGCAAAGACCGGCCTACTTCGCACAGCCAGGACGCGAACCTGCGCTGTATGACTCACTCTGCGCACCACGTGGCTGCACTTCTACCAGGTGAGACACTCGGGGACCCCCATTTGCTTTCCAGATTTAACATTGTGAAAAGTAAGATTGTTAATATTATTTGTAAAAGAAGACGTTAAAAATAAACAAAGGCTGTGTTTCAGCTGCTTATTCAACAGACACTGCACAGAAGTGTTTTACTAATTGAATTGCATTTCACCGTTGGGACTATATTGGCATCTGTTTTGATCAGTAAATGTCCCCAAACATCTCAATAATTGCCCCCACACCAGTTCACAGTACATAGGGTTAAGTAAAACAATTTAGCATTGAGCAACATTAATTGTAACCTAGGGCATGGTTCAGGGGACAGAAGCTAGGGCTCCTGCCCTGTTCTGTCCCGTAAAAGTATCTGTCAATCTCCCTATTTAAATCCCAAGTCACTCGCTTATTCTCTGTCTTGCGTTTTTGTTTGTGAATCGCTATGTTCGTGTATCGCTACACAGCTGACAAATTTTCCCTTGACGCTGTTGGACCCGTTGCCTCAATCCCTTCTGTGCCCACATCCCTGCAGATTCCAAATCAATCATTTAAATCTAAGATTATGAATTTAGATATAAAATGACTACTCGCCCGTCGCACTTTTCTCTCTCTTCGGAATCCGAATTCTCGGCCTTGGAGGCCGATCGGTTTGGTATCACCTCCGCGAGGGTGGCTATATGTCTTAACAGAAAGCTTGTGACTGAAATACTTACAAATTGTAAGAATTCTAAAAATTAAATGGTCTATAAATTGTATTATAGAACAACCAGATAGTGCCCTTTCTGTTGGAGGTCTGACGTTCTATAATTACTCAATAACAGAAAGCACGGCTGAGAGATGATACTAATTAATGACACCTGTTCTGAATCCTCTGCTTACTGATGAAATGCTTCTCATGGACGATCGAGCCCATCTCTCTGTTTTAACAGTCAATTCCTGTTAAAACAAACTGTGATTAGACACATTTCCTGCTAAATTTACCAGTCCCTTATTGTAAATTACTTTTTATAGAATTCATTTAACAAGTGAAGAAAAATATGAATAAACAGCAGACTGTAAAGCATATTGGGAAATGTATTGTAGTGTACCAGCTATTCGGAGAGAAGACGGAATAGAGGACACAAGACGATTGAGGTCCAAACGGCAGTTATTTTATTCCATAGACACAGTGGACATAACTAAGACAGCTGTACAATAAGACAGCTTGCTTTTTATACACACCCCTAAGGAGCTTGCAGGCTCCCTTTAAATAGCCTTTACCAGCCAATAACATTTCAACAATGTAGTAACCCCCGACCAATCACAGGCCCCCGTCCCTTGTTTCTGCCCAGGTGCACCCCTCTGTCTCCTGAATCCCTTGGCCACACTGGCGAGGGGTCACCGAAGGTGCAAAGTTATTGAGGCACTGAGGCAGTCTCTTGCCACCCGGGAGTGATCACAGGCAGGCTGCCTAGCACCCCTTTTGTGCACTGTGCATGCAGCAGAGCACCCCTTCTCTGCACTGAGCACACAGCTGAGCCTCCCTTTTCTTCACTGTGGACGCTGGAGCTCAGTGCCCTGCAGGGCTGATGTTGCTGCTAGCAAGCCTGATCCATAACAACAGTGCAGCCACAGCACTTTGTCTGCACAAGCCCAGTATTGACTTGCAACCACATTGGCGCCTCTGTGCTGTGTTTTAGTGCTGTCTGAGGCCTACAGATCGTATGATACATTTCGAGTTGCTATAATGCTCACTCAGAAACGTGCACCATCCTTGCTTGCAAGAAAAAGAAAGATGTTGCTACAGATTTCAACATTCCCACGATCACCTTCTCAACCATTCTAAAAAGCTGGGATACAATAATACAGGCTTATGAACAGCAGACATGCAAGTCATCAATGTTTCTGAATGGCTCAATACCCTGATGTTGAGGACGCCTTGCATTTTTGAGCTTTAAAAAGGGCCTGTGATCAGAATGGGGCAGGCAGGTCTCAAGTGCAGTTAATATGCAATGTCTACTTTTTACTTTTTAAAAGTATTTTAAAATTATAATATATGTCATTAATCTATAATTAAAAATTGATTTCAGTATTACTGCAGCTTCAATAAAAACTGACAACATGGACTTGCCTTTAGATTCCTTATAATACGAATTACTGATAAGACACATTTCTTGCTGGTCCCTTGAAATTCATATTACAAGATTTTCCATACTTAAGGATGTATAGTGGCTCTCTATCTGAAATGTAATTAGACTACATGCTTTTAAGTAATCTTTTCCAAAGCGATATTTTAATGAACACTGCAGTTCTGGTGTGGAGCTATCTATAGTTGAGTCACTGTCACTTTATTCTTCATTTGACCAATACCTATTAAAGAATAAATCATGAATACATTTTATTTGAGTATTTTATTTGAGTATTTTCAAAAAGTTTTTAAGTAACAGAATCAACTACTTCACAATGTTTTGTAGAATATTGCATTTATTTTAATTTTCTTTCAGCTTTGTTTGTTTTTTAACAGATTGTTAAACAGATACAGAGATCTCTAATTAAACAGCTACTGCAATCTGATGTGGATGCTGACTAATGAATGCCTTATGAGACCTCTGTAAACTAAATACTTCTCTTCTGCTAAGCAACAGCCTAATTAATCTCAACTGGGTTTATTTCATGTACTGTAACAATTCACAGTTTGCATTTAGAAAACACTTTACTACTCATAATGCCTACTACCCACAGTAAAGTATGTTTAAGATTTTATACTTTTCTGATAAACTAGTGCAAGTACAGGAAAGTTGAAAAACACTGTAACTCTATTTTGAAGCAACGTAGGTAAATGCACATTTTCCAAAAGAAATGTAAAAATTGAAATTGATTAATTGTAAAACTAAGAACTAAGTTGCAGCGAAGAGCTGTTACATTATTAGTTTTCTTGCTAGTTTTACATTATTAAAATTATTTTATTTCTCTCTAAAAAATGTGTTTGTTTTCAAATTAATGACATCATTTATTTATTTATTGTTAAACTTGTTAGTTGACTGAGATTATATAGTTTTACCTCAAAATAATTGATTGTCATCTATGCTCTGAACATACACATCTGAATTGCCTCTGTTGTACAGAGAGTAATAGTTTGATCATATTGCTGGGATACTGAATAGCACATTTGCAATATAATAGTGACTTTAAGGTTAAGACTAAGTTGAAGGTTTGGAGCTTGGAAGTGGATGTTCCTGGAGCATTTGGTTCTGGACTAATACACAGCTTGCAATCCAAGCTTTGCATCTAATTTAATTCCCACTTGTGATTACCCTGCACATAAACACATAGAAAACAATTGCCATTGTGAAAAATACAAATGACTTTTTTCTGAATAAAGTTTACCACAAGAACTAATTTAAAAGGAGAAAAATGTGGCAAACTTAACTGGATTTGAACATAAGGCTTTTGAGGGAGCTTTTCACTGAGTTATTGCTAAAAACAATTATTTGATAATAAACAGACTCAATTTACATTTGTTATTTTCTTCTTGAAGAAAATAAGAACATTTTATGAAGAAGAGGAGGCAATTTGGCCTATCTGGAGTATATGCTGTCTGTTTGTGAGTAGCTGATTGATCTCAAAACATTGCCTTAGCCATTATAAAGTATATCTATGGTTGCAAAGGTATAATGATGTACTGATTTAGGGCCTAGATGGTTTAGGTCAGGAGTTGCCCATCTCGTGTCTAATCTGGTTACAGCCGAAGATACAATTGCAGCTTGACCTTTGCTTGGGTCACAACAGTTTTCTTTTTTTCCTGCTAGTAACTAAACAGCTTTTTTGATAGGAAGCCCTTCCTCTGTTAAGAAGAGAGCATTAACAATACACACTCCACTCTCCTGTATCTACCTGATCAAACTGGGACTCATTAACATGCAGAACAGAATGGAAAAAGAGTTGCACACAAGACTTGGGATTACCAGTAGCAACAGAAGCAAACATTAAACAAACACTCTTGTTATCCTAATGAGTTCTAATTAGACACAAATTAGAAAACATTATCAAAGTTAGTTGAAAGATCTAATCATGTGACTTTTCTGTTGTGGTAATACAGTAAGACTCAGGTCAATTGGACAGTGTTCTGGCAATTTACTAATAAACTGACTACCAGCCTTTCAAAGAGAAGCACTGTGTCTCATATAACTGCTAATGATACATTCTGTAAGTGAAGGCTGCTGCAAGTACCACCCGGTTCTGAAATAGAGAAATTGTTGATTTGACAATGTTCTCAGATCTTATAATGATTCATTATTGTGTTGAAAGTGTAATGCAAAATCCCAAACTAAAGGGGTACTAAAAGATAGAGAGGATGGGCTTTGTATCAGTCATTAATGCAGAATGACACAATGACTAAAACACCTTTAGGTGGTTGAGAGATCTTGTATTACCTTGTATTGTACTGCCTGGATACTGACTGCAGTAGCACTTTGAAAATATGGCCCTATGAACTGAATTTGTTTAAGGGACCCACAGCAGTCCAGGCACAAAATAATCTACATTACTAAGCAACACAAAACCTGTAGAATGGACAGACATTTATCTCATTTACAGTATCCTACTAGAATTTACAAAATAATAATAAGATTTTAGAGGATGGGATTTTTATCAGTCATCAGATTACTGACTGCAGTAGCACTTTGAAAATATGGCCAAATCCTGTATTTATTTAAAGTTACCCAAACAGTCCAGGCACAAGATAATGTACAGTACACACAAACATGAATGGACAGATTCATCTCTCTTACTGTATCCTGCTAGAATTTACAAAATAACAGGCCCTCTCTCTCTCTCTCTCGGAAGGGAACAGAGAGTCTCAGGAGCTTTAGATTTGCAGGTATGAGCTGGTGTGCAATGGGCGTGGGTTACTGTGAATCATGCTTTTGTTTATGGGACATACACTTTAACATGCTGAGCAGCAGAAACTACATTTGAAATTTCATATGGAGCAGACAGTCTGTTAAATGCACCCACAGTGTTTTAAAAACCCTCATTTGCGTTGTTTTGATGTGCTGTTCCCTAATTTCCCGATTGATTGTCCCTGGTTGGGAGAGTTCTTATGATAAGGAGCCATCATCATTTTGATTTAATTCAGGCTCAGGTCATTGTTCCAACCTTCGGCTGAATTAAATCACATTTTATAGGGCATGAATATACTTGTTCCAGAGTACTTAACTATTTATATTAATCATAAGAATTCAAACTGTAGAGGTAGGGGAGGTATAAAACACCCTGTGCTTTTTATATGATGATGATCACCATTATTATTATTATTTATTTCTTAGCAGACGCCCTTATCCAGGGCGACTTACAATTATTACAAGATATCACATTATTTTTTACATACAATTACATTATTTTTTACACATTATTTTTACGTACAATTACCCATTTATACAGGTGGGTTTTTACTGGAGCAATCTAGGTAAAGTACCTTGCTCAAGGGTACAGCAGCAGTGTCCCCACTAGGGATTGAACCCACGACCCTCCGGTCAAGAGTCCAGAGCCCTAACCACTACTCCACACTGCTGCCCACTAAACCTAACAAATACTGTAAGTAATATAACAAAATCAAGGTCTTTTAAGTGTAACATATGTAAGTGTATCCATTCAAACAAATGTAAAACAGAAATGTTTTGAAAATATTCCTCACTGTGTTAAGATTAAGGTATCCATGGTGCCATCTACTGTTAGAGTAAAGGAAGTGCAATTGAGAAAGTTTTTGTTGGGGTTGAATTCAATGATTCATTTGTTTGTTCTGCAACACATTTCATATTGGCAAGAAATTATTGACAGATTGCCTTTATTTATTTTTTATATTTTATGTTATAGTTGTTGGTATTTTTATGATGATGCAAACTTCCAGATTCTTCCATTCTCCTTTTTGCCCATTGTGCATTCATGTGCACTGAGCATCTCCCCTCCAGCTAAAATATAGTGATATGTATAGTGGTATTTTATTATTATTATTTTATATTACACAAACAATGTTGTTTATTTCACTGTTTCTATAGAATGAAAAATTTCGAATTTCACCAAAACTGTTCATTTCAAAGATTCATAGGAAAATCTCCATGCAAGTTGGCATTAATTGTAATCAGTTGAATGATTCCTCTTTGTATAAAGATAGTACCAAAAAAAGTGAAATCTGACCATTAGATGTGTTAGATTTTAATAATAATAGTTAAGAAAGATTTTTTGCAACAATTATATATGAGTGGTACAGCAAGAGAACCAGTCCACACTGAAGGTTTCCATCTGCCACTGCTGGGATTGGTCACAAACAATTCCTATTGTTTGCCTCGTCAGCAGACGGATAGCAACGTGTTTTGGACTCTGACAGACTGGGCCAATTGCAACATTGTGCTCAAAGAGTAAGTAGCGGGGTTCCGAAAAATACAGCTTTAAACTCCCCCCACGTGGTGCTACAACTGTTTAAATAACGTACCGGTACCTGTAATGTTCTTTTCATTGTTAACATCCTGACAACTATTTACACTTATAACTTTAAAGTCTGTTTCAAAGTTCTTTTCAAAATGTCTGCTCTTGTGCACTGGGGTTTGAGATCTGTCCTCTAAGAGCATAACAACAAGTGCTCTGGCTTTTCTGTTCTGTGCTACATCATGGATCGTTAATGCTGTGTTAACTGTTTGACAATGTGGGCAATAAGCTTTTAAACTATCAGTGCACTAGAGCAGATCTGGGTGGCTGCATGGTGAGTCTGCAGTGTGCAAAAAAGCGGGCGGCTAACGGCACACGCTTTGGAGGACAGCGTGTGTTCATCTTCATCCCTCCCGAGTCAGCGCAGGGGTGGTAGTTAAACAAAATAACTGGACACTACTAAATTGGGGAGAAAAAAAATAAATAACTAATTAGCGAAAAAATAACTAAAAATAGATAGAACCTTGAGCTCAGTCTGTCAATTTACATCCTCTCTGTTGTTTCCTACCATTACCAGTGTAGTGTTATAAAGTGGTACATCGTCACAATGTGGTACGTGTAGCAAAACTTGACCCATGTAATGTAAGAAAGTGGTACGCTGTCATTTTGAAAGTGGTACGCTGTGAGATTTTGGTACAGTTGCAATCAATTGCGATGTGTTTTCCTATTGTCAAACAGAGGTACATTTACCATTAAGATTATACATTATTTTTTTGCAAACTTAAACTGGAAACAGACAATTAATTTCACTAAAAAGAAAAAACAATTCACTACAAACAAGACAAAATGAGAAGTCCACTGCAAAGTTGCAGAAGTAAAAAAATGCACAAGACCCAATATATTGCGTATGATAAATATTTGCATAGTATTTTCTTAATAGGGAAAATTATGATAAATTCAATTAAAAAAAGATATGAAAGCATAACGTACCAGATCCGTGCTTTCTTAGCGGAAGTTGTTTAGAAGTTGTTTAGGAATGTACCACTTTTTACCACATACCTGAAAATAACACTACACCGGTACTAATGAAAGGGCTTCAGGCTGTTTGGATAAGTCAGACGCAGGCAGATAGGTAACTGGCAAGGAAATCGGAGTCCAAATCAAAACAACTATAGAAATTAGAAATGATTTCAGACAGTCCCGGTAAGCATGTTATCCAAGTCATGTTATCCACTCATGTTATCCCACTCAAGTGAGATAACAAAAATATATCCCATGCTAGATATATACACACTAGGGCAATGTGTCAATTATACATATATATTCATTACAAAAAACTTTTTAAAATAGTTATAGTTTATGCTTGAAGCCACAAAACAAAAAAAGACAATTAAATTACCTTCAATGGTGCAGCTTGAAGTCATAAAAGTCAGTAAAAGCCATATACCACCCATATAACTCAGCCGCATCCAGGTTAGGCTTTAGCATAGATGGTGATGGGCAGGCTAGCATTCACTGATCAGGTCAGCAGTGAGAATGGCGTTTCTTTTCCTCAGAAAGGCAGCATATCATACTGGCATTTTAACCAAGATAGTAATGGATGGATAACGTAGTTTAACATAAACAAAGTAATATATATATTGTGCCTATAGTGCCTATAGAAAGTCTAAACCCCCTTGAACTTTTTTCACATTTTGTTGTGTCAGTGCCTCAGAGTTTCATGCATTTAAATAATGATTTTTTTCCACTTATCTACACACCATACTCCACACTGTTAAGGGGAAAAAAGTTTTTATTGAGAAAAAAATTATATATTAAAAATACAAAACTGAAAGATCATAATTGGATAAGTCTCCACCCACCTGAGTTAATACTTGGTGGAAGCACCTTTGGCAGCAATTACAGCTGTGAGCCTGTTGGGATAGGTCTCTACCAATTTTATATTTTTTATACCCACCCCCTGATCTGTGCCTTTCAATAACTTTGTCCCGGAGTTCTTTTGAAAGCGCCTTGGTGCTCATGGTTGAGTCTTTGCTTTGAAATGCACTACCCAGGAGAGGGAACCTACAGGAACTGCTGAATTTATCCTGAAATCATGTGAATCACTACAATTTAACACAGGTGGAGGCCACTTAACTTGGTGTGTGGTTTTGAAGGCGATCGGTTACACCTGAGCTAATTTAGGATTGCCATTACAAGGGGGGTGGACACTTATCCAACCAAGCTATTTCAATTTTTATTTTTAATTAATTTTCAACAAATTTCTAGAATATTTTTTTCACTTGGAAGTTGTGGGGTAGGATGTGTAGGTAAATGAAATAAAAAACAAAACTATTTTCATGCATTTTAATTCCAGGCTATATGGCAACAAAAGGTGAACATTTTGAAAGGGAGTGTAGACTTTCTATAGGCATTGTATACACAGCACATACATACAGCACTCAGCTGAACTGAAATAATTACCTGCTTTCTTAAGAGACTGTACTGTTCTTACTTTACTGTGCTGTATTGTGAATATGTATTTAACTGCACCATGTTTCTCAAATGCATTTTAAATGTTACCTTTCCTACACTTCGGCATATAAGAATAGCCTCACCTTAATGCAATTAAAATGACACCTAACTGCACCATACAGGTAAATAGAAAATGTACCAGTCTTTTTTCAGGTGTAAACATGTTTTTCGAAAACAAGGCCTGCAGTAATACTTTGAATTGAATGTGTGTCATTTTAACAGTGCCTTTATGTCATCTAACATTTACTATCCCGTTCTCATTGTACTTGTAAAGTCATGTATCGGATAACTGATTTGTGTTTGTGTTTTGGGGGCACCTGCTAAATGCCTTGGTCAACGTAACTTCCAGGAACATCACAAAACAGTTCTGATGGTCTTAATTGTATTGATGCTCTTGGCAATTCTGACGGCACATAGTAGCTGTGCTCTATGGGTCTAACATGCCTCCAAACTAGTTTGAAATACAAGCTTTCCTGTAAAAGTACTATTGCCACCAGAGGTATCATTTTTGTCACAGTTCATGATATTTTGCTTTTGGTTAAAAATGATCCTCTTATGTTAGCAGACATTTCCTTTCCAGTGCGCAAGAGAGAATAGAAGACAAAAGAGTGGCAGCAAGCTCCATTTTTCCTCGGTGTATATGTTTGAAACTTTTATTTGGCCTATTGGGTTTAGTTTTAGGTAGATGTGTTTATGAATAACAGTGTATATCATGGTCGAATAGCAAATGGTACAGAAAGACAGACAGCAGCACTTACGATCAAATGAAAATACAATTCATTGTTCATGGGAAGAAAAAATATGTTTAATTTGTCACTGTATCCTGCCAGTATGCAAATATGTGCACAAATCATTGTCTAAAATCTGTCTAATATAGGCTACTGTACAAAATTTAGCAGCATGACATCTTGAAAAAATGGATTGAACCTCACACAGTACACCATGCCATACACAAAGTATCTGTAAACTAATAAATAAATAAATAAATAAATAGATAAAAATACTGGACAATTCCGCCTGTCACACAATACAACTCATTCATTACAAAATTGGATTGGAAAACCCTGCAATTTATTTGTAGTTGCTAAAATACAAGCTCTTGAACTAACTAGACCACAAGAGTACAATCCCATTTTACACAAATTGACTAATATGTATTTTTGATTTTTTCATGAAAGTAGCATATAATTTACCTTTCAATGACTTGAGCTGCCTCTCTCAGTAGATAGGAATGAAAATACAGTAAACCAGTCAAAAGTGTCTATTTTCACTTTAACTTGAGAAAGAGCATGCTGTGTAAACTTATCAGACCCTGTCCAGTCTAGGCCCCATTATAAACATACCAGTACTTACCACATCAAAATGCAATGCCTCAACCTCTTAAAGAAAGCAATAGAGATGTATATGATTGTTCTTTGTTACAATACACATCACTTACTTGTGCATCTAAAATGTTAAACATATGTATTACCTTGTTGCATACACTAAAGAAAATACTGGTATTAAATATTGCAGAGGCTCAGCCAAAAGAATAGGCAACTTCCAGCAATTACAATCTCCATTTGTCCATTTTAAAGAGCACCTTTCTAAGGGGACAGTAAATCAAATGTTAAAATGTAATTTGACGTTATTTAGTCTTTCATTTTCCATACCTTCAGTACAAGCATTTTAACATTAACATATTCCTGTTTTATTAAGAAACAGCTTTGAAATTGATTTGCTCTGCAAACGATCATTTCATGGGGTTAACCATTCTCTTTCTGAAGTTTTTAATCTGCTCCCAAATTTCTTCAGTTTTTAAGGTGTATATAATTGGATTTAGCAAAGGTGGAAGAGTAGCAGACAAGGAAGTGTTAAGAATTCTGACATCTGTGTCTATACGGAACTTTACCAATACTATAATATAGGTCACTAACAGAGGTATGTAAAATATTGCTACTAAGGTTAAATGGGTAGAGCATGTTTTAAATGCTTTCCGCCTTCCTTCTGCAGATGCTATTTTTAAAAGCGATATGATAATGGATACATATGATATTATAATGAAAGCCAATGGCATACAAATAATACCTACAACGTAAAAGTAAACATTTGTCCAATTTGGAGAATTATCATTACAAGCCAAGACAAACACTGGCCCATGGTCACAGAAATAGCTTTCAATGGCTGTGGATTTACAAAATGACAAGCGTTTTAGTAAAAATATTGTGACAACCATAAATACAAAAGGGATTATCCAAGTCACTGCTATGATTAAAATCATTCTAGTATTTGTGTTGATTGTATTACTTCGCAGTGGGAAACATATAGAAATTAATCTGTCATACGCTAATACAGCAAGAGTAAATGATTCCATTGCACAAAAATAATGGACAAAAAACAGCTGAGTAAAACAAACGTCATAGAAAACAAATCTTGAGTTAAACAGAAAAACATTGATAGCTTTTGGAATGATTGCTGTACTGTAACTTACATCTACCACTGATAAGCTAAAGATCGCAAGATACTTTGGGGTATGCAGGCTCTCCACAAACCAAATAATTGCCATTAGTAGGAAATTTGCTAAAAGGGTTGCAAGATAAACAAAAGACAGGAATATAAAATAATAATGGGTGTTCTGTAGTGAATGAAAACCGTTGATGTAAAACCCCAGTGGTTTGACAATTGTAGAATTCAGCTCTGCTGTTGTTGCTGACAGCTGAGAATTCATTGTGATTTTTCTGATGCAATCTTTTTTCAACCTGTAAAACCAAAAATTCAAATGACCAATAAACAACCAGCAAATCTAAACACGATAACAGGAACAATAATCACAAATATAAAGTAAACAAATATACGTCAAGTAAAGCTCTGAAATTATATCACCAAGGTAAGACCAAAGAGTGATTTGGATTGAACCAGGAGAACAAAATTATCTTTTTGGCTGCTCTAATGTTTTATTTACCTGTAAGATGCAGACACTGCTATCCAAAGCAGCAGACAAGAGAATGAAAAACATGTATTACTACTGCTACTACTATTAATAATAATAATAATAATAATAATAATAATAATAATAATAATAATAATAATAATAATAATTTGTTTTGCACTGAGGTATGTAAAATATTCACAATGCTTGTGAAAAATAATATCTCCCCTATCAAGGAATATAATAGAAAGAACTCAAATGAAGTAAATTCATAACATACCAGGTATGCTGCAAACCCACACGTTTCAGATTCAGCTCTGAAGTGTTGGCCCGTAACTATTGAACTCCAATTTATTTTCACTTGGTTCTCTTGGGGAATTTAATTAAGGTTCTAATACTCAGTTGATTAAAGTAATAATTGTCAGCAAATCTGCTAGTTACAGTAATTGCATCATTTGCTGGTTTTAACAAGGGACTGAGTTTATTTCTATCCAAATTATGTCTATCCAAATACACAGCAACATCAGCCATGAAACTTCATCAGTAAACACCATTTTTAATAAAGAATATCACGACTTCATTTCACATTATAAAAAAATGTTAGGTTACTTACCGTTACCCTGGTTCCCTGCAAGAGAAGACGACCACCAACCAATACTTTTGGTATATGCCTGCCTTAGTAGGTATTCACTGAGCATTTTATGTTAGAGCTGCCGATCCTTGGTCCCGACCTTGGTGCCGATCCTTGGTCCCGACTTCCGAGGGAATAAGTAGTCGCTCCGCGGAGCTCACTTCCTCTTTTGCATCGAACCCGCAAATGCTAGTGATGCAACCTCGCAAGGTTTGGTGGTCGTCTTCTCTTTCAGGGAACCAGGGTTACGGTAAGTAACCTAACATTGCCTTTCAATTCGAAGATGACCACAAACCAACACTTTTGAAAAAGTATTCCGGAGCTGTCGCGAGGGAGCGTGAGCGGACAGCATACCAGGGATGCCTCACTACCGCCAACTAGTGTTGGTGGTGTGCACTTACAACCTCAAGGATCCTTGTGCCTAATGAAGGCTTAGAGAGATCTACCACATTAAGTTGGTAGAACCTGGTGAATGTATGTGAAGTAGCCCAGCTAGCCGCAGTACAAATGTCAGTCAATGAGGCACCTCGAAAGTGCGCGGCCACCCTCCCAGATGTGGGTAGGCCGGCATTATTGTACACAATCGATACTGTGTCCACAATCCAGTGGGCCAGTCGCTGCTTCGAGAGGGCTTGACCCAGGGTCCTTTCACCGTAGCAAACGAAGAGCTGGTCAGACTGATGCAGCGCTTTGGTCCTATCCACATAACCTCTGCCTGCCCAGACCACACCCCAGCCCCGGTTGGATGCGTCTGTCGTCAGCACTTGATGGTTGTGTATTACTCCATCCTTTTTGACACACACAGCAATTGAGCTATGGAGAACAGCAGTCACCGCGCCAGGCGGATGAGCTGTAAAATTGTATTATTATTGTTACTGGAACAAGCCAGCGGATTCAACTCAACAGCAGGGCGCAGCAGAGCAACATGCACTAGGGGAGACACACAAGCCGAAGCTGCGGCAAGAAGGGTCCAACAGCACAGCTGGGGGAGTGGGGCCCAGCTCCCCCAGAAGCAGCTGACATCTTGCCTACCTCCTGCATCGGTCTGCCAAGTCCAGCTGTAGTCGCAGGGAGCACAGCGATGGGGGACTTCTGCTACATCCCAGTCCGCATTGTAATGGTCCTCTGCACCCGTTGGTGGACACTGGGTATGACGTAACACTGGTATGGCTCGATGTCTACCAGAGAACCACTGGAAGTCAGCAGCACTGTCTTGAACTTACTACCGTGCAGCTGTGCACAATGATTGGGGGCCTGCCCCAAAGAGGGGGAAACGGGCCTTGGAGTCCCAGGTCTGGGCATCATCGTGAGCTACGAAGTATGGTTTGCAGACACCCAGAACCCCTGCATCTTGGGCTTGGACTTCTCTGGCAGATTGGCAGCATTGTGGAGTAGTGGTTAGGGCTCTGGACTCTTGACCAGAGTGTCGTGGGTTCAATCCCAGGTGGGGGACACTGCTGCTGTACCCTTGAGCAAGGTACTTTACCTAGATTGCTCCAGTAAAAACCCAACTGTATAAATGGGTAATTGTATTTAAAAATAATGTGATATCTTGTAACAATTGTAAGCCGCCCTGGATAAGGGCGTCTGCTAAGAAATAAATAATAATTGTTATACGCATGGCAGCCTCTTAAGAATCATTTTATACAGGCTAAATCAGTTACAGGCCACTGTACACGCTTGGTGCCATCACTCTTACAATTAATCTGGGAACACAATTATACAGCATGACGTACAAATCGTTTCTGATGTTAGCCTTGCTATTTTACTTGGCTGGGATTTCCTTTACCAGCATCATGCTGTTATAGACACAGCAAACAGACTTTGTCAGCTATACAACCAGGACTTGCAGCTATTGATTTCTAAAACTGTGATCTCACAGCACAGGAAATGTCTCAGTTAAAAACACAACTGTTGACCTATACCAATATCTTTAGTAAAAATCCAACCAATTTTGGCAGGATGGACATTTTAAAGCACAAAATATCAACTGGCAATGCTGCATCAATCAGGAAATGAGCATACCATGCCTCGCCCAAAATGGAAGCTGATGGGTGATGCATGATATGCTCTTTTCGCTAAAGGAATTGTAGAAGACAGCCACAGCCTATGGGCGGTGACGGTTTTTATAGTGAAAAAAAAAAAATTAATAACAGCATGTTTGGTACATAACAGCAAGAATTTATGAGACACACATCGCACTTTCAGCAATCGTACACATGGATCCTACACATGGCCCAGTGTTGATAGAGCGCATACTTTCTGTTTGAATGCGTGTGCACAGTTTAGAAGGGAATACTTGCGCACACACGCATGATAAATATAGGCCCAGGTCAGGTCCATCCCAGTTATTGTTGTTGCTTTTACATTGTAGAATCATAAAAAGTCTCAAGAACTGAATAAGATGAATAACAACTGCTAGTAGATCTTGGGTGGTTGTTTTTTATTTTTTGTTTGGTGCGGCTGGTACTATTTATTTTTAAAATAAAAATATGTACAAACTTCTAAGCTTTAAAAAAGGGACTTTGTTGTTATTTATTTCTTAGCAAACACCCTCATCCAGGGCAACTTACAATTGTTACAAGATATCACATTATTGCACATACAATTACCCATTTATACAGTTGGGTTTTTACTGGAGCAACATAGGTAAAGTACCTTGCTCATGGGTACAGCTGTGGTGTCCCTTAGATGGGATTGAACCCATGACCCTCTGGTCAAAAGTCCAGAGCCCTAACCACTACTCCACACTGCTGCCTAATGCAGGTCTTATAGCAGAGAAGCTGTGGCATTGTCATTTTGTTACATGTTTTTTTTCTGTTGTTTTATTTAAATATTGCTCTTTGTACAGTAAGCTTTATATGCAGTGTATACTACAAGGAGCATAATTAAACCAACAGTTAAGCCAGTTATTTTTAAGCAATACCCAGGCCAGATTTAAAATGTAATATTTATGTATTTATTAACTGACTTACTTATGTTTGTTTGTTTGTTTGTTTGTTTGTTTGTTTGTTTGTTTGTGTATTACATTCAATTACATGCACCCAAACACACACCCATACACCATTTCTATAGTCCATCACTTCATTTTTTTTTTTTTTTAAGTAGCTGAAATGGCTGAGGTTCTCACACATTTTCAATAATTAAAGCCTTGTTTATTTATTTATTTATTTATTTAAAAAAAAAAAAACATGTTTGGTGTAGTGTTGCAGGAAAACATGAGCACAAAAAAATATGATATTAAATTATTTACTTTGTTTTTGACACCCAAACACTTTATTACACAGTGCTTATAATGCTGTACAAACACAATTGTCAGTTAATTGGTTAATTGCATCTTTGATTACTGTTTAACTGTATATGTGCTTTAATTTCCTTTGCATCTTTTAAAGATAATCCACAATTACAAAAAAAATAATAACATCCTAAATTAGACTTCTGATGGAAACTGTTGTCTACGCATTTCTTTGAAGTTCTTCTATTGATAATTCAGTACAGCATATCTGGATTTGGTCAAATGTTTTATGTTTTAACTTGAATCCCTTTTTATTGATTCAGGTGAAGTTTTGTGCCTTCCAGCAAGCTTCATAATTTTTTCACTTAATTCTTCAGTCTTTAGGCTGTAGATAACAGGGTTTAACATAGGGGGCAATGTCACAGATACAGTAAGAATAGCAGTAAAGAGATCAGGTGATCTTACCAAACACAGATTTCCCAGTATGTATGCAAGTATTACTGGAAGGTAATAGATAAACACCAAAAGCAGGTGGGTGAAACACGTGTTAAATGCTTTTTTCCTTTGCTTTGCTGAGGCTATCTTTTGCACAGCAATTACTATTATTATGTAGGTGATGAAGATGAAGGACAGTGGACCAAACAACACAAATTATGTTTTGGCAGTGGCCAGTTTTCTATTAAAAGTAATATCTGCACAAGCTAGTATATATACAGGCCCGTGTTCACAGCAACAGCTTCTAACAATTCTTGATGCACAGTAGAGCAGACTGGCAGCTAGTGCCACAGCGTACATTTCCATGCAGAAAACAGCTGCCCATATTACTGCCAGGATTACAGAAATCCTCATGTTTGTGTTTATGGTTGAGTAGCGCAGTGGGAAATATATAGCAATGAGCCGGTCGTACGCCAGAACAGCAAGTGAAAAGGATTCTAAGTCACCAAAATAATGCATAAAGAACATCTGAATAAAACAAGCCTGGAATGAAATAAAATTCCAGTTAAACACAAAGACCGGCACCATTTGAGGAATTATAACACTGTTCATAATGATGTCCACCACAGCTAAATTGCAAACAGAGATATATTTTGGATTGTGAATACTTGGGTTTAAGAACACAACTAATAACACTGTCAGGTTACCCAATAGTGTACATATGTAAATTAAAGATAAGACCTCATTACACAATTTTTGTTCCTGGGTAGTAAGTGTTATTTCCTAATTACTTATGCCTCAGAAGTATAGAAAATGGCTATTATTCCCCACAAACTTTGCTTTTGTGACCAGGACAGTGATATTTTGAAATTTACCTATTTCCAATGAGAAAACGGGCGAATTTGTGTCTTTTCATTCACATAAAGTCAGAAAAAAACAACATATGAATCCAAATTAACATGTATTTATACTAAAGTAATACAAAAATGACAACAAAAGATTTAGAAGTGAGTAGTTTTTTGAGATTTACGATTATACTGTAAATCACTTTCACGAATCAGCCCCCAAATGTAGTCTCCCATCATGTTCTCGTTATACTGTCCTTGGTAGCGGCATTCAAAGTCCGGTATATCCTGGTGGAAGCGCTCGCCTTGCTCCTCCGAGTATGCTCCCATGTTCTCCTTGAATTTATCAAGATGAGCATCAAGGATATGGACTTTGAGGGACATCCTACAGCCCATTGTGCCGTAGTTCTTCACCAGAGTCTCAACCAGCTCCACATAGTTTTCGGCCTTGTGATTGCCCAGAAAGCCCCGAACCACTGCGACAAAGCTGTTCCAAGCCGCTTTCTCCTTACTAGTGAGCTTCTTGGGGAATTCATTGCACTCCAGGATCTTCTTTATCTGTGGTCCGACGAAGACAATGGCTTTGACCTTTGCCTCAGACAGCTTAGGGAAGAAGTCTTGAAGGTACTTGAAGGCTGCCGACTCCTTATCTAGAGCTCTGACAAATTGTTTCATAAGGCCCAATTTGATGTGCAGTGGTGGCATCAGCACCTTCCTGGGGTCCACCAGTGGCTCCCACTTGACTTTGTTCCTCCCCACAGAGAACTCTGTCTGCTTGGAAGGGTCCACCATGCAGAAGTAGCAGTTGCTTGAGTGGTCAGTGGGTTCCCGCCAAATTCTTGGGATAGCGAACTTCATGGCTCACTTTTCCCCTCTGTACCATCCTACAAAAATACATTTATTTCACCCATGACTAATGTGTAAGAGATTCTCGCAACATTTTTCATATATGATATATTTTTCAATAACATTGAAAATTGTAAAACATTTTAAAATTAAAAACTTTTACAATTTTAAAAATTGTAACAAATTTTATAACATAAAATTCCCAGCAACAATTGTCCATCTTACCTTCCAGAGTTTTTTTGCAGTGCTTGCAGGTGAAATGAGGTGCCCAGGATTTGTCTTGATCCCCGACAGGCATGCCGAAATATGCCTTGTAGGCCTCACACATCTTAGCAGATGCTTCCACTGAGTACTTTTTCGCTCTTGTCTTGATAAATTGGCCGCAGACATAGCAAAATGCGTCTGCCGGATGCTTGCAGCCTCTTGATGCCATCTCAGAAAAATGCAGATATGTATCCACTTAGGCAGCTGGAACTAAACTGAACTGGTGGGCTTAAGGCCCCTGTATTTATACTACTATTTATATTACTGGAAAGTTCTAGAAAGTTCTAGAAGTTACTCCAAGTTTACTCAGCACTGAATCTATCTGGAATGTTCTGGAAAATAGGTAAATTTCAAAATATCACTGTCCTGGTCACAAAAGCAAAGTTTGTGGGGAATAATAGCCATTTTCTATACTTTTGAGGCATAAGCAATTAGGAAATAACACTTACTACCCAGGAACCAAAAAAAAAAAAAAAAATTGTTACACGGTGTTATCAGGTTTTGCTGAGGGTTCTTCAGTCTATGAATAAGAGAGAAAAAAAAAAGTTTAATGAAAATATAGCCAAAGAAATACACATGCATGCCTTCAGTACATTCACACATACTTACATACACATTCATTTGTATTTGGCTAGTGCAACTTGAACACACAGTTGTTATCTCAAAATAAAACCTACCTGTGTTAGAGATGACTTCCACACGCACTCTTGGTTGTTTCTGAATGCAAGTAAGTTCACCAAAGTAGATGGACTATTTATTACACAAAAACTACAGTTATGGCAAAACCTGTAAGGTCTATAGGGAGTAATTCAGTTGTGTGAATAACCTCAATACTACATAATTAGCAGAAGTGTAACAGTTATTCCTCATTAAGATCAATTCATCTCCTGGGGTAAGAAAATATCAGCAATGTTTCTAGATTTAAATGCACCAAAATCAAACAGTGTGAACAGTAACGTTGTTGATAGTCTTTGTAAAAGAAGAAGCTAGAAATCAACGAAGGATGTGTTTCAGCAACTAACCAATTTTCAATCATTCTTAAAGGTAAACAACACACACTGCAGAGCAGTTTTTTGTTTTTTTTAATTATTGAATTAACAATATCGGCATCTGTTTTCATCAGTAAACTTCCCCAAACATCTCAATAATTGCCCCCACACCAGTTTACAGTACATAGGATTCGGTAAAACAATTTAGGAGTGAGCTGCATTAATGCCTATTTAAAGCGTCTGGTATAATTACAAAATAATACAGAATTTTAGTGTCATCCTAAACAGAAAGCTTGTGATTGAAATACTTTGAAATTGTAATTAAATGGGCTATATAGTGTATTATAGAACAACCAGATACTGCCCTTTCTGTTCTGTGCTATGGAGGTCTGCTGTTCTATAATTATTCAATAACAGAAAACACGGCTGAGAGATGACACTAATTATTGACACCTGTTCTAAACCACTGCTTACTGATTAAATGCTTCCCATGGACGATCGAGCCCATCTCTCAAAAAGCTAGCTCTTTCAATGAGCAGCAGTGATTATTTCAGACAAACAAAAGTTAATAAAGCTTTACAAAGGTGTAGTGTACTTGTGAAAATAACAGTCAATAAAGCCTCTGGTCCCAGGATTTATTGACGCAGAAATTATATTATTACCTTGTAATACACCACAGCAATGCCCTCATCCCTTAATTATATTACAATTTATTATCAATCAATCAATCAATCAATCTTTATTGTATATAGTGCCTTTCATAGAGGACCACCATCACAAAGCGCTTTACAAGATGAGAAACAACAAGAAAATCCAAAATACTTTAAATACAGAGAAATGCATAATACATGATAGTAACATAATACATGAAATAGTAGCAGCAACACAGCAGCTAATAGCAGATTTAAATAGCAGGCTTAAAGAGCATGGAAAGCAAGAGAGAACAGGTGGGGCTTGAGAGTTGATTTAAAGTGAGCGACGGTGGGAGAGAGTTCCAGAGAGTCGGAGCCATGAAGCTAAACGAGCGTTCTCCAAGTGTGGTGCACTTTTGCTTGGGGATAACAAGCAGGCCAGAGTCGGAGGACCTCAGCTTGCGAGCAGGGACATAGCGGGTCAGCAGGTTGAGGAGGTACTCGGGACCTATGTGATGAAGGGCATTATAGGTGAGCAGGAGAGTTTTGAAAATAATCCTGAACTTTACAGGTAGCCAGTGCAGCTGGGCAAGACAGGGGGTGATGTGATCAAGTTTTTGTTGCATCTGGTAAGGATCCTGGCAGCAGCATTCTTGACCAGCTGCAGTTGGTTTATGGTGCATGCCGGGAGACCACCATATAGAGAGTTGCAGTAGTCGAGTCGAGAGGAGACAAATGCATGACAAAGTATCTCCTCATCTGGGAGGGAAAGGTAGGGACGGACTTTGGAGATGTTTCGAAGATGGTAGATGGAAGACTACGGAGGAGATGTGGGCAGCAAAGGAGAGGTTGCTGTCAAGAAGTACACCAAGGCTTCGTACTGTGGGGGAAGGCAGCAGCAGACAGTTTCCAAGGTTCAGGGCAGCTATATTGAGATTCTTAAGTTGAGGGGGGGGGGGGGGGGGATTTAGTGTTTCAATGTTAAATTCAGTGTATTTGTCTTGTTCTATTTACAGAATTTGGGACGTTACCTGAAAACCAAATCGGCCCAGAATTTGGGACGTAGCCTGAGAACGAACAATCTATATGTAAAACTGTGATTACATTAGAGATAAACTAATGAATCCTGTAACAAAACTGTAATAGTGGGCAGGATATATATTAGAAATTAAAATAAATCACGCAAGCAATTAAAGATATATGCTATTAGAATGAAAAAATGAGATCACCACAGAAAGCCAATTCTTACATTTGTGCATAACATGATAATTTATATAAAGTAATAGCCACCCGTCACTTTGTTATATTAGTACAGCTGCAGTGTGGAGTAGTGGTTAGGGCTCTTGACCGGAGGGTCGTGGGTTCAATCCCAGGTGGGGGACACTGCTGTTGTACCCTTGAGCAAGGTACTTTACCTAGATTGCTCCAGTAAAAACCCAACTGTATAAATGGGTAATTGTATGTAAAAATAATGTGATATCTTGTAACAATTGTAAGTTGCCCTGGATAAGGGCAAGAAATAAATAATAATAATACAACAGCAAAACACCACATTATATTTCAATTGAAAGGTTCTGGAGAGCTCTCTCTCTCTCTCTCAAATTCAAAGTGCTTTATTGGCATGACCAATAGATAGTATTGCCAAACAATGATGACACATTTTCATCTTTTTCATAAAACAATTAACATTTAAAACACGTTTACAAGTAAATATTATAACAAAAAGCAAGTAAAACAAAATTAACAGTATATGTAAACAAACCATAACAACAATAATGATAATGATGATAATAATATTTTATACTATTTTCTCCTCCCTCCCTGTGTGAGGAGCCTCAGTGTTCAGTCTCTGTCTCTCTGTGCACTTGTGTACTGGGCTGCCACTTCTACACAGCTTGTCTTTTCTCCTGAGAGGATGGCAGAGTTTTTCTGGGTCTGGCAGGTCTGGGAATTCAGTGCAGAGATGTTTTATTTTCTTGAAGAAGGCTTTACTTATTTTATTATATTTTGTGCACTGCAGTAAAAAGTGCATCTCTGTCTCGACCTGATTGAGCTGACAGTGATCACACAGCCTGTCCTCTTTGGGCAGCCATGTCTGCCTGTGTCGGCCCTTCTCGATGGCCAGGCTGTGCTCACTGAGCCTGTATTTTGTTAAGGTCTGTCTCTGTTTACTGTCTTTCACCCTGGTCAAGTATTCAGCCAGGATGTAGTGTCTTTTTAGGGCCCGATAGCATTCCAATTTACCTTGTGTTTTTGTGTGTGTGTCCCAATGGCTGAGGTATTCTTGTTTGTGTTGTGCTATAATTTAGTTGACTCTGATTGTGTGTGTTGGAGTAGAGCTGTGCTGAAGCTGATTGGTATTAGTGTGTGTTATTGCAGAGAGCTTTTTCTTTCAGTGCATTCACTGCCAGGTTAAAACTCCCTGATACTCTGATTTTTAGGCCTAGATAGATGTAGTTTGTGCAGTGTTCTAAAGTGTTTTTGCCAAGGGTGAAGTGGTACTTATTTCTCTGAGATCTGGCTTTTTTCTGAAATAGCATGACTCTAGTCTTGTTCATGTTTACTGCCAGGGCCCCTGCTCTGTGGGCGACAGCAAGACCAGGTCATCTGCGTAGAGCAGGAATTTTATTTCAGTGTCATGTAGAGTGAGGCCAGGAGCTGCAGACTGCTCCAACATTGTGGCCAACTCATTGATATAGATGTTGAACAGTGTTGGGCTCAAACTGAAGCCCTGTCTCACTCCATGCCCTTGTGAGAAAAATTCAGTTATTTTATTGCTAATCTTAACACAGCATTTATTTATTGTGTACATAGATTTAATGACATCATATACTTTACCCCCTACACCACTTTGAAGAAGTTTTAGAATTAGTCCTTTATGCCAAATTAAACCAAATGCCTTTTTAAAATCTATAAAGCAGGCAAATATTTTTCCTTTATTAGTTTGATGGACATGTTTATTTATTAGGGTGTGTAGGGTGTAAATATGGTCAGAAGTGCGGTACTTTGGAAGGAAGCCAATCTGACTCTTACTCAAGACACTGTTCGGTAAGGAAGGCCAGTATCCGAGTGTTAATGATACTGCAGAATACCTTCCCCAGATTACTGTTCACACAGATACCTCGGCAGTTATTAGGGTCCAATTTGTCTCAATTTTTATAAATGGGGGTAATTAGTCCTTGATTCCAGATGTCAGGGAAATAACCCACCTTTACTATTATATTAAGGAGTTTGACCAGGGCATCCTGCAGCTTCGGGCTGCTGTGTTTCAGCATCTCATTGAAGATGCTGTCTGGCCCGCTGGCTTTCCTAGTCTGGAGGACCGGCAGTTTCTCCTTTAGCTCCTGCTCAGTGATCGGGGAGTCCAGGGGGTTCTGGTTGTCTTTAATTGACAGTTTCATTTGTTTTAGTTTTTCACAGATATTGTTTTGGTCTAATATTTGTTCACTTTGTTCTCTCTCTCTCTCTCTCTCTCTCACTCTCTCTCTCTCTCTCTCTCTCTCTCTCTCTCTCTCTCTCTCTCTCTGATCACAATGTTAAAAATGCCACCAAGCTTTCCCATTTGTGGTGACATCATATTCCTCGACAGACTGAATATATACAGTATCACAATAATGTAATGCAAAGGATTAAGTTATTTCTTTCTATGTATGCATTTGTTTTAAATAATTCAGTTGTATTTAACATAACTATGAATTTTCAGAATCTTTGAGCACTGCTTCTCTGTGGCATTTCCATTCTTCATTTTTTGTAAGGATGTATAGTGGCTCTCTATCTGAAATGTAATTAGACTACGCTTTTATGTAATCTTTTCCAAAACGATATTTTAATGAACACTGCAAAAGTTCTGGTGTGGAGCTATCTATAGCTGAGTCACTGTCACTTTATTCTTCATTTGACCAATACCTATTAAAGAATAAATCATGAATACATTTTATTTGAGTATTTTCAAAAACCCTTTAAGGGTTTAACAAAGTGGTTAGGATAATGGAGTTGTGCAACATTGTTTGAGGGAGTTTTTAAGTAACAGAATCAACTACTTCACAATGTTTTGCACAATGTTTTGTTTGAGGGAGTTTTTAAGTAACAGAATCAACTACTTCACAATGTTTTGCACAATGTTTTGTAGAATATTGTATTTATTTTAATTTTCTTTCAGCTTTGTTTGTTTTTTAACAGATTGTTAAACAGATACAGAGGTCTCTAATTAAACAGCTACTGCAATCTGATGTGGATGCTGACTAATGAATGCCTTATGAGACCTCTGTAAACTAAATACTTCTCTTCTGCTAAGCAACAGCCTAATTAATCTCAACTGGGTTTATTTCATGTACTGTAACAATTCAGTTTGCATTTAGAAAACACTTTACTACTCATATGGCCTACTACCCACA
The DNA here is from genome assembly GCF_902713425.1 of Acipenser ruthenus. Classification (NCBI taxonomy): domain Eukaryota; kingdom Metazoa; phylum Chordata; class Actinopteri; order Acipenseriformes; family Acipenseridae; genus Acipenser; species Acipenser ruthenus. The sequence continues at coordinate 13,721,691 of NC_081197.1, read as the reverse complement.
GTAAAGTATTTTTTAAGTGTTTATACTTTTCTGATAAACTAGTGCAAGTACAGGAAAGCTGAATCATTTTCTTTTTTAACTCTATTTTGAAGAAACATACAAATTGAAAAGGATTAACTACAAAATTAAGAACTAAGGTGCAGACAAGAGCTGTTAAATTATTAAAATATTTTAGTAGTTTCTTGCTAGTTTTACATTGTTTTTGTATTTCTCTAAAAATAAAAAAAACATTTTTGTTAAACCACTTGTCAATTGACTGAGTTATAGTATAGTTTTATATATAGTATATAGTTTTATCTCAGAATATGCAATTGTCTATTCGTCTGTGCTCTGAACATACACATTTCAATTGCATGTGTTGTATAGAGAATACTATTTTTATCATATTGCGGGGATACTGAATAGTACATTTGCAATATAATAGTGACTTTAAGGTTATATTAAGTTGAAGGTTTGGCGCTTGGAAGCGTTTGTTCCTGAAGCATTTGGATCTGGACGAATGCACAGATTGCGATACAAGCAGGTTTTTGCGGAGACTTAAAGAGGGCTGTGGAGACAAGAGAGAGCTGCTGAGACAAGAGAGAGAATTGGAGAGAACAGCCAAGGTGAGCCAGAGAGAAGCGGGGCTAAAGAAGGAAGAAATAAACCAGCCAGAGACTGCACTTAGTTGGGCGTAGCACACAGACAAAACAGTGTGTTGGACCAAGTACATTCTTTTATTTTATTATGTTTCACAGTCTGAGTAGCACTACGCTGCTCAGCTGTAGCTGTACCACTGGCTGGTAAAGCAGCACGCTTTACCTGTCAAGTGTAGATTCCTGGTTTAATAAACCCCTGCATTCGAGAACATGAATTACCCGCAAACGCTACAATATTATCAATCAAAGTGAATTTCTAAAGCAATGTTGATGCTGAAATTGTAATACGTGTCTATTACAGATTTGCTGAACTAGTCACAACATGTAAAGGTCTCTGCATTTGTAACTTTCTTGATCTCCGTTTTTATCTTTGGCAGCAAAAGATGTTATTGAAGTGCTGGATTTCAGTGCTGGCTTTTTGGTGTTTTTGTGCTCTCTTGTGCTTACCACAAACATCATTCTTGCTCACATGCCCCAGTGTTAAAATCAGTCCTGCATTATGTGAGAATATGTTGTGGTTGAAGAAACTTGAAATTTGCATCAATATTTTTTTTACCGGACGAGGAGGGCTTATTGCATACACCATTGTAGATGGTCAACTATGTGAGCTTGCCTCGTGCGCTGAATGCATGCCTGTCACACTGCTCACCTGGGTCCACCCTGCCAGATACAGACAGGGATTGCAGTAACCACAGACCGTACATGACACGGTATCCATGATTTTAGTACCTGAAATGTTAGCAAGAAATTTACTTTTGCAGAAGTCAAAGTTTAGCTGACCTAAACAGGTTTAACAGAAGAGCTTTAAGCAAAATACGTGAGAAAATCTGTCCCTGCAGTTGTCTGGAAGAAGTGTCCAAAAAACGGGAGTCCCGACAAATATGGGAGAGTTGACAGATCTGGTTCAACCCACTCTGTAATATTTTATGTTCCTTTACCAAACAACCGCTGCTAAATTTACCCAACCCCTACAGAAACAACTGCTCTTCTGAATCAGTTTCTAATAACTAATTCCTTTGACTTTGAAAAGATTATGTAAGGTTTGTGTATTAATTGTTGATACACAATAAGTGGGTTCAAAAGTCTTTATTGGGAGAGCACACGGTATGAGGAGGTGTACAAAGCAAAAGGGATATCACAGCTGTTCAGTCTTGCTTTACAGCCTCACTCACATTTCTCTCTCATTCTCACTTCCTGTATCCCCTACAGAAAGGTCAACCCCGAATCAATAAACACGAACCCTAACAGTCCAAATCCAAACGTGCATTCATTCAAATCTTTATTTTAAAGCCGTAGACACATATTAAGCAATACAAATTACTTACTTTCTGTCTTACAGTTGTTGAAAAAAATCTATAGATTTCTGGTTGCTTCCAATTCGAAAAAAGAATGGATTGAGCATAGCAACAACAGCGATGTCAACTTACTGACTTTTTAAAACTCTGTGTTCTGTTGAGTCATATTGGCTGACTCCCCATAAAAACAGTGTTGTCAGTGAATTCGCTGGTTACCGGTGTCTGTATGGTAGAAAGTATCATATGTGGTAGCTAGAAAACAGTGAACACCAGCAAGGCATTGCGCTGCATGAGAAGAAGCATACATGTATTTATGTATTTGGGCATTTGGGCATGAATATTATCTGCGTAAATGAAATCTTTGTAAAAAGACATTGTAAGCAGTCAAATCACATCCTTAGTAACACTACTGCTTCACAAATACAAATGATGGCATTGCCTTAGCCATTATAAAGTATATCTATGGCTGCAAAGGTATAATGATGTACTGCGGTTAACTGATTTAGGGCCTAGATGGTTTAGGTCAGGAGTTGCCCATCTCGTGTCTAATCTGGTTACAGCCGAAGGTACAATGGCAGCTTGACCTTTGCTTGGGTCACAACAGTTTTCTTTTTTTCCTGCTAGTAACTAAACAGCTTTTTTGATAGGGAGCCCTTCCTCTGTTAAAAAGAGAGCATTAACAATACACACTCCACTCTCCTGTCTCTACCTGATCAAACTGGGACTCATTAACATGCAGAACAGAATGGGAAAAGAGTTGCACACAAGACTTGGGATTACCAGTAGCAACAGAAGCAAACATTAAACAAACACTCTTGTTATCCTAATGAGTTCTAATTAGACACAAATTAGATAACATTATCAAAGTTATTGTAAACAACTGTTACAGAAAAGTTGAAAGATCTCCTGTGACTTTTTTGTTGTGGTGATTCAGTAAGACCGAGGTTAATTAGGCAGTTATCTCCCAAATGACAGGTATAATGATCAGCCAGTTGGAAGAAATCTACTAATGAACAGACTACCAGCCTTTCAAAGAGAAGCACTGTGTCTTGTATAACTGCAAAGGATACACACTGCAAAGTCAAGGCTGCTGCAAGTACGAACCTGGTTCTGAAATAGAGAAATAGTTGATTTGACAATGTTCTCAGGTTATTTTTTCAGGGATACTACAAATTATAAAGGATGGGATTTGTATCAGTCATTACCTAGTTGGTCAGTGTGGTTTTCTACTTTCAAACAATAGATCAGATCACTGACTGCAGTAGCACTTTGAAAATATGGCCATATCAACTGTATTTGTTTAAAGTGACCCAAACAGTCCAGGCACAAGATAATGTGCAGTACACACAAACATGAATGGACAGATTCAACTCACTTACTGTATCCTGCTAGAATTTACAAAATATCAGGCTCTGTCTCTCTCTCCCTCTCTCTCTCTCTCTCTCTCTCTCTCTCTCTCTCTCTCTCTCTCTCTCTCTCTCTCTCTCTCTCTCTCTCTCTCAGAAGGAAACAGAGAGTCTCAGGAGCTTTAGACTTGTTGATAGCAGCTATGAGCTGGTGTGCAATGTGCATGGGTTACTGTGTATCATGCTGTTTTTGCCAACCTCAGATGAAGCAATACATACTGTAGTCTCTTTATCACTGATACTCACTTCCAGTCTATTCTAATCCACAGTCTTGTTCCAACCAAATACCTTAATTATTCAATTGAAAACTTATATTCCAATCAGGTCTTTATTGTTTACTTGAATATAGGGGTTGAATGAAGTTGTTAGGGACATGGTTAGAAAAAAGGTCCTGGATTGGTATGGACTGAAAGAACCACACGTGATTATTGGTGGTTCAGAGCAAGGGGTAGGCAGCAACCATCCTAGAGGGCCATTGCACTTGACGACAGGTTAATTATCTTTCACTGGGATTAATTTCACTAAATTAAATTAAATCAAAATGATGGCGGTGCCAAAACCATTATAAAATATCACTATGATTCTGACATGAACTTTGATTTATTTCAGGCCATGGTCAGAGGTTTAAATAATGTAATATATGAATTCAGGACAGACTAGCCTTGAGGTAATGTGTGTGATATCTGGGGCAGTGGTAGGTAACCCCTTCCAATCCAGGGCCTACATTAAATAAAAGTTTATACTTCATAACAGCTGAGGCACCTCCTTAATTGTGGTTTAATCCAGGCCCAGGGCATTGTTCCAGCCTTGGCTTCAATTAAATACAATGTTATAGGACATGATTATACTTGTTGGCACCAACTTTGACTTGATCCCTAATCCTTGTCCTAAATCTTCAAATTAAACCAATTACATCACTGACCAGGTTCTAGAGTACTTTTATGTACAGGGATGGGAGGTATAAGGTACCCTGTGCTTTTCATATGATGATAATGATGACTATGATATACCTAACATATACTGTAAGTAATAATATTTTTTTTAAAAAATCAAGGTTTATTAAGTTGTGTAACATTAATATGTAAGTTTCTCTCTCTATATAAAAAAAGGCTTTGAAAACAAGATAAAGGTATCCATGGTGCCATCTACTGTTAGAGTGAAGGAAGTGCAACTGAAAACTTTTTGTTGTAGTTGAATCTTATTAATTCAGAGACTCATGTATTTATTCTGCAACACATTTCATATTACCAAAGGTTAAAGGCTGGTTTAATAAACTGTTTGGACAGATTATGCAACCTAAAAAGTTAATGATACTGTTTTTATTTCTTATATTTAATGATATGTATGTATATATATATATATATATATATATATATATATATATATATATATATATATATATATATATACACACACACACACACACACATATATATATACACTAACAAACAATGTTGTTTATTTCATGGTTTCTATAGAATAAAAAAAAATGTCGAAGCTCAAAGCTGTAAATTTCAAAGATTCATAAAAAAAGCTACATACAAGTTACCTTTGATAGTAATCAGTTGTATTATTTCTTTATGTATAAAAACACTACTTTACAAAATGTAATCTGATCATTAGATTTGAATAATGAAAGTTAAGAAGGATTTTTTTTGCAACAATAACACGTTATATATGAGTGGTACAGCAAGAGAACAAGTCCACATTGAGTACACTGAAGGTTTCCATCTGCCACTGCTGGGATTGGTTGATTCTTATTATTTGGATAAGCAGCTGATCTTTGACACATTGGGTCAATTGCAGCGTTGCACTTAAACTGGTTGAACTGAGGTTTAAAACTAAGGCTGTGTTCACGATACGCAGACTTTGCAAAGTCTGCGCAGATTCTGCAAGGATTCTGAAAATTCATTGGCTACTTGCTCTGATTCCGTGCAGATTCTGCGCAGAATGACGAAAGTCTGCTTGTCATGAACGCACCCTAAAAACGAGTCTTAAGAAAGACTGCTTTATGCTCAATTTCTACATACCAATTTAAACCACAACGTGTCAAAACAACCCTATTTCAACTTGGTTATTATGTTTAATTTTTTTTCCTAATCATTTTTCTCCGCTTCACCCAGACAAAGACTCTCCACATTAGGGTTTTTATATGCCAGCAATAATTGTTAATTAATTAACTCTTGATTGATTATGCTCATTTACAGACAATCACCTTGTTAAAGAATCAAAACTAGCTGTTGCTCTGAGGACCCTGAATTCTTCCGACCAATGACCTCTAGTGGTCACCTCACTGGTACTGCAAGCTATTTCACCCAATTCCTTTACTCGGTTTCAATGTGGGCATAACCCCTTCTCATACGTAGACTAACAAGCATTCTTTCGGTCACTCTCATATATATATATATAGAAAGAGGGTCGGATCATGCCTTGTAGCTTGAGTGGTTCACTAAATTCTTCAAGATACACAGAAAGTTCCCTGTGACCACATGACCACACACCACCTCAACAAATGTATAACATTCTTTAGGTAAATGTTCCTTAAAGTAAATTTAAGTAACATTCTAAGAACTATAACAGGCAATACTTGAAGTTATTAAAATATGAAAATAGTTAAAACATTTTAAAACTTCTATGTTTTTTTCCCACTCTTTCCCTATAAGCTGAATTCAACTGGTGATGTACACATGTTTTAGTTTGTTGCATCACAGATACAAAATCATTGCCAAATATTACTGCTGCTTTGTGGAATTCTGATTTTTATTGATGTTCTTTCAGTTTTGCTGAACCCCAGATTTTTAAAGGACTTGTGTATAGTGAAGAGTCCAATGTTATTTGGGTGGCTAGTCTCAGCAGAAGTACCTGCATCTAATTCTGCAAATGAGACAGCAAACCTGCCTGGAACCCACCAAGGTCCAGCTACGCACCGTGACAGGGGAACTGGTGGCAATGATGGGAAAGGGGCCCATGAAGATCTGTATCAGGACCTCTGTATCTTGGGCATGGACTTCCTCCGGCTTATTGGGAGCCATCTGGTCCTACAGAGGGGGTTCCTCAAGCTCCAGGGGGGCCCAACCCTTGCTCTGGCTACCCTGGGGAAGCAGCCAACCCCCCAGTGTGGTCTTGTGAGGGTTGGGAACCCGTCTCTCAGTGTGCCACTGCTAGATGTCTGCAGGACGGCCCAACCCTTGCAGTGGACAAACTGGGGGAACTAGCCAACACCCCGGGGCAACCCTGAAGAGGCCGGTGAGCTCCACCGCCACCCGTCTCCCATCCACGGACTAGTGACTCAGCAGCAAGTCCTCGCCAGATGTCTGAAGAAGGGTCCGGGGAAACCACCCCACCAGGTCCTGGGGGAGATGCAGGAGGCAGGCATCATCAAGCCGTCAGAGCCCGTGGACTGTGCCCGTGACCTTGGTTCCCAAAGAAGGATGGAGAGTGGCAGTTCTGCCCCACATTAATGAGTCCCTGGATTTGGTGGCTGGCTCATCATGGTTCAGCTCACTGTACTTAAAAATCGGTTACTGGCAAGTGGAGCTCGCTCCTGCAGCCCGGCCTTCTCCACCGGCCGAGGATTATGGCAGTTTAAAGTCACGGAATAGGCAGTGAGGGTATCCGTACTGAGCCAAAGGTCAGTACTGTCCGGGACTGGCCCATCCCCGCAGACCAGCAGCAGCTGTGAGGGTTCCTGGGGCTTGCTTCTTACTACCAATGATTTGTTGCCCACTTCACCACCATTGCTGCCCCGCACCACTGGTTGCTGTGGAAGGAGGAGCCGTTCAAATGGACTGAGGCTTGTCAAAGTACTTTTGACAGCCTACAGGAAGCTCTAACCCAAGCGTCTGTTAAATTGTTGTATCCACAATAGATCTATTTAAAATCATTTGGTTTTATATTGAACCACTTTTAGAACCTGCTACCCGCTGACAGTAATAAACACAAATCATTTTTTCAGAGGAACTTTGGTTATAGAACCCCCAGGAGCCTTGTTCAAGAATTGTATTAATAAAGTGAAATGCCCTTTAGTAAATGTTTCTCTCAATAAATTGGTATTTTCCCCAAATGTTGCTTCAGAGTATTTTGAGAATAAGAAATTGGAAACCCAGCGTGTTTTTTGTATTTGTCATTACCATGAATACTCTTCAGGCAGGCTAACAGGACATTGGCAATCTAGTTTCACCCAGCACAGCAATTTAGTGGCATATTCAGTGCAGTCACAGGGGCTCAATTAATGGCATTGATATAAGTACTACATATTTTATAATGGCTACGGCACAGCCCTCAGTTTTATTTATATCAGGCCATAGTTGTTTTGTGGTCATGGCCCAAAAATAATAAAACTAAAACCGATCTTTTACAAACTTGGAAACACCAACCAGGAAGGCTGCTAACTAAGGTTTTGATTAATATAGTACTGTACAGAATGCCTTCATTGCTACAGTACCTGTGCAATCTTCTTAACCCCTGTCTACTGGGGTGGAATGTAAAGCAACAAACATCATTGGATATACTGAATGTTGCTATCTGCAGAGCATTTTCACTCTTTTCAGCTTTTAACAAAAACTTTTTTTTTTTTTTACTTTTATATAGGCTATTTGACCTAGGTTATGTTTATTTTCAGAAATGTGCCTGTCCTTTCCATCTCACCACACACACACGTATTTCAGTTTTCTGTAATCTCATGGCTACTTTTGTTCTAGATGGATTATAAGTAATCTGGTTTTCTGGGTTCCAGAATGAGACATTGCTTTTCAAGTTCAACACCTTCCTTTCATAATTTGTCACCAACTTGCAATCCCTGTAGCCTGTAGCAACATAGTGCTTTTGCTTTAGCATGTGACTTCTACTTTTACTAACATGTTAACTGACATCCTAATACCAAACCTGGGGAGAATAATTATGTTTTCACTTTAATTAGTACAAAAGTCATGATTGGTCATTTCTTTCTTTTATCAGAAGGCTTCCCAACCCTGGTCCTGGGGACCCCCTGTGTCTTCTGGTTTTCATTCCAACTGAGCTCTCAATTACTGAACAAGACCCTTAATTGAACTAATACTTTGCTTAATCAAACCGTTTTAATTGTTCTCAGCTTCTAAAAAGTTGCAGAGTTCAAGTTACTTATAAAATGTTATAACTTGAAATCTGCAACTGTTTTTATATGCTGTACACTATAATGTTTATTTTGGTAACACTTGTGTTTTGTGTACTCATAGTAGCAATAAGAGACACTATTTGATTTTATAATTTATACATATTGTGGATAACACACATGCCGCTGAATGCTACCTTTTAGTGATATGACAGAGTTGTGGCAAAATACAGTTTATAGGAATATGACATTTGAAAACAATGCACATTCGGTTTTAAAAGTGACAGAAATGATACAAAGATTGAATTATTATCTCTTTACTTTAATCTATAATTTACAAACTTAAAACAAAAATAAATGAACATTGAGCTATAGTCAATAGTCACCTTACTTTCTTACTGTAGTAAACACATACTCAGTTTTTTCAACATAAACTAGCAGATTGCAGTTACAGTAGTGGGGAACTTGTATTTGTCTTCCAGCTGTTAAGTATCCAGCTTATATATACTGTAATTACATTTACAGTAATTGATTATACAGCAACACTGGCGAGTCTAGGGTCGGAATCATGTTCATATCTGTAATGATATACCTCCATATGGTCACGACAAGCTTCTCTAATGTTGTTCAACCATCTTTTAATACCTTTCCTATTCAAGTACAAGACCATGAGGAAAATGACCCCGATCAGCGCTAATACAATACCAAGGAATACATAGGACACTGTTTCCAAATCCGCATTTCCGCATTGCAGATCCTCCGTTTTGAGTTTCAAAACTAGCGTTCCATTTAGGCGCTCAGGACCAAAACACCTGAGGTGACCGGCATCTGGGACCTGGGTTGTGTTCTCTAGCCAT